>NC_054384.1:12106666-12414444 GCF_017654675.1 Xenopus laevis
AGCAACCCTATAAGGGAATATTCTTTATTATGAGGGGGAAGCACCCCTCTTGCCCCCATTAGTGGATGCCCATGAGCTGGAGGTCCATGAACCAGATGTAGCTTGCCAAGGAACAGAAAGAACAGAAACGAGAACCCCCCTACACATTTGAACAAGTTTGCCTTTTTAGAACATAGTCTTCTCACACCAGTCTACAGTAAGAGGTAAATACTTTAAGGTCTTAAACTTCCAGATCACCAGACCACTACCAAGCCTGCTCTCTATCTGTCATATTAACCTGATGATTGTATTTGCTTGTGTTCTACTGGTGGACATTATTTCTTGTGCAGGCAAGTCGCGGTGGTCTGTTTTGGGAGATCTAAAGCACAACACTTATATTTATACTTCATTCATTTTTTTGCTTGACTTTTCAATACATCAAATACTGCAGAATGCCATTTCTCGCTCACTAGTTTGATGTTATTATGAGTCACTGTGTTTATGTCCTTGATGTTAAATTATAGCTTTCTAATCACCTGACAGTCGTAACTTTCAGCCAAGCAGCGCTCCGTGCCTGGACGCTCACAGCCAGATTCAAAAGCTCTCTGCATTAAGTGGGTCAGCAGCTCTCCTATTAAGATCAATTTCATACAAGTGATTTTTCATCCAGCTCCGTAGGACCAGCTTCGTGGGTGTAATGGAAAGCTGAATGTCAAAATGTATCGGCTGTTGGCAGTTGTGCGAGTGACAGTCTTGTTGAGGTAGAGTAGAGTGCATCTTTCATAGAGCCAGATTTATATTTGGGTTTCTGTAAACGATTGCCCTTTTTATGCATGCTAAGCTTCTATTAACCTTTTCCAGCACTTATAGGGGCAAATTCACTAACGCGCGAAGCGCCGAACGCTAGTGTTAATTCGCTAGCGTTGGGCATTTTCGCCACTGCGCAAATTCACTAACAAACGCTGGCGTAGTTTCGCTAGTGTTACTTCGCAACCTTACGCCAGGCGAATCTTCGCTAGCGATGAAACTAGGCAAATTCACTAACTTGCGCAGTGTAGCGAACGCTACCTTTTACGCTAGACTTCCTTCGCCACCTCAGACCTGGCGAAGCGCAATAGAGTAGATAGGGATTGTTTAAAAAAAAGTCAAAATTTTTTCTAAATCCCAAAAAACGCTGGCGTGTTTTCTACATGATGGCTGATAGGCTGAAAAAGATCGAAAATTTTTTGGGGCTCCCCTTCCTCCCCCCTACATTTCCTGACTCATGGCAACTTACCTAGACACCTAGGCACATGTGTAGGGCAAAATAAAATTTTAATTTGCAGATTTGAAGGTTTTCTAGGCATTTGTAGTGCTGATACGTGTTCCTCCATTGAAATTTGAATTTCACGCCGTATGCAAATTAGCCTTCGCTAGTGCAACTTCGCTTTATATAGCGAAACAACGCTAGCGCAACTTCGCAACCTTACGCTACCCCTGTGCGCAACTTCGGATTTTAGTGAATTTGCGAACCGCTGGCGAAACTACGCCTGGCGAAGTGCGGCGAAGTGCGTCGAAGTTGCGCCTGGCGCAACTTCGCATCTTAGTGAATTTGCCCCATAGACAGAGGAGCTACTAGGTTGGCATCTACTCAATACTAAATCCTTTATCATTTTATCTTCCAGAATTTGTTCCATAGCGTTTATCAAAAGTTTATTTGTTTGAGGTCAACTATAGTCTGTTGTGTTATAAGGCCATCTACATAAATATTGGGGAGGCAGGCACCATTCATAGAAACTACTACTACTTTGGCTCTTGAGACCTTCTGGACCATGACCTACTGTATATAACCTAGACTGTATATTGCATTTAGTTCCTTATATTCAAGCTACAGTATATTGCTGTTAGTTGTCATGTGGCACACACTCTTTTCCTCTACCTCTGTCTCCCCATCTTTTCTTTTTTGATCCTATTTAGTTTCCTTCTTTTCCCCTTTCCTCTCTGTCTCCCTCTTTCTTTTTTTCTTTTTCCCTCTTTTTTTTAATGTTAACCTTTGTATTTGCAAACTGATAAAACCTTAGCTTGTTGGTTTCTGTGGCCTAGGTACATAACCCTACCCATATTCATATACAGAATATTATCTTTGATTTTTACACTGTGTCAAAGATTTGAATAGTGTGAGCATTTGTGCAGTTCTTAATTAAAGGGGAACTGTCATTGTGATAAAAAGCCACCTGTCTGTAGAGGATGTTTCATAAATCTCTTTCATGTGTGAATGTTTTTCTTATAGATTTTGAGATAATTACTTTTTTTATTAGTGAGTTTGTCAATCTAATATTTTATTACTCAACAAAATATAGGAGTCTTAGATTGACGACAGGACAAATTCATTTTTACTAAGCTTAATTGCCAGATGAGGGAGCATATGTTAAACCTGGCATCCAAACTAATTCTATCATGGGTCATTAATGTGGCATCAGTCTTTGATTAAGTGCCCCAAAATGCGTAGGGCAAACAGATATGTTGATTATTTTAATGCAGCTTGAGATAAAGGGGCAAATTCACTAAGCACCGAAGACCCTAACACTAGCGTCAGTTCGCTAGCGTTGGGCATTTTCGTTACTTCGCAAATTCACTAACGAACGCTGGCGTACATTCGCTAGTGTTACTTCGCATCCTTACGACTGGCGAATTTGCGGAACGGACGTAACTACGCAAATTCACTAACGCGCGCATTGTACTGAACGCTACCTTTTACGCTAGACTTCCTTCGCCACCTCAGACCAGGCGAAGTGCAATAGAGTAGATAGGGATTGCTTCAAAAAAAGTTCAAATTTTTTCTAAGTCCCAAAAAACGCTGGCGTTTTTTCTATATTATGGGTGATAGGCTGAAAAAGATGGAAACATTTTTTTGGGGCTCCCCTCCTTCCCCCCTACATTTCCTAACTCATGGCAACTTAACTATACAGTGGGCACATGTGTAGGGCAAAATAAAAATTTTATTTGATGTTTTGAAGGTTTCCCAGGCTTGTGTAGTGCTGCTACATATACCTCCATTGAAATTTGAATTTGGCGCCGTATGCAAATTAACCATCGCTAGCGTAACTTCGCTTCGCTTAGCGAATCAACGCTAGCGCAACTTCGCAACCTTACGCTACTCCTGAGCGCAACTTCGGATTTTAGTGAATTTGTGACCCTTGGGAAATCCTTGAGTGCCTGAATACTCATTTTGTTTATGTTTATGGATTACCGCTCCCTATGCTGAGGGTTTAGGGCTACTGCACCTGGATCACTATTTTGACTTGGTGAATTTGTTTACATTTTGTTTTTATGTGCCCCCTTTCTCGTTAGATAGCATTAACGCAGAGTTCCAGGCTGATTATATTATAAATAAGAAATGTAAATAGTCTACGCAGGTGCATGGAATATATTTCTACTGATGCCATGCCTCATGAACAAGCCAGGTACCAACATTCACACTAGGGTTGCACCATCACTGCATTAAATAATCTATAGATTGTCCTATATACAAGGAGTAATTACCCTTACAATATATTGTTCATACAGATTTAATGATCGCTACAGAAGTAAAACTTTACCTCCTTAGCCCTTGTTGCAGTAGATACTGTATATAATGAGGTGAACAAAGCTGATTATTTGCCCTGCAGTCACTAAAATATTGTTCTAAAATGCTAATCTTTATAATAAGCTTTATCCTAGAATTCTGAGCTGTCATTTTATAGTTTTCCAGCATTTGTCTGGCTTATGCTTTGGGAAAGATAAAAAGAAAACTCTATTTCCATTTTTAAAGATGGTGGAGGTTCTATCACGCAATGAGCAGCCATCGTGTGGGACTAATGGGGCCTGACTTGTAACCTGCATTACAAGATTACACCTGTTTGTTATAAACATTGCTGCCTTTTTTGTAGAAGATTATTGCCATTTTTTTTTATTAATCAGGAGCACTCTGACACTGGTTGCCAAGATATATGACTGGTGCACTCATGGGGCCTAATACACTAGAAGGGGTATGGCCTAAAGGTCAGTTAGAGTGACATTTTATGGTTAATGCCTAGTTTTTATTATGAATATGCCTGGAATAAATGTTCTAACTTTATTTTATTTACCCTTGTATCTATGAAGGGCCCAACAAAAGGATTGATTTCAAAGTGGGCCCTGTACCCCAAAAAATCAGAAGACCACTGTCTGCTGTAGTATGCTCTAATTTTTTGATTTTTTTTTTGGTTCAAACAGGCCAGCGGGACACCAGGAAAAAACCTGGTGGGCCCCCAGTCCTTGTGGGCTCTGTTGGCCCAGACCCACTCACCATGGCTGGCTGAGCATTCACTCCTTCCTGACCTCCCCCTGCCTCATGGAGAAATAATGCTCATGAAGAAGCTACACACCGTTTGAGGAGGGGGACTTTTGGAGAGGGGCCTGTTGGGGTGGCAGAGTAGTGGTCTGGGAGTCTGTGTGGGCCCCTGATCTGGCAGACCTGAGCTCAGACCCCCCCCCCCAGACTGAGGCTGAAAACCCAAGAATGTTTTTGTAAAGTGAAAAGCCACATTAGTAGAATGCTCTGGTATGCATAACATTAATGTGACCATGAGACAACCAGGATAGTTGAGAGTGGTCTACAAGAGCAACCTATACAGGTTGTAAGTAAGTATCCCACTTTTTTGGAAATAAATATACACAATAGAGCTCTTCCAGCAGATTAAAATCAGAGGTCTTCTACTTCTACCTATTGCCAATGTTAAGGTTACAGTCTTGTTATACTGCCAGTGTTGCCTGATACACTGTACATTGGTTTCTCTTCTCAACCTAAGAAAAAGATAATCTTTCACGTTATGTAACTGGAATGAACCAATACATTCATTGATTAAGGAAGGTACCCCCCCCCCCCGATAACCTGCCATGTACCAAAAAGATCATTGGCTGAAGATCCCAATGGCTTTAATTAACCAACATTTGAAAGAACAGACAAATATCCTTTAATTCTTCCTTTCAATTATTTATTAACTTGGCCACGGTCTAGTAAGATCTGGTCACACATGACAGAAAACAAATGTGTTTACCGTGTGGTTGGTGAGGCTAGCATCAAATGCTGCATCTGTGTTGTCATTGTTCAATAATGCGCTTCACAGGGAAACATCATTTATAATACATTTGACTGGTATACAATTCCCTATAGGTTTCGACGAGGGAAAAGCTAATGTCAAAAATCTTTTTCAAATTAGACAATAGGGTAGACAGGTCTGAGAGCAGAAAAAAAATGACTGTTGAAGGCAAACCAGTAGGGAAGAGGAATTCTTTTTTGAGAGGCTTTTTGGATATAAATTGAGGGGAGCCTTGTAAGGAAATCTTTTACTGAACACAAGTAAAAGGCCCTGCTCATTTTTATAAGAAAGCTTAAGCAGAACGCAGCCATAGGGCAACATATGAATGCAGGATTCTGCCTTGCAGATTATCCACACTACCTAACCTCGGGCCATGGGTCCCTGCTCACTTTTGGAAGTAAATTCCAAATTTCCCCAAAAATGGTCCAAAAATATTCTCATTATCTTTTTCAATTAAATATAGTAACCCTTAACCCACACACATAGTGCAGTCTGCATTATGCAGTGAAAGCAACAAGCAGGGACAATTGTCTTCTTAAATCCATGGAGAATTGAATAGGGCAGCACAGAGGTGCGGTGTGTAGCACTCAGTGTTGGATTGGGATGCCAGGGGCCCAGGCCTGTCCAACATAAAACCCTAAGGGATCTCTCACTTTACAACAGACAGAAAGCCACAGGATGGACATTAGTGATTTCTCCAGTTTCAAAAATTCAAAATTCATTAAAATTAACGAAATGCGAATTTTGTTGGACAATTCCAACGTGCATTAAAGTCAATGGGCACCTTTAATTTTTGCCAGCCAATTTTTGAAGCAGTCATCTGTGAATTGCTCAAAACTAAAAATCTCATCGGTCAATGACATTTCTACTGGATTGGATATAGGCCAAGCAAGAGGTATTATGTTATTCAATCAAATGGTTCTACACAGAGTTCTAGACAACTGAACCTTAATTTAGACATCTTCAATAACCATCATATTTTATGTATACATTTTTTAAACTCTTCAAGTGGAGATTTTTTATTTATTTATGTTTAGCCCACCCCTCCCCCCATAAAGTTTTATGACCCTGGTAATTTCCCATAAGGGCCTTGTTTGTTCCTACTTTCAACAGAAAGTACATTGGTAAATGTGTAATCCAGATGCAGAGCAGAGCAATCAGCCAAGGCAATTATATTTATTGTTGCCTGATTCAAGATTTTGGAGCCTAATGCTTCTAATGTGCAATCAGAGCTCAAATTAAGAAGAGAGCTCTCATTTTCATTGGCGAAGTAACACAACAGTGAAAAGACAATACAAGAAGGAGAATCAGCAATTGAATTTTTGGGCATGGCTGGGAATTGCTTTATATCCCATGTGACTAGAACACTGATAACCGAAAATGTTTTTAGTAATTTATTTAAACGGGTGCTGGCGTTGCCCAAAAATATGCCATGAGTGCGAGGTTTCCCGGATTATAAGGAACAAAAAACAAGCAAAACACTTTAAACACTTTAAAAATCAACATAGCTATGCTGATTGCTAATTGATTACATTTAAATTATAAGCAATCAAAGTTCAATAGCAGCTGCGCTAATTGCAATTTTTAAGTCTGTTTTTTTTCCACTGAAAAAAAATAAAATAATTCAGTGATGTTACATTGCATTCTATCGTATTTTAAATTGTGCTTCTATATACTGTAAATCATGGAGACCTTCATACATATTTTTAAGAGGAAGAAGTGGCATTTGAGGACATGGGTAACATTATCAGCTGGCAGTTGTAGTCCAGCAGTAGATGTAGGTTGCCACCTTTTCTGGGGTCGGAAAATGAGCAGGGGGGCAGATGATGTTGGGGGCGGGACTGGTGACGTGGCCATCAGCGATTGTCATTATTTTCAATGTCTTGTCCACATTTCCTAATTTGGAAATCCGGACAGGAAGTTTTCACCCGGACAGCCCTTCGAAATACCGAGCTGTCCAGGTGAAATCTGGACAGGTGGCAACACTATGTAGGGCACAAGCCGGATATCCCTAATTTATGTAATTTTGAACCAACTCAGATGGGGCCCAAAACATCTGCATCAACCCTGCTTTGTCTCATTGCATCCCAATTAACACACTGAAATTAACTCATAGTCAGGGGCAGGTAATGGAAACCCTAAACAAAGTGCCTCTCAGTCTGCAGTGAAGGAGGTGACGGCTTTGTGTAATGTTCAATGTCTATAATGCATAGCTCCTATTTGTCCAGTGAGGAAGCAACGGTGGTGGCAGTCACACCGGTTGAGAAGATAAGTCCTGCAGCACTCCAGAGAGAGACACTTGTGAAGGGGACCTTAAACTGTTGTGTCCTTTCTCCTATAGAATTCCTATGACTCTGCTAATATTTCTTGCCTTCTCCCAGGGCAGGCAACTTTCTAAGTTGCAGACTTTATCCAAAGAACAATAAATCAATAAATATATCACCCTGTCTACTCTACTACACAATCTCTACCTAAACCCTAAAGCTATGAAATAATCACCACCCACCATATTAGGCACCTTTACTATTAAACCTCTCAACATCTCCAGGCTGAGACCCACCTACTGTGCAGTTTGGTAGAAACCAGGGAAACCAGGGAAAAAGATTGAATTTCAAAATAACCTTAGGGTCATGAGGAAATGCACACCCAAATGCGGGTGGATGATATGGATAGTGCATATTGGTGAAATTCATTAAGTTACTTGAGTCCAAACATGTCCCTGCACTTCCACATGTTTGTCAATGCATCCTTCTGCCCCTGTTCTTTGCTATTCTATTCTTAGTTGGCCAGACTATAATAAACAATATATCAGGAATCATCTCTACTCCAGTTCCCACAATCCCTTGCATGCCTGTTATTCTATTTCTTCTACTGTCTGTTTATTACAGAACATGGCATTGTGGGAAATGGAGTTTTAGCCTGGACGAGAGCTGACTATCAATTCAGTGTTGCAAGTGAGTAGAAAGAAGAAAAGGCGAGGAGAGAAAGGAGAGAAGGCAATTGCAGGAGACCGATACTGTTTTCAATAGCAGTAGCAGTAACAATAATAATGTGTAATGAGTTTGTATTGGAAACTACATTTTACATGGAACTACATTTTCTCACCGACGGCCTGCATTATTGTGATGGATTACAAATGGCTAAACTCTTGATTTTATTAAGGTTTTCTTAACATCTCAGATATTTTCTTTTCTTTTTTCTGCGTTAAAATTCTGTTTTGCCCCAAGAAAAAAACGATTGACTCCAATGAATTTGGCACGTGAAACAAAAACACTCTTCCAATAAATTTGGGGAAAAAAAGAAGCAAAACAATGCCCATTAACTCCAATGCATTTGGCCCGAGAAAATACTCTAGAAAAAAGTGCCCATTGACTCATATGCATTTGGTGTGAGAAGAAGAAGCAGGCCAAGATTTTTGTCAAGGCCACAAAGGCTTGGGCCTAGGGTGACAGGATTTCATGGACAGCATGCACCCACACGTGAATGGGATGGGTAGGAGAATGGGTGGGGGACGGGTAATGGGAGGGGAAGGGAACGGGGAAGGTGGATGGGGAATAGGAGCAGATGGTGACAAGCTGAGCTAGCCTAGGGATGTCCAGTAGTGATGTGCGGGGTGGGTTTTACCTGTCCCACACCCGCCCTCCCTCCACCAGCGCCCGCCCGAGCCTGACTTCCGGGTTTCTTTTATAGACCCGCCCTGATGATGACGTTACAAAAGAGCCAGTACGAGCAGGCGTGCGTCTATAAAGTTGAACCAGGAAGTTGGAGGCCGGAAAGGGGGGTGCGAGGTCGGCTCGAACTCGCCCGACCCGCAGGTATCAGGCGGCCCTCACATCACTGGTGTACAGTTTGTAAACCCGGGCCTGAGAAAATGCTCTTTAACTCCAATGCATTTTACATAAGAAAAAAAACTATAGAAAAACTTTAAAAAAATGGATTGACTCCAACTCATGGACTTGGGTTCACAAATTTTTCTACTAGGCATAACAGGGCAGTTCCGCTCATCACTGAAACCAAAATAGGCGGTGTTTGAATAGAACTATTTTTGGGTTAAATAAATTGCAAAATATTTCTGAATCTTTTCTGCTGTAATGTAATGAAAGAAATGCAATGTCCCTGAACAATGGCTGCTGGGTATAAAGAATATAAGTGAGAACTGTAGCCAGGGAGAACCTCAATCAGACTGATATAAGTTTTGCAACAGTGCCCGGCACATCCTGCAGCGAGTATGGAACTTTACCTTCTGCTGAAAAATAGTTCCTTATTTTTTTAAGTAATATTCCATCTATCTTCCACGAAGCATTCGCCCTTCTCTTTCTGCCACTAATGAGAACAGGTTTGACTTACATGAAATTAAAAAAGTCCCTTTGACAGAACTTGCAGGCGTCAAGCTGTTCGCTGGTAGGACCCCACAAGAGAAGCTAAAGCCGTCAGACAATGGATTCTTTTGTCATTAATTCTTACTCCGCTAATTTTGTGTCTGTCAATAGCGTTTCCCTTTTTTTTTTTAGCAAGGCAGTCAGCAATACATTAGGTAAACTGTCAAAATATTTTTGGAGCTCAATGAATTCAATTATTTTTTAAGCAATGAAAGTGTCAGAAATATTTGTGCTAAATGTCGGCTTTAATCTTAAATGAACGGTTTTATTTTCCTTCCTGTGAATGTGGCTCCAAGCCCACGGTATATAAATGCATTCTCTAAAAAAAGTTGCTTTCTCGTTATATGTGCAGACGAGTGAACATGAGGGTTTCATACTGATCATAGCAGTTCTGCTAGGCTAGGGTGAGAGGAAATCATTTGTAGCAAGGACACTAGAGGAAGGGAGATTTTACAATCAGTACAGCAAGGATTTTTAAATTCTATGGGCAGTCATCTTATGTAACCACCTATCGAGAGAAATGGTTGGTAGCATTTTTAGTAAGAAATGGCAAAGCACTTATAGTTAATTCACAAAAAAAGGAGCTTAATAGCCATTTTGGATTTAGAAGACTGTTAAATCCCACTCCTCATAGTTGAGGTTGAATTGACAGCTAGACCCTTAATGAACTTGTAGAGAGTTTGGCAGTAGCGTAACTATAGGCGACCAGGCCCCAGAATCTTCCCCCTGTGCCCTCTGTACATGTGTGGGGATGAAATCCCCTGCTGTTCCACCCTCCAACCTGTTTTTATTGAGGTTCCAGCAGGTCCCATGGGGTTGCACCTTGGTGGTTACGGCAGTGGAGCTTGGAAAGCCTGGACATGGTGAACATGTAACTAGTCACGGTGCACTATAACAGGCTATGGAGCAATGTAACTGGTTATGGAGCAATGTAACTGGTCGTGGAGCAAAGTTACTGGTTATGGAGCAATGTAACTGGTTATGGAGCAATGTAACTGGTCGCGGAGCAATGTAACTGGTTATGGAGCAATGTAACTGGTCAATGAATCATGTAACTGGTAACGGAGCAATGTAACTGGTTGCGGAGCAAAGTTACTGGTTATGGAGCAATGTAACTGGTTATGGAGCAATGTAACTGGTTGAGGAGCAATGTAAGTGGTTATTGGACAATGGAACTGGTCACGGAGCAATATAACTGGTCACTGAACCAGGTAACTGGTAACGGAGCAATGTAACTGGTTATGGAGCAATGTAACTGGTCGCGGAGCAAAGTTACTGGTTATGGAGCAATGTAACTGGTCGCGGAGCAATATAACTGGTCACTGAACCATGTAACTGGTAATGGAGCAATGTAACTGGTCGTGGAGCAGTGTAACTGGTCACAGAAGAATGTACTGTAATTGGTCACAGAGCAATGTAACTGGTACTAGAGCAATGTACAGTAAATAGTCTCAGGGCAATGTAACTGGTCATATAGCAATGTAACTGGTAACGGAGCAATGCAATTGGTTATGGAGCAAAGTAACTGGTCATGGAGCAATGCAGCTGGTCAAGGAGTAATATAAGCAATGAAGTAACAGAAATGTTACTGAGTGCTCCACTATTGAGCTCATAGCTGTGATACTGGTCAAATATAAATATAATTCAGCACAGAGTAATACAGATGGGACAATAGTGTCACTGAGGACTGCACAGGCTTTTGGGTCACCTTGTAGAGGGTCTGGAAAGATTAAACTTTATGCACATCTTTTTCCACATTCAAAGGTTTCTTCTCCTCTTATTTAGCAGCTTGTAGCCCATAATCTTATTTGGACCGTGTAATCCATAATATCAATAAAAAAATAATTCTACTTTCTTTGAAGTCACCATCATTCATCATCATGTGTGGAGCGGGGCAGAGGAGAATAGAAAATGTGCTTCAAAAGAAGAGGGCTCTGTAGAGACAGTGACAATGCTCAACCTGATATAGTTTATAAAAGATTGTCACAGCTGCAAAAGGCCTTTACTGCTGCTTTATGGCACCATGGGGCTTTTCAATTCTGTGAACAGAATGAGAAGCTTTTGCTCCACTAAAATGCAGTATTTCTCATTTTCTGACTCTGTATGTCTCTGCAGGGTTGGTAGATACAGTGGATTGTTTCAAGAAAGGTTTCTTACTTAATGCATGCCAAATTCTATAAAAGTATAGACACTATAACATATACTTTTTGGAAACATTTGTATTTAAGAGGTAGATTATTTTAAACTTCAAATTCAAGTACAGGTATGGGATCCGTTATCCGGAAACCCGTTATCCAGAAAGTTCCGAATTACGGAAAGGCCGTCTCCCATAGACTCCATTATAATCAAATAATCCAAAATTTTAAAAATTATTTCCTTTTTCTCTGTAGTAAGAAAACAGTTTCTTGTAGTTGATCCCAACTAAGATATAATTAATCCTTATTGGAAGTAAAACCAGCCTATTGGCTTTATTTAATGTTTATATGATTCTCTAGTAGACTTAAGGTATGAAGATCCAAATTACGGAAAGACCCATTATCCGGAAAGCCCCAGGCCCCGATGATTCCGGATAATAGGTCCAATACCTGTATTTTCTAAACACGGTGGTGGAAACGATGACCTCAATCGAGTAAATTACCTTGACACCAATTTCTTTTACTTGGTTGTATTGAAAATCGAATTGTTCCAATGCAAGTTCACGAATTCGACCATCCTGTTGTCAGATGGTTTCGTTTGAATTTTTGAGAATTTTTGATTTGATGAATTTGTGTTTCTTGTGTATTCTAGATATAGATATAGAAAATATGTGATGTTTTTATCACCCAAACGTTAGTCAGTTGCTGAGAAGAGAGGACTCTTCCTCCACATAAAAACGACGTATGGTGCCAACTTCAGTGCCATGTAATTGTCATGCCATTTATAATGATGAAGTGGGAAGAAAGATGAGTCTGTACCGATACCCACTTTTGTTCTCTTTGGAAATATTCCCGTTTGTCTCACGGCTGTTCCGACCTTCCTTCTCTTGTTTGTTCTTGTACCGTATTCAAGGCTGTTTTGTTTTCCCCCAGATCTCAGTCAGGCTGTGTAATGTGAAACAGGATAACTCATATCTACATGAATCATTATACTACATGCCCGCAGGACACAGGATGGGTTTAATTCATTCAACCTGCCTGGTGATGCCTTGAGATTGTATAAATGAAGAAGCCTTTAAATAACTGAACATGATGCTCTTAGTACAAAGATAAATACGTATTCAGAATGCTCAGTAACTGGGGTTTTCCGGGTAAGGTATATTTCTGTAATTTGGATCTCCATACCTTAAAGGGCATGTAAAGTCTAAAATAGTATTTTGTATACTAAATATAAACATGAACTTACTGCACCACAAGCCTAATCAAACAAATAATTTATGCTTTCAAAGTTGGCTACAGGGGGTCACCATCTTGTAACTTTGTTAAACATCTTTGCAAGACTAAGACTGTGCACATGCTCAGTGGGGTCTGGGCTGCTTAGGGATCGTCATAAACAAAGCTGCTTGAGTTCTGCATGGCTGGGAAGTAAGGCGGGGGCTCCCCCTGCTGTTCATAAGTATGATTGTTTCCCTGCTCAGCAGTTAGGGACCGTCTGACAATTCCTATCCACAGCAGTAAATGAAGGGAGAATTTCACTGCATACAGTCAGGTTTCTTATAAAAACGGTACACATTTTTTACTTAAAGTATATTGGAGATAGGTTTCTTTTTTATTAAAGAGAATGTAAAGTCTAAAATAGAATAAGGCTATAAATGCTGTATTTTGTATACTAAATATAAACATGAACTTACTGCACCACAAGCCTAATCAAACTAATAATTTATGCTTTCAAAGTTGGCTACAGGGGGTCACCATCTTGTAACTTTGTTAAACATCTTTGCAAGACTAAGACTGTGCACATGCTCAGTGTGGTCTGGGCTGCTTAGGGATCGTCATAAACAAAGCTGCTTGAGTTCTGCATGGCTGGGAAGTAAGGCGGGGGTTTATTTTTCATTAAAGAAATTAAAAATGGGATTTTATATGTTTGCCTTTACATGCCCTTTAAAGGGGTTGTTCACCTTTGAGTTAACATTTAGTATGATGTAGAAGTGATATTTTGAGACAATTTGCAACTGGTTTAGATTTTTTTTTATTTAAAGTTTTTGAGTTATTAAGCTTTATTCAGCAGCTCTCCAGTTTCAATTTGAGCAATCTGATAGCCAGGGTCCAAGTGACTCTAGAAACCATGCATTGATTTGAATAAGAGACTGGGATATGAATAGGAGAGGACCTTACTAGAAAAACGAGCAATAAAAAGTAGCAGTAATTAGAAGTGTGTAGCCTTACAGAGCATTTGTTTTTAGATGGGGTCAGCAGCACCTATATGAAAGATGGAAAGAGTCAGAAGAAAAGGGCAAATAGTTATAAAACTATAAAAAATAAATAATGAAACCCAATGGAAAAGTTGCGTAGAATTGACCATTCTATTACATACTAAAAGTTTACTTAAAAGCAAACCACCACTTTAAAGCTACTTAAAAAAACACTTAAATATGGGGAGGCCCATTTATCTAAGGTCGAATTTTGAATTCATGTGAATTTTTTTTTTACGCTAATAAATTTGAATATACTCGATATTCAAATGAGAGGTTATTTAAGAAAAAATTCAAATGTCTAAAACTCAAACTAATATTACTATTCAAATTCGAATCGAATTCGACTAAACTCGAATCAAGTTTTTTTCTCCAATAAAAACTCGAACGTCAGGAAGGCTATTAACATCTTCAAATGGGTCGCTGGACCTCTGCCATTGACCTGTACATGAATTTGGCATGTTTTAGGTGGCGAATAGTCGAATTCGAATAGTTCCCAGGGTCAAGATTTTTTAAATCTTGAATTTTGAATTCAAATCGAGTTTGGAAATCGAAAATTTGAATTTGAATTCGAATTAACTATTTCACCCGCAATAAATCTGCCCCTACATAAACCCAATTGAGTTGTTTTTTCCCCAACGAGTATTAATTATATCTTAGTTGGGATCAAGTACAAGGTTGCATAGTCCACATATGTTTCAGGAGCAGTGCTCCTTGGAAAATGGGAATTCTGGGGAAAATGCTGCATTATGGGAAACTAACATCATAATTGTGCTCAGAATTGCACTTTGCTCATTGCATTTGTGATTGTAAATGACCCCTACCGTCTTCTAGTTTCTCACTGTGATGTTTGTAAATCTTTTATCTACACTGGTTACTGGGATCATTTAGTGGCTTCCTAAAAATCTATAACTATTCTGTTTATGGTCGTAGTGTTGCAGTTATTTTTCAAGAAGTATGTAGGTTTGTACTACGGGTCTTTGCTGGTCTGTGAAAGGGAGAATCTCCTCTCATGGGGAATTGTGAGCTGCCATGGCGATGTAGTAAAATAATAGGTTCTTGAAGGTTTAGATGGCATTGATTTGTTGCCAACTTGGGACCATGCAAGGTAAAAATAGGTGACCTTCTTGATTCATGATTTAGATTACAGATGAAATAGGCCATAGTGGTGCATTGGGTTATTTGTAAACAGTGCATAAGGTTCTTTTTATATCTGGTGAGGGAATACTACCCTGCATTCCAGATGGGTTCCCAGGCTGTATGAGTCTTCTGTATCAGTACCAACCCACATGGCATGTTTCCAGTGGGTGCATAGTGAGAGGCATTTCAACATATCAGGTCATCATAAAACTAGGGCTTGATTTCATATGTACAAACTGAATACAGTTAAAAATATTGGACCACCATTTGACCATTTATAACAGGTGCAACTGCTGAAGTGCCAAACCATCAGTGTAGACAACAATTGAGCTTTCCAATGCTTCAGATGCCTACATGCTGTATATGCCTTAGAAATCGAGCTATTGTTGTCTTCTCTTTGTGGGAGACTTGTTCTCTGAGAAGCGAGTTTATATACCGTGTAAAGTTAAAGCCATATGTGAGTCGGCAGATATAAGGGATAATGATTATGATTATGGCACAATTGAATAGTGGACATTTTAATGAACTTAATTTCTGCTTTTGTTCTTGGAAAAGAATGATGTTTCTCTCATTTAGTGCATTTGGCAACGTAGCTCGTAATGACTCTCCTCCCGCTACGAGCACAAAGACCATCTTAGAGAAAGAAAGATTGAACAGTGTGATTAAACTGTTGAAGATAGTGAAAACAAAATTCAAGCTTTACAAGACAAGCCATGGTTTTGTGTGGGAACCCCATTCTACCTAAAAAAAAAAAAACATAAGGTTTCAAACAAAAGGAATATGGGAGAGAAAGGGCACAGAAGGTGCCACCAGATGTACCACACTGAGGTTTATAATACAAACAAATGAATTATTACTTGATTCAGATCTTACGTATAAACAACAGCTTGCAATAGAAAGGGTAGAATAGAAAAGCTCTTAATGTTTAATCACAAACACTTTAAGTTGTTGCATTTTCTCTTTCATGATTGTACGGGAGCACAATTCTATTTTGAGTTTATTCACTTGGAAAAATGTGAAATGTACCAAAGCAGGGGAAAAAGAGACCATAATAGTTGCAAATAATGTACTGTTACTGCTCAGATAAAGGAGATGCTAACTTAAATTGTCTTCTACTTCAGATATAGTTCCTCACTGGTTGTATGTCTAGGAGGGTAATGGTTTGCCCACATTTACTCTAGAAAGTCCCTTGGGCTGGGCCTGTTGAGATTTGGGAGGGGAGAGCTGTTTCCCTTTCCAGGTTAATGTTTTCTTATTATTGCCTGGGGACAGGGCCGCCATCAGAAATCGCAGGGCCCCATACGAAAAAATTTCCTGGGCCCCCTGGTCTGCGCCCACTGCAAGCCCCACCTACATGTCCGCCCTCCCCACCACACAGTAAAAAAACAACAAAAAAAATATTGGTGGTTAGGGTTCCCACATGTTAATAAAAAATAAAAAGATATTGGTGGTCAGGGCCTCCCATAAAAAAACATTTGTGGCCAGGGCCCCCCCATTAAAAAATATTGAGAAAAAAAATTGGTGGCCAAAATTGGTGGCCAGCCCCCCCATTATAAGAAAATTGGTGGCCAGGGCCCCTTAAACGTCCATGCCTTCCCGAAGTCAGCAGCTCTCAGAAAGATGGGGGCCCAGCTAATCAAGTAAGTGTGGCATGGCCGGGCCCCCCTTACCCTCGGGCCCCCTACAACTCTCCCCCCCAGTCCCCCCTGATGGCTGCCCTGCCTGGGGATGTCAGGTTTCCCTTTTAAGGAGGAGTCACCATGTGGTTTTGTCTCTTTGGACCCTCACTGGAATGGATGTTGTTGGAGAGCCTGAGGGAGGAGGCCTCAGAAGGAGCAGATAGTGTGAGGATAGATCCTATTATACTTCACTCTAAGAGTGAGAAGCTGAAGGTAGTTAGAAGAAGAGCCAGAGGCTACAAAGAGGAGAGCAGAATGGATAGTACCCAAGGAAAAATAGATCTCATGGAGCAACTCTGCAGGCCTTGTACTCTAGCTGTTTCTGATGTCCTGCCTGTGCCTAATGCTATCAAGGGAAGTATTTGATCTTGTGCCATTTTGAAGTAAGAAGTAACACCTGAGAGACTGCTTTAATATCCAGCAAATAAAAAGTTTACAAAGAACTGGCACCCAAGGAAAAGTGTGTGTCATTCCTCCATCCCTACTCAGAAACAACAGGGAGCAGACACATGTTTCACAGAGTGAGTAACACAAAGGAAGGAATAGGTGTCTCTATCCCTCCTACATACACTACTATATACAGTACTACTTTTATACTGCCTGCTATAGGTATTTTATATCTACTTACAGTTATTGCCACATCCACTATGACAAGAGTAATAGAGACTAGTTTGTGCTGTTGCCAACATAAAGTCATACTTTTCTGCTTAGGCAAGTATAATTCTCTATGGATATGTGTGACATTTCTTTTATATAATGAGAGTGAAACTGATTATACTTTGATATTTAATTATGAAAAAATGTTCTTAGTTCAGCACTTCTGGGGTCATTAAAGGGGTGCTTCACTTTATTCTAACTTTTTTTATGTTAAAGGACAACCAATTCTGAGCAACTTTTTAATTGGATTTCATTATTTATTTTTTAAAAGTTTTATAGTTATTTGTCTTTTTCTTCCGATTTTTTGCAGCTTTCAAATGGGCGTCCCTGTCCCCTTCTAAAAAACAAATGTATTGTTATTACTACTTTTTATTACTGATCCTTCTATTCAGGCCTCTCCTATTTATATTCCAGTCTCTTATTCAAATCCATGCATGGTTGCTAGGGTAATTTGGGCCCTAGTTGCCAGTTTGCTTCAAATGCAAATTGAAGAGCTGCTGAATATAAAGCTAAATAACTCAAAAACCTTCAATAATAAAAAAAATTGCACATTATCTCAGAATATCACTCTCTACATCATACTAAAAGTTATCTCAAAGGTGAACAACCCCTTTACTCATCATTGGTAGTGATGGGCGAATTTGCGCCGCTTTGGTTCGCCGGAAAATTAGTGAATTTCGCGAAACTGTGAAAATTTTGCGAAACAGTGAAAATTTCACGAAACAGCGCCACCATCTAGTTTTTGACGTCAGCGTCCATTTTTTTGACGCCGACGAATTATCGTCATCGAATTTTTGTGCCCATATCACGAATCGCGCAAATTAGCGCCTGGCGAATAAATTCACCCATCACTAATCATTGGGTAATTGGGCCTCTGCTTATGCTGGTAATGCACTCAGAAAGATCATTAAGATCCAGCCCATTATGTATGGATCTCTGTGTAAGAGGAAGTACAAGTTAGATTTGGGGTGAATGCTGAGTCGTTCATTTTGGAACATGTTACAGTATGGCTGGTGTGAGAATTATTTCATATATCTCTGATGCAAATGGGGCTTGAATCCAAAATATCTGTCCACCACTGATTTAGAGTAACTACAAGATGTTGCAATATTTAATTGATGTAATGGTCAAGATAATAGTTTTTTAATTAAGCAAAACTTTATTCTCTTCCAGTGAACCTGGATCACTTTCAGATTCTGCGAGCAATTGGCAAAGGCAGCTTTGGCAAGGTAGGATTTTATATATTTATTTTATTATGCATTGAAGTATTATCATCAGAATGGGAATCGCCAGGCAAGTTTGTTAAGGACTGTCAATGTACAAGAAGAATTTTGAAAAACATATTATTGATTTTTATGGGTTACTGCACTGTGGCAGCTTTGCCTGTTGTTAGTAAATGAGCCCCAATGACTGCTCTGGCACATTAAAGTAACTTGGATTTTTCAGATGTATTTTTATTAGAGGTTGGAGTTGTGTTACTATAAAGCAGTGTTCCCCAGCCAGTGACTTGTGAGCATTATGTTGCTCACCAACCCATTGGATGTTGCTCCCAGTGGCCCTTAAAGCAGGTGCTTATTTTTCAATTCCTGGCTTGGAGGTTTTGCATGAAAACCATGTGTACTGCCAAACAGAGCCATCTGTAGACTGCCATAGGGGCTTCCAAAGAGCTAATCACAGTCTTTATTTAGTAAATATATTCCTATTTGTGTTGTTCCCCAAATATATTTACATTTGATTGTGGCTCAAGGTTACATAGACTACTACTAAGCCATAATGACCAATAAAATATTGTACATAGCCAAAAGTATCTAGGAACCTGCCTACCCAACATCTTATTATTAAGTAAAGGGAATATTACTCCAGTTTTATGGTAAGTCTTCAACTAGTTGGTAGGATTTGTTTTCATTCAACCAAAAGAGCATTAGAGAGGTTGGCCATGCATGCATGGGGCATTATTGTGCTGACACAGTAAAGTATTCACAAAAATTTTGCCTGAAAGTTGGAAGCACAGAATTGTCAGGAATGTTATTGTTCACTGTAGTCTTCAAGTTTGCCTTTAGCAGAACCAGGGGCTTTATCCCAAACCATGAAACACAACCCCAGACCATTATCCTTCTCTACAACTCTTTACCATCAGCATTATGCAATTGTGCCATACCCTGTCAGGTTTCCATATGGTGAAATGCCATTTTTAGTTCTAGAGGATGCTTTTCCCATTGCTTCCAAGTAACATGGAGGTGACAGGTATACAAATCAAGCCAACTCTCGGCATTTGCACAGGGTCATGTTAGCAGGGGAGGATTAATGCACAGGCCTAGTGACCCATTGTGATCAGGGGCCCATCTAGCTTTTTTTAAACTATTATTTCTATTTTGTTTAATTTTATTTGCGCAGCTGGGTCCAGTTGGGTACATTTGCTGGGAGAAGAAGGCAGGAAAGGTGCCGAACCAGACCTAGCTTAGAGAGCTTGGGTGCAAGTGTGCCTGGATCCAGACTCAGCAATAGCCTAGAAGGGGAGCCTGTGTGGATGTAGCCTTGAGGCTGCATATATCATTAATCCACCACTGAGGAGGTAATTTATTAAGCTCCAAATTTTTCTAGTCAGACTTTTAAAGTGGAAAATACAATTTTTTCAGATTAAAAAACCCTTGATTTTTTGGGGATTTATTAAGTCCAATAGTGTTAAAAGTCCAATGAAAAATGTACTCCAACTCAGACCTGCCAAGAACATGTAAAAGTCAATGGCAGATGTCCAGTTAAGAATCTGAATTTTTTTTTAGTTGTGCTGGGTTTTTGAAAAAATTGTAGCTTTCGGGCGTTTTTACAAACAGAATCTTAGGATTTAAGTGCAAAATCTGATTCGGATTTTTTAACGATTTTATTGTGACTTTTTCCGCACAAGCAAAATTCATGAAAATGTATTGATTAATAGGGGGTAAAGGTCTGTGTGGATTTGGACGGAGTAGTTTTCAGAAAATAGTGAGATCTTTTCAGATTTTGATAAATAATTCCCTAAAGGTTATGGGGTATATTTATCAAAGAGTGAAGTTAATAGTGAAGTTCCGCCACTTGAGTGAAATTCCGCTACACTCCATTCATTTCTATGGGATTTTTATAGGCGTATTTATCAAAGGGTGAACTTTCACTTTCACCCATTGATAAATACGCCTTTCAAAATCCCATAGAAATGAATTGAGAGCTGCGGAATTTCACTCAAGTGGCGGAACTTCACTCTTTGATAAATTTACCCCCATGTGTGTTCAAACTGATATCAATAAAACCATGTTCTCCATCCTGACAATGCTTCTGGAGAGAGTATGGACCTCAGCAACATGAGCACATGTCATTTCAGATGGACTGCCCAGATATTTCTAACTAAATGTGTCTGTATACTTTATAGACCTGCAACATCTGCCTTCTTATTGGGTGCTATGTTTCGCTTCATTGCGTTGCGGTACAAGCTCCTTTACACTGTGGCACTACTTTCCTCATTCACTAGGAAGGTGGATATGTAGTTATAATGAAACCTTTTTTATTTGACTTTTTTCAAGTAAGAATATCCTTCATTCCCAGCATATGAGGTTTGTGCCTGAAGGAAAGTGCGGAAAACCTGTGCATTAAGCCTTCAGCATTCTTTATTCGTCTGCCAGTCCATCACTTTCCCTGCAACGTCCAAAATAGCTTCTTTTGCTTAATATTCTGTTTAGAGATTGGCTTGTGTAACAGGCATTATACCCTGATCTGTTTGATTTCTGTCTATGTTATTTGGGCCATTGACATAGAAATAAAAATGTAGCTACATATGTACGTCAACAAAGTAATGGGTTGCTGGAATTTGTAACCACTTGCAGCCGGCCTGGTGTGATAGTTGTCAATTTTACAAGCTATGATAGATCAGCTATTTGTAGCACAATAAATATTTGGACTTAACTATGTGTTTGCTGTTGAAGAAATTCTTTTGCAAATTCTTAATATACACAGGGTCCCTCTGTTTTTATTTCTTCTGTTTTCTTCATTGTCATTTTTTATCCAGTTTTATCAATCCATCCCGTTATTCTCCCATGCTCTCCCCCACCTCTACTATTATTTGTCCTCCTTTTATTTTCTTACTTTCCATCTTTCTCTCATGCACACATACACTTTTTTTCCTTTTCTGCTTTCCCATATTTTGTCTCATTTGCTTTCTCTGCTCTTCTTATTTTATCTGATGTTCTCCCAGTCCCATTCGATCTCTTACTCATATTCCTCAGTTTTTTTTTCTTTCCCCCATCCCATCAGCTCTCCTCTTTTCTAACATGTTTATTCTTATAGTCCTTCTCCTTTCTGCCATTAGCTTTCCAAGGCTACCCTACTTTTATTCTGTTCCATACCCTATACCTTTCATTCCTATCTACTGTATATTCTCTTTTGTTTTTTCCTTTCCCTTTGTCTTCTGCTTTTCACTTTTTTTCTCTTATTGGTATTTTGATTTCCTTTATTTTCTTTTGTCTACCACAATGCCTTTCACCTAATCCATACATATAACCTTATTCTCTTTTTCTTATTGTCTTTCTGTTCTGTTTTTGCAAAGCCTAGCTTCACTGTCTGGTCTGTAACCTTATAGGACATCTATCATTGGCACTATCATAAAGAGCTGATTCTGATTCCTACTTACCCACATTCTGAGCACCAGGCTACAGGCAATATCATGATGAGAAGTCCTATACTTGTCTTTTAGGAAATAATGCATTCTCAACTTAGATCAGTTTTCATGACCCACTGTAAGAACTTACCCTGGTAGTCTAGTGGGGGGACGGCAGGGTCGCCTGCCGTCCCCCCACTAGACTACCAGGATAAGTTCTTACACCCACACCTTAACGACTTTGTTCAAGTAAGGCTGCACATTTATCTTTCCCAGCAGTGACATCTCCCAGGGTTTGTCTTTTGACCTGACCTCGCCATGGTCACAGCAATTAGATCCCTCTGAAATGTTGATGCTTTCACAATGGATGTTCAACTCAGTCTTACAAAAAAAAAAAAAAGATTAGATCAAATTCAACTTCAAAACTGCCCTTAAGCGTCATCATTATTTAAAAAGCTTTTTAAAAAGCAAAATGTGGTGACACTTTCCCTTTGAGGACCCTCCACTTTTACTCCAGATACTTCTGCTGCAAACAAGTGTTTTTCAAGTAGGTTACAAGTTCCACCAGTTTAACTAGGTCTGTTCACTTTATTTTACCCATAGGGGATTTATAAATGCTGTAATGTTAATATTCTCAGCCTATAATTTATTCAGTGATTCATGTATTCTGGCCTAATTGTAGAGCAGTGGTTACTAGACAGTCTTCCAAAGCACAAAAGTGAGGGGTGCGGACATATCTTGTACCAACATGGACATCTTAAGTACCAGTTTCCTGAAGTGCATTACTCACATTGTTATTTGAATACCCTGCCTCTAACTGTTCATGAAAGGAACTTATAAGGCTGAGATAAAGGGAAAATAAGCAGCACAAATAATTAGGCATAATGTATCTAAAATCATATTTAGACTTTCATTTTGCATTGTATTTATCACTATTTAAGTTATATTCCTTCAATTACTTTTTGGAAGGAAAATCAACTTTGAATTACAAAAAGGTCGTTTCCCAAAGACTCCAAATAATCCAACATTTTTAAAAGTGTTTTCCACATATTTATATCTCTCACTGTATTAAAAACATAACCTAACATTTAACTGGAACCTCCTTTCTTCAGATGCCCCATTTGAGCACTGGAGACCAAAACTGTACGGCATATTGTAGATGGGGCCTTACCAGTGCTCTGTACAATGGAAGATTAACTCCCTCCTCCATTGACTCTATGCCCCTTTTTACACAGCTCAAGACCTTATTTGCCCTTGATGCTGCTGACTGGCATTGCTTGCTACAGTCAAGGTCCTTTTCTATAATGGATTTGCCTAGTGCAGTCCCATTAAAGGGCATGTAAAGTCTAAAATAGAATAAGGCTAGAAATGTTGTATTTTGTATACTAAATATAAACATGAACTTACTGCACCACAAGCCTAATCAAACAAATAATTTATGCTTTCAAAGTTGGCTACAGGGGGTCACCATCTTGTAACTTTGTTAAACATCTTTGCAAGACTAAGACTGTGCACATGCTCAGTGTGGTCTGGGCTGCTTAGGGATCGTCATAAACAAAGCTGCTTGAGTTCTGCATGGCTGGGAAGTAAGGCGGGGGCTCCCCCTGCTGATCATAAGTATGATTGTTTCCCTGCAGAGCAGTTAGGGACCGTCTGACCATTCCTATCCACAGCAGTAAATGAAGGGAGAATTTCACTGCATACAGTCAAGTTTCTTATAAAAACAATGCACATTTTTTAATTAAAGTATATTGGAGATAGGTTTCTTTTTCATTAAAGAAAGTAAAAATGGGATTTTATTTTTTTGCCTTTACATGCCCTTTAAGGATATACGTGGCTTGGATATTAAGGTTAGTATTCCACATCATAAGCAACAGATTATATCATATTAAGTGCCCAATTAGAGAATCTTACCAAACTGGAATATAGATATCAGTAAACATTGCCCTTTTACATTGTTTCCCTTGACCCACCATTTAATGATATTCTCTGTCTTATCTCAGGCATCATCTGACCAGAAATACATATGCCACTTGATATGATATAATTTGTTGCTTAAGTATTCATTTTTGGGGTACAGTTTTCCTTCAATTGGCTCATGTGAGCTAACATGTATGTGTGTCCTTGGTTTTTTTGTGTGCGCAGTGAATCGTATAGTCCCAGGGAGTGGCCTTTAGTACATTAAACTGCAGCTTTCTATTCAGGATTACCCAATGGCACACACTGCTAAAAAAGTATATTTTTTCTGAAAATGGTTTATTTAGATAAAGGAGGGTTTTACATATGAGCCGTTTTATGCAATATCTTTTTATAGAGACCTACATTGTTCTGGGGTATAGTTTTCCTTTAAACTAGTGACCAGTAGATGACAGCAGTCCAACGTTGTCCCCCAAACCGTTCCATTGAACTTTGAAAATCTGCACTTGTCTTTTCTTTCATTTTATTTCAGAAAATAAAATTTTCCATTCCAACTCAATAGATGATAGACTACAAATAAATTAGACCTTTCCCTGATGAGAACAGTATGGGTGCCCCTTCTGTATGGTAAATAAAATGCAAGCTAGAGGCTGCTTATAAATAGACTGTGCCACCTGTTTGTGTGCATCAAAGATATTTAACATTTTTCTGTTGATTTAATATCATCTGATGTTTTCCAGTGAGTTCGGTAACAATGCTGCTTGCTGGGATGTGTATACCCAGTGACCTCTCTGTTTCTGGACAGCTGGTGGTTGGCATGGACCATGACATGACTCCTCTACTGTTCTCTGTCCAGCATTTTTAGTTGCAGAGATGAATGATACAGGGCTTGGTAATGATCTCATGAACTGATCATTTTCCTCCCTGCCCAAGAACTTGTAATTGTTCAGATCTACCTTCTGGATGGTTATGGAACAAATATTGTTAGATTTACATGGGGTTATTTTATTTTTTGACTTGAATGTCAAACCAAATGTATTTTCTTCTCTATCAGCAGATAAAGCCAATTAAATGTTAAATTTGCTTTCAAAAAAATGCAATTGATTTTTTTTGACTCACATCCTCTTTGCTAATGGTAAATGAAACATATACCTAATTATATATTTATATTTATAGGAGCGCTATGTATCTGGAAAAACAATTCTAAATACATTTCAAAATTAAAATAACAAAATAAATAGATGTGAATGTAGAAGTTTGGAGATGAGGACAAAGATATATATATATTTGCAGTAGATACTGTATATATAAACGCATGTAAGGAGGCAAAATGTGAATTGTTAAATAGTTAGGGGCACATTTACTAAGCTCGAGTGAAGGATTCGAAGTAAAAAAACGTAGAATTTCAAAGTTTTTTTTTGGGTACTGCGACCATCGAGTAGGCTACTACGACCTTCGACTACGACTTCGATTCGAACTAAAAATCGTTCGACCATTCGATAGTTAAAAAAAACTTTCGACTACATACTTCGCCACTTTAAGCCTACTGAGCTACAATGTTAGCCTATGGGGACCTTCCCCATTACTTTTCTATGGGTTTTTTGATCGAAGAGAAAGGTTGATTCTAAGGATTTCATTGTTCGATTTTTCCTTCGATTGATCGATCGTAGTATTTGCGGTAAATCCTTCGACTTCGATATTCGAAGTCGAAGGATTATACCTCAAGGGTCGAATTCGAGGGTTTATTAACCCTTGATATTCGACCCTTAGTAAATGTGCCCCTGGATGTATTATTAGTTTGGCCACTGGGTGGCAGTGCTTCCTAAGTTGAACTGTGAAAGTTGTTGGTACTGAAGAGTGAATAAAGCAAACAGGAACAGGAAATATGTTGGCCATGCAGTGATAGAGGAAGGGACAGCAGTCTTTGTTAGAGAGAGGTCATGAGAAAAGGTTGTGCCGCTGTCTACCTGTTTTGAAGGAATCACAGCAATAAACTTTTATTTAATGTTTGAGAGAAAGTCTGCCATACCTCATTGCTTAACTTTACACGCAGTTGGTTTCAGTTTCAATGTACAGCAGCAACATTATGCATATATTCTATATCACCAAACAAAAGAGATTGTTATATAATGGTTTTCATTTGAGATGGCCCAGTAAATATCTAGGTATGTACACAGTGATTGCTACATGGACAGCAAGAGAACATTGCAAGATAATGACATTTACATGGACGACTAGAGAACCCAGACTAGTGACATGTGGATAACCAATTGCTTGTCACCCCATTTAATGTTGCCTCTCCACAGCTGTACAGCAGGTCCTTATCTTTGAATATCTTCTGCGGACAAAACAGAAATTTACCCAGGTTAAGTAAACCCCAATGCTCTTACACTAAGAATGTTCATTGGCTTAAATACAAAGCAGATCATTGGAGAGCTGAACCTGGAATCAGAGCACTGGCACTTAGTGATGGGCGAATTTATTTGCCAGGCGCAAATTCGCGGCGAATTTGCGCAATTCGCGAAACGCCCACGAAAATTCGCGGAAAAAATTCGCCGGCGTCAAAAAACGGGCGCCGGCGTCAAAAACAGGCGCTGGCGTCAAACACGGGCTCTGGCGTCAAAAACGAGACACCCGTGCCGTTTCGCAAATTTTTCGCCATTTCGCGAATTTCGCAAATTTTTCGGCGAAGCGAAACGGCGCAAATTCGCCCATCACTACTGGCACTGTATTCCCACACATTGGAAGTTTCTTAGCAGTATTAGGGGAGGAGGGTAAAAGTTTGTTTAAAAGACTACCAGCAGAAGGCTTTCCACTGGAGAACTAATAATTACTAATATATAACGCCTCATCTCACTCCTCTTTTAATGAATAGTAAACAACTGCACATATTGATGGTGGGGAACCCTGAATCTAAAGGCGCTCCAGACCTAGTTGTCAGTGTCAGACTGGGCTGGCAGGAAACCGGGAAAAATCCGATGGACCTCGGCCTTCATGGGTCCTGCCAACCCAGGCCCACTGCCCCATCTGGACCCAGATACATTCCCCCTTTCGGACCCAGGTCCACTCCCCCTCCTGGACCCAGGCTGCTCCCTTGTCACAGACCATCTCCTCTTCTTAATCACAGACAGAAAGTCTGTGCTTGGGGAGAGATTGTGCGGGGAGACCAGAGGAGATTGCAAGGAGGGTCATGAACTGCTCTAGACTGCCATTACCCTCTGAAATGCTACACACCTTATCCATTTTGATGCTCTTGATGCAATTGTGGTGAACACAACTCAGAGTGTGGCCACAATTACACTGGAATTATGGATAGTGATGGGCGAATTTATTCGCCAGGCGCGAATTCGCGGCGAATAAATTCGCGAAACGCCCACGAAAGTTCGCCCGTCAAAAAAATGGGCGCCGGCGTCAAAAACGGGACGCTGTTTTGTGAATTTTTCGCCGTTTTGCGAATTTCGTGGGAAATTCGCGAATTTTCCAGTGAAGCGAAACGGCGCAAATTCACCCATCACTAATTATGGGATTTTTCATCCAAATATAACATAAATATAAACTTATCTGGAGTTTCCTGCTCAGTTGAAGATGAATTTATTTTTCCTGTCTAAAAGGGTCTCCATTTCCTGCAGTATGTGCAGAACTCATCTCTAACATTTGTGTGGGTGAGCATTTAGGGAATAGTGATCATAACATGGTCTCCTTTGAGATTCTGTTGCAGAAGCAATTCTATAAGGGAGTAACTAAAACACTAAATTTCAGACGTGCAAACTTTGACAGTATAAGGGCATCTCTGCAACATATTAAGTGGGAAATGCTTTTCACAGGGTTAAACACAGAACAAAAATGGGAAGTCTTTAAAATGCTGCTTAATAAATATACTTGTCAGTATATTCCACTTGTAAGCAAGGAACGTCGTTGCAAAGCAAAACCTTTTTGGTTCAATAGAAGCGTTGGTGTTGAGGTGGGTAAGAAAAGACGTGCTTTTAAGGCTTTCAAGTTAGCTGGTACAGCCGAAACATTTATAAGGTACAAGGAGGCCAATAAATCATGCAAAGAAGCTATAAGGCAAGCTAAAATTGCTATAGAAAAGGATATTGCAGCAAGCAGTAAAAAAAATCCCAAATTATTTTTTAAATATGTCAATAGTAAAAAAATGAAGCAGGAAGGGGTGGGACCCTTACTATCAGAGGGGGATCAGCTGGTTGATGAAAACAAAATAAAAGCGCAGATTCTGAACTCGTATTTTTCATCTGTTTACACAAATGAAGAACCAGTAAGTGAAGGTTTCCTTCTTAACACTCCCAATTCTAGTAATACAACTAATGATGCATGGTTCACACAAGAAGAAATTCAAAAGAGACTTGAACAGGTTAAGATTAACAAAGGTCCAGGGCCAGATGGTATTCATCCCAGGGTAATTAGCGAGCTTAGCTCTGTGATTGCCAAACCTCTTTACTTAATTTTTCAGGATTCATTGAGATCTGGTATTGTACCAAGAGACTGGCGAATTGCTAATGTGGTGCCTCTATTCAAAAAAGGATCCCGTTCTCAGCCTCAAAACTATAGGCCAGTTAGTCTGACGTCAGTATTAGGAAAGCTTTTCGAAGGGTTAATAAAGGATAAGATACTGGACTTCATAGCAAATCATAATACTATGAGTTTGTGCCAGCATGGTTTTATGCGTAATAGATCTTGCCAGACTAACTTAATTTCTTTTTACGAGAATGTAAGTAGAGACCTCGATTCTGGGATGGCAGTGGATGTGATTTACTTAGACTTTGCTAAAGCATTTGATACAGTGCCACACAAAAGGTTACTGGTTAAATTAAGGAATGTTGGCCTGGAACATAGTATTTGTACCTGGATAGCGAACTGGCTAAAAGATAGACTACAAAGAGTGGTGGTAAATGGAACATTTTCTAATTGGACCAGTGTTGTTAGTGGAGTACCGCAGGGCTCTGTACTAGGTCCCTTGCTTTTCAACTTGTTTATTAATGACCTGGAGGTGGGCATTGAAAGTACTGTTTCTATTTTTGCAGATGATACTAAATTGTGCAGAACTATAGGTTCCATGCAGGATGCTGCCACTTTGCAAAGTGATCTGTCTAAACTGGAAAACTGGGCAGCAAACTGGAAAATGAGGTTCAATGTTGATAAATGCAAGGTTATGCACTTTGGCAAAAATAATATAAATGCAAGTTATACACTAAATGGCAATGTGTTGGGAGTTTCCTTAAATGAAAAGGATCTAGGGGTCTTTGTAGATAACACGTTGTCTAATTCTGGGCAGTGTCATTCTGTGGCTACTAAAGCAAATAAAGTTCTGTCTTGCATAAAAAAGGGCATTAACTCAAGGGATGAAAACATAATTATGCCTCTTTATAGGTCCCTGGTAAGGCCTCATCTGGAGTATGCAGTTCAGTTTTGGACTCCAGTCCTTAAGAGGGATATAAATGAGCTGGAGAGAGTGCAGAGACGTGCAACTAAATTGGTTAGAGGGACGGAAGACTTAAATTATGAGGGTAGACTGTCAAGGTTGGGGTTGTTTTCTCTGGAAAAAAGGCGCTTGCGAGGGGACATGATTACACTTTACAAGTACATTAGAGGACATTATAGACAAATGGCAGGGGACCTTTTTACCCATAAAGTGGATCACCGTACCAGAGGCCACCCCTTTAGACTAGAAGAAAAGAACTTTCATTTGAAGCAACGTAGGGGGTTCTTCACAGTCAGGACAGTGAGGTTGTGGAATGCACTGCCGGGTGATGTTGTGATGGCTGATTCAGTTAATGCCTTTAAGAATGGCTTGGATGATTTTTTGGACAGACATAATATTAAAGGCTATTGTGATACTAAACTCTATAGTTAATATAGGTATGGGTATATAGAATTTTAATTAAAAGTAGGGAGGGGTGTGTGTAGGGATGCTGGGTTTTCATTTGGAGGGGTTGAACTTGATGGACTTTGTCTTTTTTCAACCCAATTTAACTATGTAACTATGTAACTATTGTACATGGCTATTGACAAGCCTCAGGTCCAACCCCAAATAACTATACACTGTATTTATTGTCTCACGTCTCAGGCTGGGTTTTCAGTATTTCTAGCATTCATGGTGCCTGGGAATAAAGATAGTAACATATTTCAGAGTAATTTCACCCATCTCCACTCCCACACACTTTTTACTCTTCAGCGGTGAGATAAAGACACTCGGAGGGAAAGTTGCAGCTCTCAGGATTTGCAGTGTACAGTAAATTCTACAGGTTTACAAAGCTATTTCTATACCTCTGTGTGGGCTGAGGAATTAAAAAAATGGATTTCAGTGTAAAGTTAACAGGAGATATTTGCAGCTTTTAACTCCTTCCAACCAGCTGCTAGTAATCCTGTAACTGTAACTCCAGTTTAGGCTAGTTTTAGGAAAAAAGAATACACTAGATACAGCAGTAAGGAATAGAAATAGCCCACAAGGCACAAAACGTGTAAGGCTATCCTTTCAGATGGTTGTTTTTGTTAAATAAACTTTTTATCTGCATCAAATATTGGAGTGAAGTCCAGTTTGGGCCAGCCTACAACTGAACATAAATATGCAAAACTGCCTCCCCAAGCTGAAAGTCTGGGGCTTGAGCAACTGGTCCCCCTGTTAATATTGGTAAGTGAACCTTACTATCTATAAAAATCAGCACTGGATGTCCACATCTTCCCTTTTTCCCCTTCGTTATTCATAATAGAAATAGCTGGATTTGATGATAGCATTCGCAGCGAATTTGCGCGATTCGCCGCCAGCGGATAAATTCACGAAACTTCGCCGGCGACAAAAAATTTTTTCCGCCGGCGTCAAAAACGAGACGCCTGCGCCGTTTCACGAATTTTTTGCCGTTTCGCAAATTTTGCGGGAAATTAGATAATTTTTCGGCGAAGCGAAATGGCGCAAATTCGCCCATCACTAATAGTTGACAAGTAAACTCTTGATGGTACCAGCAGGAAATAAGTTACGACCAGTAGGTGGTGTTCTCTAAAGAAGCCATTAGCCGAGTACAAGGCATATCTCCCAACATTAAAAATTTCAGGACATTAATGTGGCACTGAAAACTTTGTCCACTGTATAATGGCTGTATAATGGCGCCCCCTCAATTAAAAAAGAGAAGGTGAAAAGCCATCTCTTTTGAACAAGGTACTGCTTTATTATTACATTGAAAAAAAGAATTCATTTATAAAAAGGTAAATTATTTGATTAAAATGGAGTCTATCAGAGATGACCCTCCATAATTTGGAGCTTTCTGGATGACGGGATCCCACACCTGTACCATTTTTGTGAATTAGTGCTGATGCTTTTTGCTTTTGCACTTGTTTGGATTCATGCAAAGGCAACATGATTATACAAAGCAGAGGAATGGGATCTGTTATCCGGAAACCGTTATCCAGAAAGCTCCAAATTACAGAAAGGAAATCTACATTTTATTCAAATAATTTTTTTTAAAATGATTACCTTTTTCCCTGTAATAATAAAACAGTAGCTTCTACTTGATCCCAATTAATCCTTATTGGAAGCAGAACCAGCCTATTGGCTTTATTTAATGTTTATATGATTTTCTAGTAGACTTAAATATGAAGATCCAAATTACATAAAAATCCATTATCTGGAAAGCCCCAGGTCCCGATCATTCTGGATAACAGGTCCCATACCAGTACAGCAATACACAAGCGTCAGACAATTAAATCGGATGTTATGCAGCAGTCATACATGTTACAGCAGATGCAACGTATGAATTCAGCGCTCTAATGGCACTAACAGCATATAAACCTATATAGGTCTTAATATAGTGAATAAAGTACCCCCTCTTGTAATTTATAAGGATATTATAAGTTACCGAGGAGTTTCATGACCATGAACTTCTCATATCCTCATATTTTGCTACTGGGGGTACTTTATTTATTATAATACACAAGTTTCAGTGAGTCATGTGACAGAAATGACATCAGAACTCACTGTTTATAAGGATATAATTTACAAGATATTCATGGCTTTTATGTATTATATATATATATATATATATATATATATATATATATATATATATAGTTCACGAGTTATGCCCTTTCCTTAAGAAGGAGCAGCTGACTTCGTGAAAGAAAAGTCACCATTCCAGAGGGAGTTATAAAATCTCTACTCTCACAAATCATAAGAATATATTCACTCCAAATGGTGAATAGTAGTCATTTTACCAATGCTCTAAGGGGGTAATGTAATAAAAGGCACTACGTTTGCCCATGGGCAGTAACGCATAGCAACCAATCAGCAGGCAGCATTTACTGGTCACCTGTTTAAAAGCAACTATATTATTGGTTGTTATGGGTTACTGCCCCTGGGCACTTAGAGCCTTTTATTACATTAGGGGGCATATATATTACAGAGAAATCCCAGATTTCAAAATATCCAGTTTACCATCATGAAGTGGCTGTAGAGCTGTTCTCTATAATGTATCTGAACACTTGTTTAGGGTCATTAGAACAAGAACTTGAATTTGTATCCTTGTTCATTTATTTTGTATATTTGACTCGAGTTTCTGGATGAGAATAGAGGGATTACCACTGCATCTAATGCAGCCTAGAAACGCCAGGCACATAAGAAGAATGCGCTGGGATATTTGCCAGTAGACTAATTACCAGTTTAAGCTTATTTAGTAAGTCTATAATGTACTTAGTTCTAATATATTCTGCACTCTGCCTCAAGAACCCTTGCTTTTTTAAAGTCAAAAGCTAAAATAAATGGCATGATTCATGATTGCGGATTAAAGATACTTCGCCTCGGGCTTCATCAACCTGTAGGATCCAAGAGGTTGCTTTGAAGTGTCTGTTACTAGATGGAAGTAAATCCATCCTGCTGTGTTCCTTTTGACTGTGGGAAAGGTTCTTGGTTTTCACTTTCCTTTTATGATCTGCCCTTATGTTATCCCAGAGTGAAAAGAGCCGGAGCTGCTTTATGTTACTGCTACTACACAAGCTGGATGCAATGTTCTCCGGCCTTTAAAAGATCGCAGAAAGTAGGCCATGGTGTTATTGTGTGCAGGATAAATGCCTACAAGTCTTTCTGTTGGAAGGCAAAATTAGTTTAAACATCTTTATTCCTCATTGCAGCAGGCAGGAAACTATCTGGTAAAGTCTAGGGGGTATATTTTTCAAAGAGTGAAGTTAGAGATGGCTACAGTCTGTTAGGGGCAAATTCACTAAGATGCGAAGTTGCGCCAGGCGCAACTTCGCCGCACTTCGCCAGGCGTAGTTTCGCCAGGGCTCCGCAAATTCACTAAAATACGAAGTTGCGCACAGGGGTAGCGTAAGGTTGCGAAGTTGCGCTAGCGTTGATTCGCAATATAAAACGAAGTTACGCTAGCGAAGGCTAATTTGCATACGACGCGAAATTCAAATTTCAATGGAGGAACACGTATCTGCACTACAAATGCCTAGAAAACCTTCAAATCATCAAATAAAAATTTTATTTTGCCCTACACATGTGCCCACTGTCTAGGTAAGTTTCCATGAGTCAGGAAATTTATGGGGGGAGGAAGGGGAGCCCCAAAAGATTTTCGATCTTTTTCAGCCTATCAGCCATCATGTAGAAAACACGCCAGCGTTTTTTTGGGACTTAGAAAAAAAATGGACTTTTTTTAAAACAATCCCTATCTACTCTATTGCGCTTCGCCAGGTCTGAGGTGGCGAAGGGAGTCTAGCGTAAAAGGTAGCGTTCAGTACACTGCGCAAGTTAGTGAATTTGCGTAGTTTCGCCGCTAGCGAAAATTCGCCTGGCGTAAGGTTGCGAAGTAACACTAGCGAAACTACGCCAGCGTTCGTTAGTGAATTTGCGCAGTAGCGAAAATGCCAAACGCTAGCGAATTAACGCTAGCGTTCGGCGCTTAGCGGCTTAGTGAATTTGCCCCCTAGAGTGAAATTCAGCCAAGCTGCATTAATCTCTATTGTATTTTGAAAGGCGTATTTATCAAAGGATGAATTTTCACTTTCACCCATTGGTAAATACTCTTTTAAAGGAGAAGGAAAGCCAAAATACTAAATTACCTTCACTTTGTTCTCCATCAGGCCCCCTCCTGAAACGCCGCTGTAAAAACGCTTGAAAGTAGTGCTCATTCTATGCAGAAGCGTTTAAGTTTCGTCCGTTATCTAAGTTTAGCGCCACCATTTTCAAATTTGCGCTTCTCCTCGGGCCTACTCTCCGTCGTCAATGCGCATGCGTGACCCCGGTGACGTCATTCGCGCATTAACACTGCAGGCAAGGAGCCACACCAGCTTGAAGATCGCTTATAGGGGACGATTCACTAAATTCGAGTGAAGGATTTTGAAGTATTTTTTGGGCTACTTCGACCATCGAATGGGCTACTTCGACTACGACTACGACTTCGAATCGAAGGATTCGAACTAAAAATCGTTCGACTATTCGACCATTCGATAGTCGAAGTACTGTCTCTTTAAAAAAAACTTCGACCCCCTAGTTCGGCAGCTAAAAGCTACCGAAGTCAATGTTAGCCTATGGGGAAGGTCCCCATAGGCTTTCCTAAATTTTTTTGATCGAAGGATATTCCTTCGATCGTTGGATTAAATCCTTCGATTCGAAGGATTTAATCCAACGATCTAGGGAATAATCCTTCGATCGTACGATCGCAGAATTTGCGCTAAATCCTTCGACTTCAATATTCGAAGTCGAAGGATTTCAATTCCTAGTCGAATATCGAGGGTTAATTAACCCTCGATATTCGACCCTTAATGAATCAGCCCCTAAGTGTTACAAAACGTAACGTTTTTTAATAACTACATTTTGAGGCAACATGCAATGATTTTCATTGCCTATAGATGCTTTTATTCAGTCAAAATTTTCGCGGGCGTTTTGCGAATTTATTTGCTGGCGGCGAATCGCGCAAATTCGCTGCGAATTTGTGCCTGGCGAATAAATTTGCCCATCACTAATGGAAGCTATTGCGAATGCGTGTGCCCTAATTCTACGGATTTCTTACAGAAGCAAAGGTACTCTTTTTCATACGTCTATACTTTTTAAAAAATCGATTGGAGCAAAAAGATTGAGCGAAAAAGTAAAAGGGGAATGCTTGCTGGTAACTATATATACCATACATTGGCAACACTTAGAGCTAAAGTATTTTTTGGGCTTTCCTTTAAAAATCCCATAGAAATGAATGTAGAGTGGTGGAATTTCACTCTAGAGGACTGTGATGATCTCTAACTTCACTCTTTCATAAATATGCCCCCTGGTCTCACAGTGTGGAGTACAGAGGCAAACAAACATCCTTTTTTGGTTGTTCTTGGCCTATGATAGATAGAGTTTATAGAGGAAACCTAGAAGGATGATGTTTGTATTTTTCTACAAAAACTTCAACTGTATGACAACCTAGATTTCTGCATGCAGGGTTAGAAAGAACTTTATAGAAGTTGAAGGTGAGCCCTGCAACAGGAATAACTATGTACAATCTTAAAGGAGAAATTGAACCCTAAAAATTAATACGGCTAAAAATTAAATTTTTTATAAACTGAACTTATTGCACGAGGCTAAAGTTTCAGCTTGTCAATAGCAGCAATGATCCAGGACTTCAAACTTGTCACAGGGGGTCACCATCTTGGAAAGTGTCTGTGACACTCACATGCTCAGTGGGCTCTGATTGGCTGTTGAGAAGCTAAGCTTAGGGCTCGTCACTAATTATCCAGCAGAAAATGAGCTTCCCCTGTAATATAAGCTGATGCTACAGGTTTGCTGATTATTAAATTCTGATGCTAATTGCACTGGTTTCTGTGCTGCCATGTAGTAATTATCTGTATTCATTACTAATCAGCCGGGATGGGCAAATTTTCACCTTGTTTGGCTGCGGAAATGACGCCCATACACTAGTATGGCGTTATGCGACAAAAAAAGACGCCCGTCAAAAAAAAATTCGCCACGTGACAACATGTTTTTGACGCCCATAGACTTTAATGGGCGTCAGCGTCATTTCACCGCCGGTGAATTTTTGGCGAAACAAACCGGGTCAAATTCACCCATCCCTACTTATATTGTGACATTTCTATTCTATGTGTACTGTATATTGTGAGTGGGTCCCTAAGCTCAGTAAGTGACAGCAGCACAGAGCATGTGCAGTGAATCAGCAGAAAAGAAGATGGGGAGCTACTGGGGCATCTTTGGAGACACAGATCTTTACTGCTTAACGGTTGTGGCTGCCTTGGGCTGGTACAGAAGCACAAAACATAATGTACAACATTTCTAGCCTATTTCTTTAGTTAGGCTTTAGTTCTCTTTTAATATTTCTGCCCCTTGGTTCTCACTTTGCCTCATGTCAAAAATGCCTCTGACGTAAGAAGCAGGATGGAAGAATGCGGCAGCCAACAACTGATTTAACAATGATTCCATGATCAGCATTTGCAGTAAACATTTCATTTCCAAGAACAAGGGTTATGTTCCACTGGGTGACATTCCAGTGTCAATAAAAGCCACCCACTGATTCATGAATGCTATTCCATTAATCACACAGAAGATAATTAGCAATGATGCTTTGCTGACAGGCAGAATGATATGAAGCTTCTAGGATATCAATATCGACTTCTTAGTGAATCTCCTTTGACCTCCACAGGAGAAGGTGAGCTCTGTTCAGTAGTTACTATGATATCCCATTTTTTACTACTTAAAGGGATCCTGTCATCGGAAAACATGTTTTTTTCAAAAAGCACCAGTTAATAGAGCTACTCCAGCAGAATTCTGCACTGAAATCCATTTCTCAAAAGAGCAAACAGATTTTTTTATATTCAATTTTGAAATCTGACATGGGGCTAGATATTTTGTCAATTTCCCAGCTGCCCCCAGTCATGTGACTTGTGCCTGCACTTTAGGAGAGAAATGCTTTCTGGCAGGCTGCTGTTTTTCCTTCTCAATGTAACTGAATGTGTCTCAGTGGGACATGGGTTTTTACTATTGAGTGTTGTTCTTAGATCTACCAGGCAGCTGTTATCTTGTGTTAGGGAGCTGTTATCTGGTTACCTTCCCATTGTTCTTTTGTTTGGCTGCTGGGGGGGGGAAGGGAGGGGTGATATCACTCCAACTTGCAGTACAGCAGTAAAGAGTGATTGAAGTTTATCAGAGCACAAGTCACATGACTTGGGGCAGCTGGGAAATTGACAATATGTCTAGCCCCATGTCAGATTTCAAAATTGAATATAAAAAAATCTGTTAGCTCTTTTGAGAAATGGATTTCAGTGCAGAATTCTGCTGGAGCAGCACTATTAACTGATTCATTTTGAAAAATTTTTTTTTCCCATGACAGTATCCCTTTAATAAATCTCAAAAAGCCACACTTTACTCTCTGTGTGTCAGTATAAAAATGGAATATCTACTGTAGTAAATGTAAATGTAGAGCAACTGGAATGGCTAAGTAATCTTCTTCAGTTCAACTGACTGGTAGGGCATGTAAACTCTTCCAATAATCCAGTCACCAGTGATGGGAGAATCTGTGCCGGCAAATATTCGCGAAACGCTTAGAAGTCAATTGGCGTCAAAATAACTTTGACGCACAAAATGTTATCCAAATGCATCAAAGTCAACGGGCGTTTGAATAATTTTGATGCGCGACAATTTTATGTAAGCAACTATTCTGACGCGGGACAATTTTTTTTTGCTGCAGTTTTGAGAATTTATTCACTGGTGGTGAAAGGTGGAAATTTGCCACAAATTCGTGCCTAGTGAATTTATTCGCCCACTAATACCAATCACAATGGTGCAATGAAACTGCTGTTCTAGCATCTTTTCCCCCGGCAATTTCACAACACATAACACCTCCATTCATGCCACAAGTAACACGTATCTCTTTGAGTTGCATGAAACCTTGGTAATTCCAACATTGTGGTTGGAGTTTATATTCCAAGGACTCCCATACCAGTCAGTTGAACTGAAGAAGCTGCTCGGATGAGTAGTGGAACGTCTTCAATGATTACTCAGCAGCTCCAGTTGCTCTAGATTTGCTTCTTCTAGATATATCATGACCTGGATGATTCACAACTTTCATAGACGTAGGGAAATGGAACAAAAACATGGCAGTGGCTAGGGGCAAGGAGGGGGAAGCTGATCCTTGTAGGTCAATGGCAAGCTCTTCTGCAGTTTGCTACCTATCTACTTTTACTGTAGGCTGTCATGTTTTAAACTGTATGTCTGGGTATCAGAGTCCTGAAACTCAGACATAGTTCAGTGGTTAGCAAATCTGGCCCACTCCTTTATCTCATTGGTCCACCCACTATGTCATTGGCACCGCAAAGCTCTGCCATCGAATATCATTGGCCCATCCCTTGACATAATTTCCCTTTGACGTATACTCAGGATAGTGGCAACCCTATGAGTGATTGAGTTCTAATATTCAGAGAATGTGCGTGTCACTGTGATATTCATGACTTGCCCAACTACAGTTGTCATCTTAGTGATCCATACACTGACGTTTACCCCGTTGTGTGTCTTGCTCTATAGAAACCAATTTATCCCATGTTTGGTGCCATTAGAACCTCAAAGAAAAGTTATCGAGTATGGAGAAAGCTGTGGAAATATAATTTCCACAATACATTATTAGCAGTGTGACTGGTCCCAGTAGAATGTTTTATTTACCTAAAGGGAGCAAATTGAAGCCGTTACAAGCAGCGTGCTTAGACTTTGTAAGATGACTTCCTAATTAAGAGCTTGCAAGTTTAGGAACATGCTATAATCAAGTGCACACAGGAATAAGCTATAATTTCCTCTCTGTCATTATGGGGGTGGGTGGGCATTGAAGTTCAATACATGACTTGATTATCTGACCCCTTTATAACAAACGCTTGTGTGTATCTCCAAGATGGGTCTTTTATTTCGGGCTGATAGATAGCAATTACCAGCAAATTAATGCATCTGTTGGGGCATCTAAATTTGGGTATTTCTGGGAATTCAAATCTGGACTTGAAGAGATGATTGGTGTAGAACAATGCTTTTTCTGTGGGTTTAAAAAACACATAAGTGCAGTGTGAAATGTTTAGAAAGTTGCCTTCAAAGTTAAGGATGATTATCCAGACCAACTGCAAAAAGGGGTTTCTGCATTATTTTACTGGCGTTAAAGTCACGGTAACCCCTGTTTGTAGTATGTTCATTTGCATAATAGTGTCTGTGTATGTAAAGGTAAGATTGCACATTTTCAAAACGCTAATCCTTAGCTTTGATAGCCTAAGGCTCTAGTAGGCACTTATTGATGAGACCTCTCTTAATATATTGCGCTATTCTTGTTGAGTAGAACCCCTGTACTAATTTTAGTACAGGAGTTCTACTCAACAAGAATAGCTTAATATATTAAGCAAGGTCTCATTAATAGAGCCTTAAAGGAGAACTAACCCTTAGAAATGAAAATGTCTAAAAATGTCATATTTTATATACTGAACTTATTGCATCAGCCTAAAGTTTCAGCTTGTCAATAGCAGCAATGATCCAGGACTTCAAACTTGTCACAGGGGGTCACCATCTTGGAAAGTGTCTGTGACACTCACATGCTCAGTGGGCTCTGAGCAGCTGTTGAGAAGCTAAGCTTAGGGCTCGTCACTAATTATCCAGCAGAAAATGAGCTTCCCCTGTAATATAAGCTGATGCTACAGGTTTGCTGATTATTAAATTCGGATGCTAATTGCACTGGTTTCTGTGCTGCCATGTAGTAATTATCTGTATTAATACAACATTTCTAGCTACTAGTTACACTTTAGTTCTTCTTTAAGGGGTGCAAAAATGTTCTTTCAAGGGCCCATTCACTTACCCAGTAAGTAAGGTGGGGGCTCCCCCTGCTGTTCATAAGTATGATTGTTTCCCTGCTCAGCAGTTAGGGACTGTCTGACAATTCCTATCCACAGCAGTAAATGAAGGGAGAATTTCACTGCATACAGTCAGGTTTCTTATAAAAAAAACGGTACACGTTTTTTAATTAAAGTATATTGGAGATAGGTTTCTTTTTCATTTAAGAAAGTAAAAATGGGATTTTATTTTTTTTGCCTTTACATGCCCTTTAAGCTGGCCATAGACGAAAAGATTTGATTGTACGAATCTCGATTCCTGGAACTCCGTTCGATCCTTCAGTTGATCGGACAGGTTAGGAAATTTCTGTCGGCTGCTGACAATATCTCTGCGTGTATTGCCGATCTGACGATATCAGTGGGAGACTGTCACCAGCTTTTGTCGGACATAACTTTCGTACGTCAGGGGCAGAACATCGGCTGATCTGTTCTTTTACTACTTAATTTACTACTCTAATACTGAATGGTTAGTAGCAGGTCGGGAGATGGCACCGAACAATCGTCGGTCTGATATGAAGGTAAATCTGCATTTCTATATATATTATAGTGGTGCTCGAGTAGATCGTGCCAGCATAGGACATTTAAATCTGAAACTGACCTGAAACAAAGTCCATGTCTCTGTTTTATTTGTTCCCTATGAATAACATTGGTGTCAGGCATCATTATTATTGGATGGACCTGTAAAACACCAGCCATGTGACAACCCTAATTACGGCTTCGCTGGTCCCTTTAATCTTCGTTTGGGAGCACAAGTTTGTCTTACAAGCGATTCCATATAGTGGTGCGGCTTCAGCGACAGCATTTTACAAATTAGAGTTTTAATTAAAAACCATATTTCCTCACTCCAGCGCAATAAGCCGCCTGCTCCTGACTGATGTGAGAAGAAATCTCTGGTGGGAATTTGATTTCTTCCAGCACGACAATAAGCCGGAACCATTATATTGCATGGCGGTAGATAAAGCCGTGTAATAAAATTTTTGAAGAAGAAAAAAAATAACATCAATATTCCTTTAGGCTTGGCTGGCTTCCCTAGAAATTCAGTCCATTATATATTTCTTTATATATATTTCCCCTTTAGAGAGTGGAGAGCACCGGCGCGTCTTTCCGTTTCTGATAGATTTCCAGAGCGGTAAAACTGATGTAAGTAAAAAAACCGAAAGTAAAAAAACTGATGGTGAGTTCTGAAAACATATTGTAATCCCTCGGCCTTGACTGTAGCCGGGATTATGTTCCCTTGAGTGGGTTATGGCATTTACTTTCTGACTTCTTTACATTCTTTGACTTTTGTCATTTGCGTTCTTATCAATATTTGACATTAGGGGGCAGATTTATCAAGGGTCGAAGTGAATTCGAGGGAATTTTCAAAGTAAAAAAATTCGAAATTCGAAGTAATTTTTTGGATACTTCTACCATCTAATAGGATACTAAGGGGCAAATTCACCAAGGGTCGAATATCGAGGGTTAATTAACCCTCGATATTCGACTGGGAATTAAAATTCTTCGACTTCGAATATCGAATTCGAATGATTTTAGTGCAAATAGTTAGATCGAACGATCGAAGGAATAATCGTTCGAATCGAACGATTCGAAGGATTTTAATCCAATGATCGAAGGATTATCCTTCGACCAAAAAATTAAGGCAAGCCTATGGGGACCTTCCCCATAGGCTAACATTGGGTTCGGTAGGTTTTAGATGGCGAACTAGAGGGTTGAAGTTTTTTCTTAAAGAGACAGTACTTCGACTATCGAATAGTCGAATGATTTTTAGTTTGAATCCTTCGATTCGAAGTCGCAGGTCGAAGTATCCCATTCGATGGTCGAAGTAGCCCAAAAAACACTTCGAAATTCTAAGTTTTTTTACTTCGAATCCTTCACTCGAGCTTGGTGAATTGGCCCCTATGACTTCGACTTCAAATTTGATTTGAAGTAAAATCGTTCGAATATTCGACCATTCGATAATCTAAGTACTGTCTCTTTAAAAAAACTTCGACTTCAATACTTTGCCAAATTAAACCTGCCGAAGTGCTATGTTAGCCTATGGGGACCTTCTAGAGCATTTTTTTAAGTTTTTTCAAGTCGAAGAAAAAACGTTTGTTCGATCGATGGATGAAATCCTTCGAATCGTTCGATATTCGAAGTATTCCAATTCAATGGTCGAATTTTGAAGCTTTTTCTACTTCGAAATTCGACCCTTGATAAATCTGCCCCTAGAAGTACAGCAGTTATTCATATCATCTTGTGTGCACGAACAGAGCTTCAGAAAAATTAGCGAATTTACCGAAAAACAGTGTGAAACGCATTGAAGTCAACGGGTGTTAAAATAATTTTGAAGTGAGTGACAATTTTTTATATGCGCGACTATTTCGCATAAATGCATTAAAGTCAAAGGGCGTCCGAATAATTTTGACGCGCATGGCTATCCTGATGCACAACAAAATTTTTTGTTGCAGCGAATTTTCGACCGGCAAATTTTCACTGTAGTTTCACAAATGTATTCATTGGTGGTGAAACACGGAAAATTTGCGGCAAATTCGTGCCTGGCGAATAAATATAGTGTTAAAGCTTGCACTATTGTAACTAATCCATTGACAATAAACTGCTTCGGTAGCTTTCCTTCTCCTTTAAACACTAGGTAAATTTCTTTGCACCAATTAGAATTTATAACGCTTAATCCAACTCCCACTTTTGAATAATGGTCAGCAGCACAAAATAAAAAATCTTTATTTGCTCAGCTTAAAAAATTAAAGAAGGTGAGGGCCTTACACATTTCTGGTAAATATAAACATGAACTTACTGCACCACAAGCCTAATCAAACAAATAATTTATGCTTTTAAAGTTGGCTACAGGGGGTCACCATCTTGTAACTTTGTTAAACATCTTTGCAAGACTAAGACTGTGCACATGCTCAGTGTGGTCTGGGCTGCTTAGGGATCGTCATAAACAAAGCTGCTTGAGTTCTGCATGACTGGGAAGTAAATTGGGGGCTCCCCCTGCTGTACATAAGTATGATTGTTTCCCTGCTCAGCAGTTAGGGACCGTCTGACAATTCCTATCCACAGCAGTAAATGAAGGGAGAATTTCACTGCATACAGTCAGGTTTCTTATAAAAACGGTACACATTTTTTAATTAAAGTATATTGGAGATAGGTTTCTTTTTCATTAAAGAAAGTAAAAATGGGATTTTATTTTTTTGCCTTTACATGTCCTTTATGAGGTTTGTGAGTGTTATTGCCATGGGATTTGGGGAAACATAGAAATTAATTCCTATCAAAGATGAAAATGAATTGAAAGGTTGTCTTCCTCCCTAACGCAAACAGAGCTTTCTATATCCTTCTCTGTTTGTTAGGGTGAAGAAGACTGACCTTAGCAAAAATATAACACTAACAAGTGAATTTTATGGGATAGAATAGGGAAAGGAGGTCCCTCAGTCCCTGTGCATGAGATTAATGGTTAGATTGAGCTATAATACCCTAATAGCATTGGGTACGATGAACCATTCTCCTTTAATCATTATTTTTCATTATTTTACCTGTATAGCTTGAATTTCATTAAAGTTTTACATGTGTAAATATATGTAACAACACTCCTAAGTTACGGAAAACGAATCGCTCCGAGTGCCATCCGCCAAATTCATTAGCTACTATAACCCTTTCTTGTATTCTCCTTGCAGAATCCTAATTTCAAATGGAGTTAGCATTTAGTTTCTATTACATTGTGGGTCTGAAAGTTGTCTCGCATAAATATATATGGAAGGTAGATTGTCCGAAATTAAAATATAGCTGAAATTAGATGTATGCTTCGGCACAGGAATTGTGTAGCAACTGAAAAATGTAGACAGTTTTTGCCAGTCTCACTATAAGAGTGATGGTAGTACCATAGAAATATAGACTATTGGTGCTGCTATTAATGGGATCATGGGGATGGAGTCTGGTTTCATTGGAGGACTTTATAAAAATGCTTTTTTATATGGGCTTTTTTGGAGAAACTGTAAGGACATTTGGGGCCGTAATATTGAATTCATTGGAGCAGGCTGTCTTGGATTTGGGAACAGGCTATTTATAAACTGTCAGAAGGTCTTAGACGTCTGGACGTTTTATCCAAATAGAAGAGGGTTATTGAAATCTCATTACATTTATGGCCATGGATAGTGTTATGCTTTTATCCATCATTTTGTCAGAATGAGGTTCTGTGTCCTGCTTTGCAAACAATGAATTTTCCCTGGTGTGAGGCAGACAAGGACATTTAAACTTCCCCAAGATACAAAAGTTCTTTATTTGTAGGAGCAAAATGAGGTACAACTGGCTAAATAAAAGCGATATTGGAAATCTGGCAGAGATCAAACCTTTTAAGAAGGTTTTTGGATTTAGCATGCCTTCCTCTTCATGTGCTGAACTGGAATGCTGAATAATAACTTTGCCCGAACCAAGTTACTGCTCCCCAAAATGAACACTAGCTCTGTACATGTTTCTAACTAGTGATGGTCGAATCTGCGTCGTTTTGCTTTGCCGAAAAAAAAATGGCGGAAAATTCACGAAACGGCACCGGCGTCTCATTTTTGGTGCCGGCGTCTCATTTTTGACGCCGGCATCTGTTTTTTTTTACGCCGGCGGCCGTTTTTTGACTCCGGCGTCCATTTTTTTGGCGAAAATTTTCCATTCCATTTTTTTTTACGCCGGCGAATTTCTGCAGCCGTTTGTATTATTTGGAAATGGGAGACTGCCCTTCTGTAATTCAGAGCTTTATGGATAACATGGTTCTGGTTAATGGATCCCTGTACAGCATTTCTTTTTATTTGTAAAACAAGATAGATTGGTATTATTCCTTTCGTGTGGTTTTTGTGTTTGTTATCATTTCATTTCTGCCCTGTTCCCCTATGATAGTCTCTAGGTTCAGGAGATCATACGTTGAAAATAAGAATTCGAGAATACTCTGCAATTTTCTGCCTCACCGTCAGCTGATAGGGTCAGTGGATCACGAGAGATGGGAAAAATATCCTGCCGCAGCGTATCTATTTCGGCTTAGATTTTTCGAGCGTCGCTATTAAGGGATTAGCTGCAATTCAGTAGAGTATTTCAACCTCCAGACTAATTTCGTTTTTGTAGTTGGAAAGCAAATATTAAAATGTGCTGCTTTTGCAGTCTGACCATTTTAAAGGGATACTGTCATGGGAAAAAATTTTTTTTTCAAAATGAATCCGTTAATAGTGCTGCTCCAGCAGAATTCTGCACTGAAATCCATTTCTCAAAAGAGCAAACAGATTTTTTTATATTCAATTTTGAAATCTGACATGGGGCTAGACATATTGTCAATTTCCCAGCTGCCCCAAGTCATGTGACTTGTGCTCTGATAAACATTCAATCACTCTTTACTGCTGTACTGCAAGTTGGAGTGATATCACCCCCTCCCTTCCCCCCCCCCCAAAGCAGCCAAACAAAAGAACAATGGGAAGGTAACCAGATAGCAGCTCCCTAACACAAGATAACAGCTGCCTGGTAGATCTAAGAACAACACTCAATAGTAAAATCCACATCCCACTGAGACACATTCAGTTACATTGAGAAGGAAAAACAGCAGCCTGCTAGAAAGCATTTCTCTCCTAAAGTGCAGGCACAAGTCACATGACCAGGGGCAGCTGGGAAATTGACAATATGTCTAGCCCCATGTCAGATTTCAAAATTGAATATAAAAAAATCTGTTTGCTCTTTTGAGAAATGGATTTCCGTGCAGAATTCTGCTGGAGCAGCACTATTAACTGATTCATTTTGAAAATCCTCAGATGTTAGAAATTAAAGGGATACTGTCATGGGAAAAAACATTTTTTTCAAAGTAAATCAGTTAATAGTGCTGCTACAGCAGAATTCTGCACTGAAATCCATTTCTAAAAAGAGCAAACAGATTTTTTTATATTAGTACTGAAAAATTGGCTAAAAAAAGAGATATAGTTTTGGATATGGTTGATCAATTCCTAAATCAATGTGTTTTGCTACTTGGTAATCACTCAACTGTATTATTATAATTTCTTATATGAGAAATAGTAATAATTGAAGTTAGCCTGAGGTCACAGTGTAAAGATTTATACTGGGCAAACCATTAAAGCAGAGATTCCTATTTGGCTCCAAAAGGATCCGGATACATCCTAGCCACATAGGACTCCATCCTATCCCATTTCACCCCAGCTCCATATTTTCAGTGTCTTTACTTTGAGGCTGTTTGTTTGTTTCTTCATCTGGTGAGATCAGCGTCCTGGGTAAATAAATGTAACTGCTAATGAGTAGAATGAATACTGGATCTTGTGGCGCCAGATGCAGGGGCGGGGGGGAACAGGTACTATTTGAATATGCTCAGGTTCTTGGTAACATTTTTAGCTGGAAAGTCATTTTTAGACATTTTTGGGTTGCAGTTTGACAATGTCTTCGTTCTCTGAGCTTGAGCTGTCAAGGGAAACTTAATAAAGGCAGCAATGATAGCGAGAATGTAACACTTCTGGCTCTCGTCTTGGGAGCCATATTACTGATAATCACTCAGCAGATCATTAGAGGGTTCAGTTTGTGTTGGGGGGCAAGTTATTTGGAAATAACAGCAATAAAATAATTGTAGTTTCTGTTAGGGCTGATCTATATAGAGTAATGACTGTCCCACCCTGGTTAGAAATTACCTAAATTAGGATGGTCCGATCAGAAAGGAGAGTTAGTATAAAGAAGAGTATGTATGTGAGACAATTAAAAATAAAAAGGTACTATAGAAATTACATTTTCCATTAAACAAATGTCACAGTACATTGAACATAAGCATTGGTTCTGCGCTGAATGGCATAGTATATATCTAAATAAATGCTTACCTGCAGCATGAAGCTGTCAATACAGTGTAAGGGTCAGGGCACACGCTCAGATTGGAGGAGATTAGTCGCCCGGAGACAAATTTCCTCTTCTTCGGGGCGATTTATCTCCCGAACTGCCACCCGCCGGCTAGAATGTAAATCGTTTTCCGAAGTCGCCTGTAGTTTCCTCGCAAGGCAACTTCGGGCAACTTCAGAAAATGAAACGCACCGACTGCCATCCCGCCGGTTATTTACATTCTAGCCGGCCGGAAACAGTTCGGGAGATTAGTCGCCCTAAAGAACAGGAGATTTGTCGCCGGGCGACTAATCTCCCTAAATCTGAGCATGTGTCCTGACCGTTGGCTTCTTTTAAGAATCCCGGCTTCCTGGCTCTAAAAGCACAGTAGGGCTCAAGTACAAAGTGCAAAAAGTGAAGATTAATTGATGCTATTCACAAAGGTTCTTGCGTCCATACATGCAACTTTCAGGAAGAGATGTACGACAACATTTTCTGGGCCCCCAAGCACACCCACACTACAGTAAAAAAAGCAACACAGACATGGGCCCTAAAACATGAACACTAAAAACCCTACAAGGTAAAAAAGCCTATTGGTGGCCAGGGCCACCCCTTACAAATGAAAAACAAAACAAAACATTAGTGGACAGAGTCCCCCCTACAAGTTTAAAAACAACTGGTTGTCAGGGGCCCCATAGAAGATTTAAGAAAAAACAATTGGTGGCCAGGGGCCCCATAGAAGCTTTTAAAAAAACATTGGTCAGTGGAACTTACCTTACGTTTTTGTGAAATCTTCATTCTCCTCAGCAATGGCAGCTTATTCAATTTTCTAGAAAGTTCAGAACAGCTGGGCCCCCCTTTAAACTTTTAACCTACTGGGCATGGGATGACTGTCGCCCCTATGCCCCCCTGATGGCAGTCTTGCACAGGTGAACCAATCAGCAGCAGCACAGTTGAATGAATCAGCAGCACAGGTAAATGAATCAGCAGCAGCACAGGTGAGTCAATCAGCAGCACAGGTGAATCAATCAGCAGCATAGGTGAACCAATCAGCAGCAGCACAGGCAAATCAATCAGCAGCACAGGTAAATGAATCAGCAACAGCACAGGTGAGTCAATCAGCAGCACAGGTAAATGAATCAGCAGCAGCACAGCCGAGTCATTCGGCAGCACAGGTGAACCAATCAGCAGCAGCACAGGCAAATCAATCAGCAGCACAGGTGAATCAATCAAGAGCACAGGTAAATGAATCAGCAGCGCACAGCCGAGTCAATCGGCAGCACAGGCAAATCAATCAGCAGCAGCACAGGTGAACCAATCAGCAACAGCAAAGGTGAATCAATCAGCAGCAGCACAGATGAACCAATCAGCAGCAGCACAGGTGAATCAATCAGCAGCAGCACAGGTGAATCAATCAGCAGCAGCAGCACAGGTGAATCAATCAGCAGCACAGGTGAACCAATCAGCAGCAGCACAGGCAAATCAATCAGCAGCACAGGTGAACCAATCAATCAGCAGCACAGGTGAACCAATCAGCAGCAGCACAGATGAACCAATCAGCAGCAGTACAGGTAAATGAATCTTCAGGCCAACCAGTTGCAGCTATGCATCTATTCATTCTAGAAAATATATACTGTTGGATATAAGAAAACACGGACTATAGCATGTACAGACCATACGATTTCAATTCCCAGAAGGGTTAAATAGTCATGGCGAATTTGCAGCATTTCGCGAAACGGCGCCGGCATCTCGTTTTTGATGCCGGCGCCCGTTTTTTGACGCCGACGCCCGTTTTTGATGACGGCGTCCGTTTTTTTCGGAAAAAAGTTTTTTTTGACGCTGGCGTTTCGCGAATTTATTCGCTGGCGGCGAATCATGCAAATTCGCCTCGAAGTCGCGCCTGGCAAATAAATTCGTCCATCACTAGGGTTAAACAACCAGTACCAAATGCTGTGACTACTTTTCACCTACAGGCTGCCAGCAATGGGTAGATGTGTATTACTAACTCTTTGGCAAAACCTGCATTTTTAGACTCCCATAATCTTCCCTGGCTTCTGCTGTATGTGGGTTTGTAGCACACAGTAAGCAGCTGATCCAGTCCTTCTGTTCTGTGGCTTGCCAGCTTCTGTCAGGAACACAGTATTGAACACGTTTCCTTTCCTCTCGTAGTGTTAGTACAAGGGGCAGCCCGGGGAAAACATTAGAAGCAAACATTGTATTGGTTGCTGTGGAATACTGCATCAGGGAGGCTTTTTCCTAGTTGAGTGTATGGGGAATGGGCTGAGTTGGGGAGTCGCATTTATCAAGGGTCGAATTTCGATTGGGGGTTATTTATATATAAAAAAAAAAATATCTAAAGCTCGGACAAATTTTACCGACCCGAAGACTCTAATCAAATTGGAATCAAATTCAACCAAACTCAAATCGAATACTTGAATTACAGGAAGGCTTCAAATTGGTCACCGGACCTCTCATATTGACTTATACATAAATTTGGCAGGTTTTAGGAGGCGAATAGTCGAATTCAATTCTTAAAGGGCCAGAGTTTGATAAATCTCGAAAATCCAATTAGAATTTTTAAAAAATTTAAATCCAGTTTGGATATTTCACTTTTGACATTTGACAGTTTAGACCATACAAAAAAAAATTAAAATTTGAATTTTTAGTGCGACCCTTTATTAATCCCCCCCCTAAAAACGAGTAAGGTTTACACCTGGAGAGAATTCCCAGATTGAAAATCATTTTGGTGAGATTTGGGGTAAATACTTTTATATTTAGGGATGGGGGGGCAGCAGCTGGTTTGTTAGTTGAAACTATGCCAAATGGCAAAGTGAAGAATTGTTTATACAATGCAGGAAAAATGGGAACTGTAATATACCACCATGAATATTTTAACATGCAATATAGATAAACATGTTTAAATATGTATATTTACAATTACTTTTACGTCTTATTCTTTACACACTGATACCCACATTGTCTGCTTCTCTCCCAGTAGCGCTTTTATTACCTTTATGACAGTGTTTTTTCTTTCCAATGAGTTCCCATTAACCTACAATACTTGAGTTCATAATAGTTGCGCTTACTGTTTAACAGTGTCAAGAATTCGTTTTTTCTCTTACTTGTTATTTTCCAATTAACTCTTCTTAAAAAATTTATTTTACTTCCATTCAGATGAGCTCTGTATATTGATGGGCGAAACTGACCCGTTTCGCTTCACTGAAAGTTCACAAAAAGGCTAAAAACTCACCAAATGCATTGAAGTGTAGGGGCGACAATTTTTTTTACGAGAGTCAGTTTTTATCTTTGCTGAGCAGCAATATTTTTCATCTATGGGCATCTTTTTTTGCACAAAACATGGCGAAATCCGGTGAAAAACGATGCTCATCACTAGCTCTATATCAATACGCAGTCTTACCTATTATTATATTCATGGAAGCATTGGTAAATATGACAGAGGTGTCGATGGTGGACCCAGTAGAGAAGTACTTTTCTTGATAAAATTGCAAAGACAGTTCTACACTATGGAGACTGTCAATATGTATTTAATAGTATTATTATTAGGAATATTATGTAAATACAGATTAAATATTTTATGAAAACATATTAGGGACTCTAATATGGTGGCAATGGAATGCACATAGTAAGGTGCATTAGGCTAGTTCTGTCCAAACACACTCCTGCAATTCCATGTGATTCCCATTGTGTCCATTCTGCCTCTTCTGATGAATAATTTACAACTGCACCTATTGACACCCATTGCACCCTGGTGCTACCTCAACCTTAGATCTGGCCGGAATCCCCACAGTGGGTTAAATCAATAGATTTACTAGACTTCAAACCAGCGAATCAGATGCAAACAGCAGAAAAAAACCCCAAGTGGTTCAACCCATGATCTAAAAATAGTAGATGTAACTTGCACCTGAATTGCACCCAAAGACAAGCAGAATTGCATCTGTTTTTGATGAATTCGGTGGATGCAACTTGTAGCAAGGCCAAAATTATGCTGAAATTAGGGGGGAAAATGCTGCAACATGGGTTAAGAACATTGCAATATGACATTTTGCACACTGCACTTGCATTCATAATTGACCCCTACGGACACTTTTTTAAAATCCAGTTAGAAGAGCTGCACCAATTCTTAACAAAAATTAATTTCAGCCAGTGCAGATCAGCAAACAGCATGCATTAGAAGCACCCCTGATAGGTCATAACATTATAATAGGGCAGGACAGGCAAACACTTTCTCGGGTTGGTAGAGGACTTGTTTCTACAACCCAAAAAATTAGGATGAAAACCTCAAATAAATCACTTAAGTCTAAAGAGTCTAAAGGTGGCCATAGATGCAAAGATCTGCTCGTTTGGCCACATCGCCAAACGAGTGGATCTTTCCCCGATATGCGATTAACAAACATGGCTATATCGGGGGTAATCTGATTGGCCGAACAATCCGATTACGATGTGCCGTGGGCTCCGGCGGGATCGGTCGGGTCAAAATCAAACCTGACCGATCGACCAAACGACCGATCTCCGTCGGACGAAAGATGTCGGCACACGCCACACACAATCCGAAAATCGTACGAATCCTCGATTCGTACGATCTGTGTGTCTATGGCCAGCTTAAGGGGGAAATTTACTAACCTGCGAAAATTCACCAGCGACGGCTTCACACCCATCACTTCACTTTGCCAGGCAAAAATTTGCGCAGACAACGCTAATTTACTAAAATGCGAAGATGTGTCCAGGGAGCCGAACGCTGGTGAATTTTCATTTGCGTTATGTCGGCAATCAAAGAGAAGATGCGCTAACGTTCAATTATGCCTAGTACAACTTCGTTAGTGGTCTTCTCTCAGGCTAATTTATATACGGCGGGAAATTATAAAGTTGAATGGACGTATATGTTGCAGCAAATACATTATATTACACAAGTCTAGGGAACCTTTATAAAGACAATAGAGTTGTTATAATGCCCTACACATGAGCCCACTGTATAGTTTATGTGCCATATGTTAGAAAATGTAGGGGGGAACCCGGTTACCCAAAAAACCTTTCTAAGGACCTTTGTAGGCTATCACTCTGAAAAAAGGAAAAGACACCAGCGTTTTTTGGAACTTAGAAAATGTTTCCACTAAAAATTGAGGGAGTCCTAGGCACTCCAATGCACTTCGCCTGTGCAATAGAGTGCATGAGGTGGCAAAGGCAAGTCTGGCGCAAGAGGTAACGTTCAGTAAAATCCGCATCTTAGTGAATTTGCGTAATTACGTCCATTTGCCAGAGTGAAAATTTGCCTGGCGTTGGAGTGCAAAGCAACGCTAATGTCTATCTCCTTCGCTAGCGAAGTGATGCTTGCGCCCGTTAGCAAATCGGTAAAGCAACGAAATGACATCACACTGGTGATTCATCGCCAGCGTTAGTAACTTCAGCCTTTAATAAATGTGCCCCATAGTCTAAGTGGACTAAAATAAAAGCACATCAAATAACAATACAGAGATATTCAATAACATAGTGGGTTTCCAAACTTCCATGAGTAGGAAAGATTAACTGAAATCATTTTTAAAAGAGTCACTTGCTCTAGGGAGACCTAATTGTTGCTCTCTTGTTTATTCTCCATCAGATGATAGAAGTGACTAATAGACATGGTTATCTGTAGTTTCGACTGAGATCCCCATGTGGATAGAGTTAACAGTGATGGACATCAAGTCACTCATGCACAAGAAATAGCCTATGAACAGGACAAGCTACGATACAACTGTATATAACTAGTCTACTTAGAGAAGTGACAGAAGAGTTTAGTCCATGTAACAAAACAAAAGTGTGTGACGCAACATTTGCAGCATTGTGTTTTCCATGTCTTAACCCTTCTCCCTGTGTCTTCAGTGTAAGGACTTACATTGTCTATGTTACTCTGAGCTGAACTCTTGACCATGAACCCGGCCTACTAACACTGAAGCCTCCCATTTCTTTGTCCCCATTAATGTTTATGACAAAATGTTGCAATAAAAAGCTCAGCGTTAGTGATGGGCGAATTTGCGCCGTTTCGCCGGAAAATTCGCAAATTTCCAGCGAAATTCGTGAAACGGCGAAAAATTTGCGAAACGGCGCCGGCATCTAGTTTTTGACGCCGGTGTCCGTTTTTACGAAATTTTTTTTGACGCCGGCGAATTTTTTCGGGCAAATGTTCGCAGGCTTTTCGTGGATTTATTCGCTGGCGGCGAATCGCGCAAATTCGCCTGGCAAATAAATTCGCCCATCACTACTCAGCGTTCTCAAATAAATGTAAATTGCTCTTTTTGTGGTTCTCTCACAGTCATTCCACATTTCCTTCCTTATTATGTTTCCAAAGGGAACCAGCCTTTTTTGATCCCTTGCTGAATGATAAAAATGAACAAAGTACAGTTTCACAGAACAGATCCATCTCTGTATAACCTTCCTGCTTAAACCTCACCTTGCATTGCATTTACTGCCCTAGTTCTTTCAGATGATAAAATTACATGCAGGGCTACTGTGCCATGTACTAATTTGTATTTCTTTCCAATTGGCATGATGTCTTAGATCTACCAGGCAGCTGTTATCTTGTGTTAGGGAGCTGTTATCTGGTTACCTTCCCATTGTTCTTTTGTTTGGCTGCTGCGGGGGAAAGGGAGGGGGGTGATATCACTCCAACTTGCAGTACAGCAGTAAAAAGTGACTCGAGTTTATCAGAGCACAAGTCACATGACTGGGGGCAGCTGGGAAACTAACAATATGTCTAGCCCCATGTCAGATTTCTAAATTAATAAAAAAAATCTATTTGCTCTTTTGAGAAATGGATTTTAGGGCAGAATTCTGCTGGATCAGCACTAACTGATGTGTTTTGAAAAAAACTTGTTTCCCATGACAGTATCCCTTTAATACATAAATCAGACAGGACACATAATCAATGAATTTACTGAATGGAAGGTCATACATACCTTGTGCACAGCACATGTTACATCTATGTCATTCAGAGATTAACTCAACTGAAGGAAAGTATGGTTTTCTTAGTCTACTGGGCATTATTAAAAGCATTCATGAGAAAGCACAGCATTATGATGATATGGCAGGGTAGAGTAGATATGAGATATGAATCTAATGGATTGAAGGTCACATTAAGTCATTGACAACCATCATTATAAGTGAGGTCTGAAGAGTCTTTATTTTATCTTTCAGCAAGATCATTTCCATACTAACTCCAAATTATGTCATAGTCTTGTGTTATGAAAGCTTGGGGCATGGCCTAGTAAAGTTGGACACCCATAGTTTGATGGGACTGGGACATTGCCTGTAGTGATGGGCTAATCTGTCCTGTTCGCATAACGTCTAAAAAAATTTGCAAAACTGTGAAAAATGAGCATAATGCATTGAAGTAATTGGGCGTTGAAATAATTTTGACGAGTGACAATTTTGACACGAGCGACAATTTTTTGTCGAAATGCATTCAAGTTAATGGGCGTCTGAATAATTTTGACAAGCAAATTTTTCGCCGGCAAATTTATACCTGGCAAATTTTTTTGCCCATCACTAAATGCCAGGACTCAGGGGCGCTGCTGCCATGAGGTTTGTTGAAAAACTTGCCTCAGGCAGCAGCAGCTCCATAATTGCCAGGGGAGGCAAAAAGTCGCACCTTTTTGGAAATTCAGCTCTTCTAGTTCAGAAAGCAAAATTGTACTTTCTGCACTAGCAATGCCCCCCCCCCCACTGGGCCCGCTCCTGCACAAAAAAAGTAAGTGTTGGGGAATGAGGGGGAGCATCGCAGGAGCCGCCTCAGGTGGCAAGAGGCTTAGGGGCAAATTTACTAAAGGGCGAAGTGGCGCTAAATTTGCTAGTGTGACGTCATTTCGTTACTTTGCCGATTTACCAACGGGCGCTGGCGCAGATTTGCAAGCAAAGTGGACCTATTCTAGCGCACCCTTACGCCAGGCGAAGTTGCGCTATGGTGAAGGGACAGATTTTACTGAACGTTACCTCTTGGGCCAGACTTGCCTTCGCCACCTCAGACCAGGTGTAGTGCAATAGAGTAGATAGGGCTTGCTTCAAAAAAAGTTGGCGTCTTTTCCTTTTTTGAGGGTGATAGGCTGAAAAAGTTTGTAAATTTTTTTGGGGGGTACCCTCCTTCCCCCCTACATTTCCTAACATATGGCACCTAAACTATACAGTGGGCACATGTATAGGGCAATATAACTGTAGTAACCTGCTTGTGAAGACATTCTGGTTAAGGGCATTCTGCTGTTTTGCCATTGCTTGATGATCATATTCCTGTTCCTGTTTTTGTGCTTCCTGTTAAGCTGAGAGCAAGCATGGAGCAGGCCAGATCTACCTGCCATGTTCTAATAAATATACCAAAAGTTCCAGGGTGTATCTGACTACTTACCTGAACTAACACAGTAGAATCATTAACCCACTGCTAGCCAGCAGTTTATTACAGTGGCAACGAGGATTTGTGTTACTGGACTCAGAAACAGACTCAGCTGCAGAGCAAACAGGCTGCACAGGCTGCATAATTCTTCTCTGCACAGTGAGTAACTTCTTACAATGTCTGCCATTGGGAAAGTCCCAGAGTTTTCAGAATCTGCTGAAGAATTTGAGCCTTATTTGGAAAGATTTGAGCGATGGCTGTCTGCAAATGATGTTAGTCAGGAAAAGAAAGCAGATATTTTACTTGCTACACTACCAGCAAAAACCTACAGTCTCCTTAAAACTCTTATAACTCCTGCAAAGGCCACTGAATTGTCATATGAGAGAATAACAGAGACCCTCTCTCAGCATTATAAACCCCAGCGTATCATCATTGCTGAACGTTTTAGATTTTATGGGAGAAATCACAACATGGGGGAGAGCCTTGCAGACTATATTTTGGATTTAAAACGGCTATCTGCCTCCTGTGAATTTGGTACATTCCTGGATCAGGCTTTGCGAGATAAGTTTGTGTGTGGCCTCCATGATGAGTTCTACCTGCATAAGCTGCTAAATGAAACAGATCTCACCTTCAAGTCTGCTTGTAACATTGCCTTGGCTATAGAATTAACCAGGAGTGACTCTCAGCAATACAAAGAGCTAAATAGTTGTTCATTTACAGATCTCCCTAAAATAACTACATGGTCTAAACCCACTTCACCAAATTCACCACAGCCACCTACAGTGTCAGTTACAGGCGAGCAAGCATTTCAGACACAAAGGGTCAATTCATGCTACCGCTGTGGGGGCCTGCATCAGCAACAGAACTGCAGATATAAATCAGAAACCTGTAGAAATTGTGGGAAGTTAGGTCACATTGCTCGTGTCTGCAGGAGCAAACCAGGCAAGCGCAGGGCGCAATACGTGACTAATTGTGACCGTCAGGAAAGTGACTGCACAGACTTGAATACAGTCAATACTACGCATGGGGGAGATGATGGCATACATATTAAGCTGGAAATTGATGGGCATCCAGTAAACATGTTACTGGACACAGGTGCATCTGTATCACTAATATCAGAGTTTGTTTACAAGAACTGTTTAGGTGGAATTGTATTGCAGAACTCACCTTTACACCTCACGTCTTATACTGGAGAGAAGATTCCTGTACTTGGACAGATCCAAGCGCCAGTCACATATGAAGGTCAGTCATTTATATTGCCTTTAGTGGTTGTGAAGGGTGACAGGCCCACTCTTTTGGGCAGAAATTGGTTGAAGCACTTAAAGCTGAATTGGGCTAAAATATTTACTATCAAACAAACTGAAGCTACCTTTCACAAAAATCTGGAACAGGTCCTGAGTAAACATGACTCTCTCTTTAAGGAAGACTTTGGCAGTATTAAGGGGCTAAAGGCAACTATCACTGTAAATTCAGGTGCAAAGCCCATTTTTCATAAGCCACGTCCCTTGCCATATGCCCTTAAAGAACCTGTGGAGAAAGAACTAGAAAGAATGGAACATTATGGTATTGTGTCACGTGTCAAATACAGCAGCTGGGCTGCCCCAATTGTAGTGGTCCCCAAAAAGGACAAAACTATTAGACTTTGTGGTGACTACAAGGTCACTGTCAATCGCTGTATTGAACCAGAACCTTACCCACTACCAAATGTAGAGGACTTGTTTGCTACACTTGCTGGAGGTAAATATTTTAGCAAGATTGATTTATCAAATGCCTATCAACAGCTAGAGCTGGACCCAGATTCAAAGACATTCCTTACCATCAACACGCACAAGGGTTTATTCCAATACCAGCGCTTACCATTTGGAGTATCTACAGCACCAGCAATTTTTCAGAATGCAATGGATCAGATTCTTCAAGGAATCGATCATGTGGTCTGTTTTCTGGATGACATTTTAATTACAGGTTCATCTGTTGAAGAGCATTTGGCATTGTTAGATAAGGTTTTATCAAAATTAAAAGCATCTGGGGTGCGAGTAAAATTGTCCAAGTGTCACTTTCTCCAGGAGTCTGTAGAATACTTAGGATACCGCATAGATGCACAAGGTCTTCACCCAACGGAAACAAAATTAACTGCTATTGTTAATGCACCTTCACCTTCAAATGTGTCTGAATTACGCTCTTTCTTAGGACTGCTAAATTACTATGGACGATTCCTTCCAAATCTGTCAACATTGTTGCAACCCTTACATGAACTTTTGCAGAAGGATACCAAGTGGGTTTGGTCAGCACAGTGTGAAAAAGCATTTCAGGATGCAAAGCAAAGACTAACCAACAGCAAGTGGCTAGCACACTATGACCCTAGTAAGCCACTTAGATTAGCATGTGATGCCTCACCCTATGGAGTTGGAGCAGTTATATCACATATACTGCCTAATGGAGAAGAACATCCAATTGCTTTTGCGTCTAGAACCCTCACACAAACAGAGCGCAACTATGCTCAAATAGAGCGGGAGGCACTAAGTATTATTTTTGGAATAAAAAAATTTCATAAATATCTTTATGGAAGGAAGTTTTCACTGGTCACTGATCACAAACCACTTCTGGCCATTCTTGGGCCAAAATCAGCAATTCCAACACTGGCAGCACTTCGAATGCAAAGGTGGGCACTACTCCTATTGGCATATGATTATGATATTGTATATAGACGTTCTCAGGATCATGGGAATGCTGATGCTCTATCGCGGCTTCCATGCCCATATACAACAGACGTTCAGGATGAAAGTGTCATTTTTCAAGTTTCATTTGCAGAAGAACTACCTATTTCTTGTAAAGATATTGCAACTGCTACAAGTCGTGATCCTCTTCTGGCGAAGGTGTGGGACTTTACTTCCAAAGGCTGGCCAAACTACAGCTCTGACAAAATCCTTAAGCCATATTTTGAAAAGAGAGATGAGCTTTCCATGGATCAAGGTTGCTTACTGTGGGGGATACGGGTTGTCATTCCCCCAAAATATCGTCAGAGGCTCTTGCATGAACTTCACGAAGGCCATCCAGGTGTAAACAGGATGAAAGCACGAGCTCGTGGTTACCTGTGGTGGCCAGGCCTGGATCAAGATATAGAAAGTTTTGTAAGTCAGTGTACTGCTTGTGCTTCTGTACAAAATCAGCCACCCACTGCACCCCTTCACCCATGGACATGGGCCACATCACCGTGGGAAAGAATCCATATTGACTATGCTGAAATAAACCAGCAAACATTTCTTTTGGTTATCGACAGCTATTCCAAGTGGTTGGAGGTGTTACCCACTAAAATAAGTACAAGCGAGAAAACGATTACTTTGCTGCGTAATTTGTTTGCATCCTATGGTCTGCCAAAGGAATTGGTTTCGGATAATGGACCTCAGTTCACATCTCAGGAATTCCAGTATTTCTTGAAACAAAATGGTATCAAGCACAAATTGACCCCACCTTATCACCCAGCTTCAAATGGTGCTGCTGAACGAGCGGTTCAGACATTTAAAAAAGCTTGGATGAAACACTCAGTAGCCAGTGAGTCCGCTGGCACTACAGGAGAGTTGAGACTTTGTCGATTTCTGTTTAGTTATAGGAATATTCCACATTCAGTTACTGAAAGTACCCCAGCGGAACTATTTTTAAAGAGGCACCTCCGAAGCAGGTTGGATTTGCTTAAACCCTCTTTAGCTGATACAGTGGAGAAACATCAGAAGCAACAAGTCAGAGCACATAATAGCTCCAGACAAAGACACAAAGACTTTTACCCAGGTGATAAGGTCTTGGTTCGAGATTTCCGCCACTCAGGGCGCCTTTGGTCTCCAGGGACCATTTGTCATAGAAGGGGTCCCCTGACATATGAGGTGCAAATTGGTAACCGTCACGTTCATGTCCATGTGGAGCATCTGGTTCCAGATAAGAGTGTGTCACCCGTACCTCCTTCATTTTCTACAATTGACTTTCAAGTACCTGTAGCACCCTTACAGGAATTACCAGATGTCAACAATCGCTCTAATCCAATCAGTGCTACAGCCTCTGAGTGTGAACGGAGGTATCCGATACGAGCACGCAAACCTCCTGAGAGACTGGACTTATAATGTCACTATGTTATTGTTAACTTGGACATTTCAGCCTTAAAATGTTTTCAACTGAGTTATAACTGTTGGTTATATATATATATATATTGTGGAGATTTACTTTTTGCTAAAAGGGGAGGAATGTAGTAACCTGCTTGTGAAGACATTCTGGTTAAGGGCATTCTGCTGTTTTGCCATTGCTTGATGATCATATTCCTGTTCCTGTTTTTGTGCTTCCTGTTAAGCTGAGAGCAAGCATGGAGCAGGCCAGATCTACCTGCCATGTTCTAATAAATATACCAAAAGTTCCAGGGTGTATCTGACTACTTACCTGAACTAACACAGTAGAATCATTAACCCACTGCTAGCCAGCAGTTTATTACAATAACAACTCTATTTTATTTTATGAAGTTTCCCGGGCTTGTGTAGTGTAATGTATTTTCTGCTACATATACGTCCATTGTACTTTAACTTGGCGCCGTATGCAAATTAGGCATCACTAGCGTAACTTCGCTTCACAAATTAACGCTAGCGCAACTTCGCTGCCTTTCGCCTCCCTGAGCGCAACTTTGGATTTAGTGAATTACGCCGCCCTGGCGAAACTTGCCTTACAAAGTTTGGTGAAGTGCAGAGAAGCCAACGCTGGTACAACTTCGAAGGTAAGTAAATTTGCCCCTTAGAATTGCCCCTGCCTGGACTAGTTGGAAATAGATAGAGAGGCCATTAGACAGAGTGGACTCATGATCCAGTTTCTTGCTGCATAAAATTTGAAGCTTGATCCTTTTTCCAGATCAGACTGGTTTTTAATTGAGTTTGCAAAATTGCATTCTTCATTCACAATTAAACGTCAATTTTGCTTACACAGATTTTAGAATTTTTTGAAATGCACTTTTTTATTTTAGTCTTCCAAAACTTCAGATTGACTTTATTTCATAATCAAACATTTCCAACAGTTGCCCATGTTTGCTGGTCAGCTGAAAAAGGTATAACTTAGATTCTGTGTTGTTCGCCATGCATTCCATTATATAGCCTGCATTATTTTTATATCTAGCAATAGATTATAGTCACGTATCCCCTTTAGTCTCTAGAACATCCAAAGCGTTTTAGTTATTGTTAGGGATGTAGCGAACCACCGATAATGTGTTCGCGAACGCCGTTCGCGAACACCGGCAAAAAATGCGAACAGTTCGCGAACAGTTCGCGAACTTCGAACATCCGAAAATCGTTCGATTCGAACGATCGAAGGATTTTAATCGTTCGATCGAACGATTTTCGTTCGAATCGAGCGATCGAAGCCATTCGATCGAATGATTTCATTCAATCCAATGGCTTCGATCGTTCGATTCGAACGAAAATCCTTCGATTTTAGCGATCGAATGGTCGAACGATTTTGACGCGAACGCCTATTGGCGAACGTCGCGCGACGTTCGCGAACTTGCGGCGGACGCGAACAGCCGATGTTCGCGCGAACAAGTTCGCCGGCGAACAGTCCGCGACATCCCTAGTTATTGTAACTGTAATACAGTGAAACCTCAATTTATCACACCCTGATGTTGTTTTCCTGCATCTTCCACTGGTTTTCTGTGGTTTCACCAATATAATCAATAATTCATTTCTCCGAGTTTACATTTTCAAGAATTTTACACAATTTTTTCTGGTTCTCTGAAAACTGTAGAATTTCAGCTGAAGAGTCTTAGCAGAGCTTGGAATGATGGTCTGTCACTGTAACTGTAATAAAATGCTTGGTTGGGAGCCACAGAATGACATTCTCGGGAGAAAAAGCGGCAGATTTATCAAGGGTTGAAAATTGTAGTTTATTTTAGTGTAATTTGACCAGGGATTAGTCCAAATTCGATTTGAGTTTTTAAAAAAATTTGAATTCAAGCCATCTAAAACCTGCCAAATTGGTGTTTTAGCCTATGGGGGACGTCCTACAATCAATGTGGAGTAGTTTGATGGAATTTTGAAAATCAAATTTTTTTTTTGAGAAAAAATGTTGATTCGAGTTTGCGGGTCGATCCTATTCACCCAAATGTAAAAAAATTAATTTTTTAACTCAAAATTTGAGTTTATCAGAGTTTTCCCAGAAACTAATTAGAATTTTTAAAGACTTGATCCAACATTGTTCTATCCTCCCAGGGATTCATCATCTCTTTTTACATTTCCAGTTATTTCCGTCAATTGCAACATTGATTACATTCAATTACACAATCTTTTCTAGGCCATTGACTGGAATTCAATTAATTTAGAAATACTTCTTCTAAATCCATTGAATTAATAATTTCCAATTATAAATTTTCAAATTGTTATGGATTGATTTATGATGGTTGTAAGTGAATCTGGTCCTCAGTAAAGAAATATGATGCGCCTCTGTGGATATTTCAGTATAAAAAGATACGGATGTTGGCTTGATCATTTGATCCTATCCAGTTTTTCTGGTGAGTGATGGAGGCAATGGAAGCCAGTCCCTTGGGTGTTGACCTGATTGGGTGAGTGGAAATTCTACATTTAGCTGTAAGCACTGACTGCATACACACCGCAACAGCAACACTACAGGAGCAACTGATGCATTCATTGATTTGTATTCTTGTCTTATTGAACCATAAAATAATAGTCTGAATCATAGTCAGTGTAACCCTGGGCATTTCCTTACTAGATGTGGATGTGGATAGAGGTAGATCCTTATAAAAGCAGAATTGCTTCTTAATTTAGATCTAGAATACCATTTGATACATAATTAAAATGTTCAGTGAATTCAAATGAGACACAATCACTATGTGAAAAGGCAACATGAAATGCAGCATCAGTTTTTCCATATCAGAAATTGAAAAATATGGAAACTATACCTTAATTGTCATTGCCTTTCTATGAATTTGTTGAGATGAAATATTAGGAGGACATTTTTGGATATATTTTGCTTTATTAGTTCAAGCTTCCATAAAGATATCACTGGCACAGCATGAAATTTTGCACCCATCAGGGATTATCCAACGTTTGCTACAGCTCTTATCACCTATAGCACAACAGATAGCATTTTCTTAAAGGACACGTATACCTCCCCCCTACTCAGATTTAATCAATCAACATCCGCTTTGAAATATTTAGATACCTTTAAAAGGTTAACAGTAAGGCTGCAGCATCCCCTTAATCACTTAGAATTCATTCTACTCCTCTAAACCACTCGGCCCCCTGCCTCAGGAATTTACTTTGGCTGTTGACTTACGAGTATGCTCAGTTCTTCTCAGCTCAGATTACTAAACACACCCTCCAGTCTAACATCCAATGAAGAGATAGCATTGCTGCTTCCCATAGAAACTGTCTGTATGATCCAATTTTATTCTCCTAACCACCCTTTTATCAAAGTATGTTGTTCCTGTGTAAACCTGCATTTTTCATTACATGAACTTCACAGCATACATGTCCTGTTCGGAGATATCAATGTCACTGATGATGGGTCAGAGGGAAAATGGCCGCTGGTTGAAAGCTGCTATTTGTTTTAGTAAAATGTGATGGCGCTTGCAAATGGAGTACAAATGATGTGGCTTGGGTGGGGGAGATATGCCCAACGTATATACATGGTAGGAAAATGTAGCCTTTACATGTCCTTTAAGCAACTTTTACTGTTTAAAAGAAAAACATCCGATTGGCTGATGTGGGTTGGGCATAGTTAGTTGCCTTTATTACATTGGAGGGACAGTCTCTCTGATAAGTGCTCCCTTATTACCTCCCAGAACCATTGTAAAGTTCTTGTGAGAAGGTAGAAAGAAAGTAGCAGTCCAAGGGTGTGTTACTTTGATGGCATGTGGGGGCAGCTCCCTAGATTTGCTCATTGGATGTAAAGAAAGTTAAACATGACTATACCAGCACTGGTATTATCCTCTAGTAGGCATTATACTTTAAGACACGTGTAAGGGTTTAATGGCTCTTTATTGTTGTGATTCAACTTTGGCTCCGGCACACTCTCTGATAATTATCAAAACGATACCTGGTGCACAAGGGTAGAGGATTGGCCGCCTCTCAAACAGTCTAACAGAAAGAATCCCAAGGCACACAGGGTCAATGCAAGCAAGCTGCCTTGCGTGTTTATTGCGAAATGCAATGTTTTGGGGTCTCGCCCCTTTCTCAAGACAGAGGGGGGCGCAACTGTCAAATAGCTAATGCCACATTGTGTCATAAAATGCTGTTGGCAGGGGCGCTCCGCCAATGAGGCGAGCTGAGCCACTCGCCTCAGGCGGCAGCACCAGACAGGATTCCCGCACCTTTAAGAGCCGAATTTCCGGTTTTTAAACCAGAAATTCGGCTGCGCTATTGCGAGAGAGCACAATTGCGCTCTCCGCAATCGTGTTCCTGCCTCCCCTCGCCGACAGGTAAGTCGGTGCGGGGGGCGGCATTGCAGGAGCCGCCTCAGGCGGCTCCTTCCCCAGAAACGGCGCTGGCTGTTGGGCACTCGATTAATGAGCACTCGTTAATGAGCACACTCTAAAAATAATAGGTACGGGTGATAGATTTCTTTAAAGAGAAGGAAGGGTCATATCACTGGGGGTGCCACGTTGTTAGCCACACTCCAAGGAGCATTGTTCTTTCTTGTATTTATTGTAAGACCTGGAGCCACCAAAGCAACGCTTGAAAAAGAGATGGTGATGATGATGGATCATTCTGAAGTCATTGATTATTCTGAGGACATTTTCTGCAAGAGAAGGTTTGGAAAAAGAATAGATCTTTGTGCTGAAGTCAATTAAAGATGAAGAAATTAGGTCAGGCAGCGGCTAAGTAATCAGAAATAGTAGAGATGATTTGTGATGATAGTATGAGGATAGTTATAGATATAAATATTTACCCTAGAAACATGGGTAAAAGAAAGTGGGGAGTCCACTAGTCCAGTACTAGAAGTGATTCTAGAAATTAAGAAGAGACAGAATTTATTGTTATGTAATAAATCTTTGCTCCTGGTCTTGTAGCTCATAGCAACTAATCAGATTTTGCTGCTAAATTTTTCCTTATGGTTGGTTGGGATGGACTAGAATTAGATGATATGGGATGTAATATGTGACATAATTGCTTGGTGGCCCTGCTAGGGCCTTTAATGCCTAATATTCCTATGGATGACAAAACTTCCCTGAAGTTACTAAGGACATAAGAAAATTAGAGATGTAAATCAGGTGCTGTTGCCAGTTACAGGGGGCAGGAGGGTTCAGGAAAGAGTTACTGATAGCAATACACGTGCATTGTCCTAGTCTTACTCAACCAAACTCTGCTCCCTACCAGCTATTCCATGATCAAGTGCCAATATTTACTACTTGTGAATTTTAAAAAAAACTTTTCAAACAGGTTTGAATCATGCATGTGTTTGAACAGTTTTGAATCATGCATGTTTTTTGACAGACGGTGAATGACTACCTTTTGCCATCTAGAGGCTATTGTTTTGAAGATGAATATGTACTTATATGCCTCTCAAGCCTCAACGTATTAGAACTAATTCTTAGATTAGGTTATTCTTAAAAATATGAGTTAATTAAGTTGTATTTATAAAGATCCCAGAAGCTGTAGCCTGTATAATTCCCCAGCAATAGCAGTCATATGCTGCAGTTTTAAACATCTACTCACCTTGCAGACCTGCTGGGTTGTGTTACTCCTCATGGACTCTGCAAGATCTTGGCCTGTTCTACAGGGTGATGGTGAAAAAGAGCCAACAGCACCTGGGTGATTTTTACTTTAAATGAGGATAGTACACTAGGAATAAGGTAATTCCCTTATCATTTATATGGAAAACAGAAGTAATCCTGGGAAGGAAACCATGTTTTTCTCCTAGAATATCAATACAGATAGGCTAGCTGCAGATCAGACCCAACACCAGGTTTTTTCCTTATTGGCACTTGTTATTCTCAAGCTGGTTGAATCTATGGGGACCCCACACAGTGGCATACCTACCAGTACCCAGATTGTCCCTCACCCCCTGTGTGAGATGAGACTATTTATGGGGCAAATTCACTAAGCGCCGAAAATGCACTAACGACGGCTTTGCCGCACTTCGCCACACTTTGCCACGCGTAGTTTTGCCAGGGCTGCGCAGATCCGAAGTTGCACACAGGTTACCAAACTGTTGCGAAGTTGCGCTAGCGATAATACGATAAGCAGTCCGAAGTTACGCTAGCGATGCCTAATTAGCATACGGCGTGCAGTTAAAGTACAATGGATATGTATGCTGCAGCAACTACATTACACTACAGAAGGCCAGGGAAACTTAATAAAATTAAATAGAGGTCTTATATTGCCCTATACATGTGCCCACTGTATAGTATAAGTGCCAAATGTAAGGGTGAAGGAGGGTACCCCAAAAAATTTTTGCGAGCTTTTGCAGCATATCACCCAGTAAAAAACACCAGAGTTTTTTGGGACTTTTTTTGACAAACTCCTATCTACTCTTTTGCACTTGACCTGGTCTGAGCTGGTGAAGTAAAGCCTGGTGCAAGAGGTAACGTTCATTAAAATCCGCAACTTAACGAATTATCATAGTTACGTCCCTTCGCCAGAGCGCAACTTTGCAGGCGTAAGGGTGCGAATTTATGCCAGGGACCGTTAGTAAATCGGCGAAGTGCCAAAATGATGTCACGCTGGCAAATTTTCGCTAGCGTTAGCCACTTCGCCCTTTAGTATATTTACCCCATTGACATTACAACCTACATTATATAAATTCCACTGCAACCACCTGGAGACCAGAGGCGTGGAGAGAGCTGAAGAGTCTTAGCAGAACTTGGAGTTATGGGCTGTCACTGTATCTGTCATAAAATGTTTGGTTGGGAGCCACAGTATGACAGGGAGACAAAGGGGCAGATTTAGCAGGAGTCAAATTGAAAATGTTAGTTTATTTTAGTATAATTCGATGGGGGGATAGTCCAAATTTGATTCGAATTTCTAAACAAACTTTTGCACCCTGCTCTGCACTTTCAAGACTGACTGCAAGCCTTTGTACTCCAAAACGCAAGATATATTTATTATAAAAAATATATTCAAAGCCACATTTTTACAGGCAAAAAATATATTTGCCTTTATCCGAACCACAAAAGCAGCAGATGAGACAAATTATTATTGTCTTGGATAAAGGTCTTCTGATTCCTATGTATAATTTAATAGACTTTTCTGATGCAGCCAGCGCAAGGAAAAAGTAATCCTGTGCCTTCTTGTGGGTTTACAAGCTGGTGCATTTGCTTGTAACTTGAAATCCTGCTCTTTTTCAGTTAATTTATTGACAGAATGTTTTATTGCTGACTCGCAGTGTAAAGCTCATATTTAGTATCTGTCGCTGGGCAATAATGAATGTTTTCCTAAGCAGGGACTTACTTAAATTAGCAGAACAAGCAAATAAAATACAAATAAGTAAAAAAAATACAATACACAAATATAAAGTAAAGTTACTATACCGATTAAGTGTTTTGTGTCACGGAGACAATAGGATGGAGGTCCCTGCCCTCTAGAGCTTACAGTTGAAATGGGAGGGTAACATACTGTATAGACACAAATCGGAGGCTGTAGGTTACAGTTGGTGACACTACTATATAAGTGCCAGCTCCGAGTTCAGGTGTTATGCAAGTGCTCCAAGACGGAGTCTTTGAGTTTAGTTCTGAAGACGATGAGGGAGGATTTTCTCTGGAGAAATTCAGGGATGGCATTCCAAATATAAGGAGCAGCAAGACAGAAGGGCTTTATGTGGGAAACAGCAGTAATAATCGGGGGTGAAACCAAGCGGCTGCTCTGAAAGGAGCGGAGGATTTGGCCAGGAACATATAGAGAGAAAAGAGATAAGATAGGTGCCAAGGAATGAAGGGCTTTGAAAGTTATTCTTTGTTTTATGGGAAGCCACGATAAGGACTTCAGCAGGGGATGAGAAGATTGGATGAGAAGATGAGGAGCTTATTACATTTTTGCCACTTTTTTATTAAATCGCTTGGACATTTTACATTCATTTCATTTTACAAATTGAATTCACCTGAATTCTCTCATCTTGCACTTGAAACAGACTTACTAGCTGCCCATTTGGACCAAGCATAAGTTCCATGAAGAGAAACCATCATGCTTTGACCTCAGTGCTTAACAGTTTGTTGGTCCAGACAAAAAAATCCTTTCCACAGGTCCATCTTTTTTGTGATTGAATCTTATCTGACATTTAGCCAGTCACACGTAGCAAAGTTTTCTTCTACTCAATCATGTGGTCTACGGGAGAGCATAGGTGCTCACGGAATATGGCTTGCTTTTAGAACATTTATTGTGCAATGTGCTTCTTTGGTAATAGCAAAGAATTGAATAATTCAATCTTGGTAATGATAATGAAGGTCACTTTGTTTGCACCTATATTATAATACCATACCAAGACATATAAGATGATCAATATAAAAATTAACTTTGTAGTATTTGCTACTTTTCCTTCCCTTTTTTAATTGTTCTTGTTTTTCCAGGGGAAGTCATATAAGTATACGAATCAATATAAAAACAATATCATAAATCAAAAATATCATCCCAAATTCTTCCCAGAAAAATCATATTTCAGTTGACTGATTTTGTTTACATATGCACCAATATCAGTTTAACTGTAACATTTACAATGGCTAGTGATGGATGAATTTGGGGCGTTTCACTTCTCCGAAAAATTCTCGAATTTCAAGCGAAATTCGCTAATTTCCAGTGAAATTCGCGAACCGGGGAAAAATTTGCGAAATAGCACTAATTTTAAATTAAAAATTCTAGGTAATTTTAGTGTTCTTCGACTAGGATACAGAAAAGAATTAGAAAATTTGAATATCGAAATATATATGTATTGTCTCTTTAAAAATTCTACGTTGACTATTTGCCATCTAAAACCTGCAGAATTGCTGTTTTAGCCTATGTGGGACCTCCTAAAACTTATTTGGAGTCATTTGGTGGACTTTGAAAAATCAGAGATTTTTTTAGGAAAATACTTCGATTCGAATTCAATCAAATACGATCCGAATTCAAATCGAACTATAGAATACAGCTTATTCATCCGAAGTTAAAAAAATTAGTTTTTTTTTTTAAATAAATTTCGGTTGGTCTTTTTTTATTCGAATTTCGAGGTGATGGGAGTTTAAAAAAACCACCTCGGAAAATGGACCCTTGATAAATCTGCCCCTTAGCGTAACTATATTTTGCAATTGTATTTTTTTAAAGTGATATGAGAAGTCTAAAAACAAATGCTCTGTAAGGCTACACACTAAGGGCAGATTTATCAAGGGTTGAATTGAAAATTCAATGTAAAAAAATTCAACTATTTTTGTGTACTTCGACTAGGGAATACTCCAAATTCCATTCGAATTTGTAAAAAAAAGAAGATGGGGAGCTACTGGGGCATCTTTGGGGCACAGATCTTTACTGCTAAAGGGCTGTGGTTGTCTTGGGCTGGTACAGAAGCCCAAAACATAATGTACGATTTATAGCCTACTTTACTAGCCTACTCCTTTAAGTAAAAAAAAAAGGTGTGTTGAATATCCAAGGGGAAGCTCTGAAAGTTAAAGCTGATGATATGATTATACTTTAATGAACCATTGCTTCACCTTCCATTCCTTTAGAATTCCACAATTGTATAGAAACCTCGTATATTAACTGATTTTCTTTTCTTAATAAACTTCAGGTTTGCATTGTACAGAAGAAGGACACAGAAACAATGTACGCTATGAAGTATATGAACAAACAGCAGTGTATTGAGCGAGATGAAGTACGAAATGTCTTCAGAGAGTTAGAGATCTTGCAGGAAATAGAACATGTCTTCTTAGTAAATCTTTGGTAAGTTATAGAATCAAGCAACGGAATTATAAAATCCAGTTAACTGATTTCAATTTATATAATTATAGTATTTTCCACCTGATATCTATTAGCAAATTCTTTTTATTGCATGACCTTTTTTCTCTCCCACTGAATCCTTTATTTTTTTCTATTTTTAAAGGACCAGTAACATCAAAAAAAATTTTTTAAAAATTGTTAGTATACCACGAAAAAACCCCACCAGGACTAATTAAACTTTAAAATCACACAGCCTTTATGAATAATTAACTTGCGCTCCTCTTCAGAAAAGGTGACACGGCGACGATCCATTGTGCGGCGCTCAATTTCTCCTCCCTGGCTATGTCCTATAAGGAAGGCAGGGAGGAGAAATCGATCACCGCACAATGGATCGCCTTTTCTGAAGAGGAACGCAAGCGGAGTTTCGATAAGTTATTTCTTAATAAAGGCTGTGCCATTTTAAAGTTTAATAAGTCTTGGTGTTTTTTTTTGTGGTATACTAACAATTTAGAATAATGTTGCTGGTCTTTTAAAGGCAAATTTATTTAAATCCTTGATCATCCACCATATTTTGAACGAATTACTGCAAAAAATGCAGTCTCATCAAATTTCATCAAATTTGAGTCTTCTGAACTAAAATTCAGATTCATCAATTGAAAAAATTGTAAGTTGTATGAATATTTATGCACATAAAATCTGGCAAATTGCCAATGAAGTTAATGGGAAATATATTTTTAACATTCAAGCTATCTGATTTGTTACAATCTTTTTGGATTGAGTTTGTTCCCCCCCCAAACGTTTAGGTAATTGAGTTTGTAGGATGTAAGTTTTCTAGCAATTGAGAAAACAATTACAAAAATGTTCTATCAAGATTTATTTTTTGACAATAAATTTTCGTCTCCCTGACGAGGAAATAAACGCTAGAGAAAGCTCTTAGATATCTTAGATATTGATATCAATGAGAATGTCAGTAGATAGCATTGAGCAGATGATGGACATATAGGCCAGCATAATCCCCTATATTTTACCATGATGGAATAACATTTTTATAGAGATATCTCTTCATCTTCAAATTTGATTCAGCAATCGATTCCTGACTAGTGATGAGCGAATCTGTCCTGGTTTGCGAAAAATTTGTGAAACCGCAACAAAAATTAGCGAAACTGGGAAAAATTGGCAAAAATGCATTAAAGTCAATAGATGTCAAAATTATTTCTACGCGCAACCATTTTTTTATGCGAGCAAACTTTTTTTTCTTACTCCAAATGCATCAAAGTCATTGGGCATTTTTCCTTGTGACAACATTTTTGTCTCAGTGAATTCTATTGTCTCGCCAACATTTTTGTCTTGATGACTTTTTGTCCAAAAGTTAATGGGTGGTTTTTCTCAAATTTTTGAAATTCCGCCACTGTCCATTCATTTCTATGGGATTTTGAAAGGATGAACTTTCACTTTCGCCCATTAATAAATACTCTTTTAAAAAACCCATAGAAATGAATGGAGAGTGGCAGAATTTCACTCTAGAGGACTGTGGCAATCTCTGACTTCCCTTTTTGTATAAATATACCCCTTTGAGTTTTTCCTTATGGCGAATTTTTTTTGTCTTTGCGCCATTTTTGTCTTGGCGAACCTTTTGCCACAGTTTTGCAAAAAAATTTGCAGGTGGCAAATCACTAATGCTAGCAACTATGTAAAGGACAAAAAAATCCTTATAAGAGAACCATTATAAACTTTCTGTATCAGTTTAGATTATTAATATTTAAGACCAATTTAAAATGGCTAAAGAAGAGAATTCACTTGTGTTAATGTTTCACAGCTGGCCAATAATCATGCAAAATGTTCTGTATTTCTGTCTTATTAAATAACAAATGTTGTATAGACCGTAGAACGTAGATGTATTTCTTTACTCATTCCCAAACCCTTTTAGCATTTATTTAATGATGTACTGTTACTTAGATAAAAGAATGAATAAGAATCACCTAAGAAATACAGCACTGTAAATGGAATAATTATTGATACAGTCTCTTCGGGACTGAACAATTTAGTTTAATGTTAGCTGGGCTAAATTGCTGCCAGATTTACAAAGTTATATCTCCTCTCTGTGCAGGTATTCATTCCAAGATGAAGAAGATATGTTTATGGTGGTCGACCTGCTCCTGGGCGGGGATCTGCGATACCATCTACAGCAAAATGTCCAGTTTACAGAAGAGACTGTTAAAATGTATATCTGTGAAATGGCTTTAGCTTTAGATTATCTAAGGAGTCAGCATATAATCCATAGGTATGGGAGTGAAACTCTTCTCTCATCGGAAATCTCTTTTTTTTTCCTTTTCCACATTTCTGCTCTTAAAAAAATATTGTATCAGTATCTGGACCTGCTTTTCATCTGCATGGATACTGAAGCACAATAAAGCAAATTTTATACTAATGTGAAAAATTTTCAAATTGTAATTTTTCATAACTGGCCCAAAGACTTACATGAAATACACACATATGGGTTCATGAATAAAGGCAAGTACAAATAAACCACAGTACGTATTCGTGGAGGTTGTCCATAATTTGACCGCAATGATTAGATGATCTGGTCACATGGTGATCGCTAATGCGAAGTTGGAAGTTGAATGTAATGTTCGGATATTTTTTGACTCACAATTCCAATGTAATAGGCTGTAATATAAATAAAACTGTTTGGCAGATTAGTAGTGATAAATTCCCAGATGGCAAAATTCAGAAATCCATGCCTAGTGAAAACATTTTGCTCATCACTACAGATTATTAATTGGCAAGGTATGAATAACAGAGAATTGTTGGTGAACCTTTAATGAAAACCGTAATGTATTGGGTTGACTTACCAGATGTAAATAAGATGCTGTGTAGTGGATATCCTGTAGGTTTTGCTGAAGGGTTCCTCAATTTGAACTGGAATCAATGGAACTAGCCAATCAATTTTACTGGTCAGTTGACACAGTTGACTCTGGTCTAGTATAAGGGAGACTAGTAAAACAAATATAAGATTTGCTGTAACCAGGTCATTATTTGTACATTCTTGAGTTGTGTGTTCTAATTGACTTGATGTACTAGTGGTAGCACTGCCATAATTTGTTTCTCCTTTATTGCAGAGATGTGAAACCAGACAACATTCTTCTTGATGAGCAAGGTCAGAAAAAAGAAATGTCCTCGTCTGACTCTTTCTGTACTTCCCTATGAAATCTATATACTTTTCTTTTTCAAAGGGGTGTCCACCTAAAAGAAATTGTTTACACAATGAAAAAATACATAATTCTAAGATACTTCCACTATACAGCCATGTAACAGGGGGGTTATTTACTAAACTGTGAATACCCGAAAATACCCGAAATCCTAAAAGTTCGTGATTTTAAAAAAATCAAGATTTTTTCAGAATTTATTAAACACCCCCCCGGGGGTTTCGGGCAATTTCACAAAAATTTTTTGAAAATCTGAGCTTTTCCCATAAAGGTAATTTCGGGAAAATGTAATGATAAATAAGCATTAAAAACCCGAGCGGATTAGATCGGAGTTTGTAGCAGCCGATATTGAGATATTGAGATAAATTCAGACCTTGATAAATAACCCCTTAAATGTTTTCATTACATTACACAGGATGCAAAGGGATGAACAATCACTGATTTCAATAGCAATTATATTTTCTAATGACTTGAAAATTGAAAATAAATAAAATACATTTAAAAAATATTAAATAATGCATGTTGGAAACTTGATTCAATATATTTTCTTTAATTAGCAAAAAACTGTTCTTGGGTGCCGATCCCCTTTAAACACATCAAAATGATATTTCAAGAAACTCTTGAAAAAATATCCTTAGGTTCATGAAATATTTTGATGGGAGAAATTAGAAAATAAAATTGGATTAAGCCCAGCAACCAGATGGCAGACATCCATGGGTGCTTAAAAAACTCTACTTTGAGATAGCTATATTTATTATTCACATACCCCTGGCCTGCTGCCACGGAGCTGGCTGATAGAATGCAGAATTACTGAAGAGACAGGTGAGCTTTCCACTTGGGAGTTATAGATCTTTTGGTTTGGTTAATAAAGGAATAGAAACTTGTGAGATACTGAAGAACTTGGGATCACTGAATTCATAAATGTTGTATTTGGCTGAATATTAAATCATCTGGTAAACAATTGGCCAAATCCCAAGGTGAATACAAATTAGCGTATTAAAATTAGAACATTGCATTCTTGGGTGATCAAAATTTCAAAGCAATTTCACTTAATTCAGAAGATCCAAATGAGAAACATAACATGAATCATATGGATTCAGAGGGAACTAAACTGGAAATCCAAAGGGCAAAAATTGTGAAGTGAATACAAATAGGTTGATACTTACGTATATATAATAAGGTCTCTTTGTAGAGGGACCCTACTCTTGAGGACTCTTGAGATGTTCTAATCTTATGAGAATGCTGTAATTTAATTAAAATTGTTCATGGGCTGGTGGAGATAGTTATTTACATGGTTACAGAATCCAGTGGTTGGGCATTTATGCAGAGTTTCCATTTGATTTATGAGCGTAATATATGATGGGGCCATTTTATTTGAATATGTACAGGGACTTTTACTGATTGTCAGCTGTGTTCGCTTAGGGCAGAGACAGACAAGAAGATTTGGGGAGAAAACTTTGGGTGACTTCGAAAAACAAAGCACTCTGAGTGCCATCCCACCGGCAATTCACAATTTAGCCCGTGGGATGGCAGTTCGTGAAGATTATTAGGCTGAAGAAGAGACGATTTGTCACCAGGTGACTAATCTCGATGAATCTCCATGTGTGTCTCTGTCCTTAGATGCAGTTGAGGAACCACTGAGTTGGCAATATTCATTGCTTGCCTAAACTTGCCCTTGAACTTGACCTGGGTGCAAAAAATAAAAAGCACTAAAGCCACCTTTGATATCTCAAGAGCTTACCTACTGATAAGACTTTGACTGCTTTCTATGCACCATAATCTGAGAGTTTCTATAATAATGTAATTGGGCTATAATGTACAATATTATCAACTGGAAATAATTATTTATTTAAAAAAGCAGCCTGTAATGTAGATACTACAATGGTGGTATGATGGTATTTTTATGCTGTAACATAGAGACTTTCTTGTTGAGTTAAGAAAGGGTTCACATAGGCAACCTTGAATGACCCTGCTTAAATTTACTCATGATTCTTCTTTTTCTCCTTCTTCATCAGTATTTCTGCAGTGTTACCTTGTGAACCAGATGAAGTAGTTCTGAATAACAAATGTGCATATTAAATACAATGCTTCACTCTTGATGTATTCTGTCCTGCTTCTCTAGGCCATACTCATCTGACAGATTTTAATGTGGCGACAATAATCAAAGACGGTGAAAGAGCCACATCCTTAGCTGGGACCAAACCCTATATGGGTAAGAAAAATATAAATTACCTGTTTAGGAGCTCGCAACCAAGCACTATAAAATGAAATGTCCCCACATGAAATGCCATTATTGTACCCACCTGGCGGGCATTGTAATATGTTTTACAGCTTTAAGTGAAAATTTCATTGTAATTTTTTACTGTTTACTGTTCTGATCTATCAGATTAAATATAAAGCATTTTAATCCAAGATGATGTAAAGCATTAAATAAATAAATTACAAGAGATTGTCCGACCATTACAAAACCTTCTGTAATGTCCTTGTTCAGTTTCTGAAATCCTTGCTAATATCAGAGATGCCAGTCACTACCAAGCCTCCATACAACATGAAATATCCCATCTTGGTGACATCAGCATTCCTTTAGACTGCTTGTGACATCACTTGTTAACTCATCCCACCACAATGATGGACCTTTTTTTCCAAATGGTCAAAAAGGCATTTGTTGAAATGTGTTCTCTGATCCAGACCTAGAATTAATTGATTCCCTACTGGATGATGAAAAATAATATTGAAAAATGATGTTTAAAGTTATGTCGGAACAGTAAAAATGGTACAAGTGATTCATGAAACATTTGTCACTGTGTTTTATGGTAATTTGGTCTAATAAATACTTGCTTTATGAGGATTGATGTTCAGTTTCATCCAGACCAATTCAAGTGAGTGAGGTCTATGTATTATTATTTATTATAAATATTTATTTAGTATTCTTTTTGAGGGATCAAGGAAAGAAATGAGAATGTTTAAAAGGAAACTGAGAACAAAGAAATTATTTGGTTCATAGACAACTGTCAGTTTTGTTGACTTGCTTTAAATTAGCTTTGATCTCCTGGATTAAATGTAGATAGTTAGCATCAAAGCATCCACTAGTTAAAAAAATGATTTTAGTTCACTCGTCATACAGGTCCACGTTCAAACACATGACAACACAGACCCCCACGCAAACATGTGCCCACACAAACCCATAGACACTGACACATGATGAGCAGGTTGACCTGAAATGTGTAGGATAGATGATAGATAGATAGATAGATAGATAGATAGATAGATAGATAGATAGATAGATAGATAGATAGAAAGATAGATAGATAGATAGATAGATAGATAGATAGATAGATAGATAGATAGATAGATAGATAGAAAGATAGATAGATAGATAGATAGATAGATAGATAGATAGATAGATAGATAGATAGATAGATAGATAGATAGATAGTAGATGATAGATGGGCAGAGCTAGAAAGATACATAGAAAGCTAGATAGTAAATGATAGATGGACAGATAGAGAATAGATGAATAGATAAATTGATTGATTGATGGAAAGATAGATAAATAGATACTAGATACTGATAATATATAGATAGATAGATGATAGATAGATAGATAAACAATAGATTAATAATAGATGGATAGATAGATAGAAAGAAAGAAAGAAAGATAGATAGATAGATAGATAGATAGATAGATAGAAATAGATAGATAGATAGATAGATAGATAGAAATAGATAGATAGATAGATAGATAGATAGATAGATAGATAGATAGATAGATAGATAGATGATAGATAGATAGATAGATAGAAAGAAAGATGGATGGATGGATGGATAGATAGATGATAGATAGAAAGAAAGATAGATGAATAGATAGATAGATGAATAGATAGATAGATAGATAGATAGATAGATAGATAGATAGATAGATAGATAGATAGATAGATACTGATAATATATAGATAGATGATAGATAGATAGATAGATAGATAGATAGATAGATAGATAGATAGATAGACAATAGATTAATAATAGATGGTTAGATAGATAGAAAGATAGTAGATGGATGGAAAGAAAGATAGATAGAAAGATAGATAGATTGATAATAGGTGGATAGATAGCAATAGATAGATAGAAATAGATAGTTAGATAGATAGATAGATAGATAAATAGATAGATAGATAGATAGATAGATAGATAGATAGATAGATAGATAGATAGATAGATAGATAGATACTGATAATATATAGATAGATGATAGATAGATAGATAGATAGATAGATAGATAGATAGATAGATAGATAGATAAATAGATAGATAGATAGACAATAGATTAATAATAGATGGTTAGATAGATAGAAAGATAGTAGATGGATGGAAAGAAAGATAGATAGATAGATAGATAGATAGATAGATAGATAGATAGATTGATAATAGGTGGATAGATAGCAATAGATAGATAGAAATAGATAGTTGATAGATAGATAGATAGATAGATAGATAGAAGAAGGTCTAATGTACACGGCTAATGTTATAATATACCTTATTAGCCATAATAGAATGTAAACTTCATACATATTCCTACAAAATATTTGTCCTCCAGCAGTCCAATATATTATGAAAGAAATATCAAGACACTGACTAAAATGCAAAATGTCTGTTTTTTCTATTTAAGCCCCTGAAATATTTCAGTCATTTGTCAACGGTGGAACGGGATACTCGTTTGAAGTTGACTGGTGGTCTTTAGGAATAATGGCATTCGAAATGCTCCGAGGATGGGTAGGAATTTTACTCAAAACATACAAACTTGTTTTTCTGAGTATCTAGTATAAGTAATTCGAAAACAGCTGGACTTGCTGATTAATCATTGAAGACGTTTCACTACTCATCCAAGCACAGAATCAAACCCCTGTGAGTTTCAGATGTCACCTCTCTGAAGATTTACAATGTGATTGGATAAGCGGAAGGTTTTATATGCCAAGGACTTTCGATACCAGTCAGTTGAACTGAAGAAGCTGCTCGGATGAGTAGTGAAATGTCTACAATGATTACTTATACTAGATATACGATGACCTGGATGAATGAAAATCTTCAGTCATATTGTTTTTCTGAGTACTTTATTTTTCTTGACCATGTAATGATGTTGTTTTCCCCTCTTTCCATAGAGACCCTATGATATCCATTCCAGTAGCCCCGTTGAGACATTAGTTCAGTTATTTAGCACACTTACTGTCCAGTATTCATCCGTCTGGTCAAAAGATATGACTGGTTTATTACGGAAGGTAATTATCTGCTCTTTATCTTTCATCCCCTCTCTGCTATGCCACAAAATGAATCCAGAGACACGGCACAATTTATTCTTCATGCTAATTATAACTAAAGCCAGAAAATGCTAGCTAATTACAATACACATTCTAGCTTTGTGGCCAGTTGTCATATTAAAACATTTCATATCTTTTACCATCTTCTGATCCATTGTGTATATGCAATTTAGTACTGGCCTCCTTGTTCTCCATTGATCACCCTTCTCTGCTACAGATGGAAACAATATCATTTGAATCCCAGCTCCATTCTGGATATGTATGCCTGTGTGTTTGTTATACATAGATACAGATAATAATGGGTTCATGTGCAAAACAGCCAATGTATGCATAAAAAAGTTGGATGGAGCAACTGTCATACACTTGGCCCCCAACCGGATGCCTAGTTTGTCACAGCATTGGTTCTGAAGGCATCACACCCTGTCTTGTAATGGTCAGTTTGATCTCAACACATAAGGAGACCTTTACATGGTGAATCACAACCATCTATACAGTATCTTTTGAAAGGGTTGCAATTCATATGTGGAGCAATAAAACATAAACATCTGTCCCATTGGGGGCTACCTGCTCTTCTATTCCTCTTCTAGTGTCACCATTATAGTCATTATGCACTTTCCCCACATATCCATTCTTTAGATTTAAAGGAGGAGTAAAGCTCAACATAGAATTAGATGTTTTGGGTTCCCTACCAACCCTTTAGCAGTGAGGACCTGAGCCTCCAAAGATACCCCAGTAGTTCTCCATCTTCATTTTTGTGGATTCATCGCACATGCTCTGGCCTACTGTCACTTTGGCTTTGGGACCTTCTCACGATATTTTATATACAATTTAAAATGAATGCAACAAGGACTATTAATAATGAATTCACATTACATGGCAGCAGTCTGCACCACAATTGATAAGTACTGTAAGTATCCCTGTAGCTCATTCTTCTATAGTCTCACTTTCTGCTGTTTCATAATTTTTAGGACCCCTGAGCTTTGCTTCTTAACAGCAGCCCAGAACACACTGAGCAGTGCCACTGACACTTGTAAAGGTGGCCATAGACGCACTGATAATATTGTATGAAACAAATTTTCGTACGATATTCGGTGTGTGTGTATGGTGGGAGACGAGCCAACTGATATTGGCAGAAGACTTGGATATCAGTTGGCTTGTCAGTCAGACTAGCAGGAAAATTTTGATTGGGCGACATTGTTAGTGCTGAATCATCAGCTACAAGTTTCTACCTGTATAGCTGACAATTTTCAGGAATAATCATATTGTAACGTCTATGGCCACCTTTAGATGGAAGTTCCAAGATGGGGAGCTGCTGGGGACAACTTTGAAGCCATGGATCATTACTGTCACACAGCTGCTAAACCTCTAGCTTTTTGCATTACCCTCAGTATATAAAATACACCGGGGCAAATTCACGTGCGAATCGCCTAACGCTAGCGCAAATTCGCCAGCGTGACGTCATTTCATTACTTCGCCGATTTACTAACGGGTGCTGGCATAAATTCGCTCACGAAGTGGACCTACTCTAGCGCTACTTCGCACCCTTACGCCAGGCGAAGTTGCACTATTACTACGTTAATTCACTAACTTTACTGAACATTACCTCTTGCGCCAGACTTGCCTTCGCCACCTCAGACCAGGCGAAGTGCAATAGAGTAGATAGGACTTGCTTCCAAAAAAGTAGAAATTTTTTCTAAGTCTCAAAAAACGCTGGCGTCTTTTCCTTTTTTAAGGGTGATAGGCTGAAAAAGATCGTACATTTTTTTGGGGGTACCCTCCTTCCCCCCTACATTTCCTAACATCTGGCATCTAAACTATACAGTGGGCACATGTATAGGGCAATATAACAACTCTATTTTATGAAGCTTTCCCAGGCTTGTGTAGTGTAATGTATTTGCTGCTACATATACGTCCATTGTACTTTAACTTGGTGCCGTATGCAAATTAGGCATCGCTAGCGTACTTGCGCTTTCCTTGACGAATCAACGCTAGCGCAACTTAGCTACCTTTCGCCTCCCTGAGTGCAACTTCGGATTTTAGTGAATTAGAGGCGCCCTGGCGAAACTTCGCCTGGCGAAGTGTGGCGAAGCCTGCGCTAACGCAACTCCGCAGGTTAGTGAATTTGCCCCGGTACCATTTCTATTTCAGTTCTTGATTTCTCCTTTAAATGGCACTGGAACCTTCCCTAAAACTCTTCCATTTGTACTACATATCTCTGTAAAGATGTGCAGCCACAGCAATATGATTTAGTGGGTTTCTACAGAGCACAAGGTTGTTATTTCTAGTAATCCTTGCTTTGTTGTACCTTCACTTCTCAATGTGTTATACTGTACGGAACTCACTAGACCTCGTGAGTCAGAAAACAATGCGAGTGTAAGAGACAACGTAACGTGGCTGTGACTAAACGTAGAATATGTTACAATTGGTAATATCAGTGCAGCCCCCCATTATGCTACGCTCAGAAACGTGCTACAGAATTGTGGGACATCCAGCGGTCTCGTTTCGTGAAAATTTGCCAAACAGCTAAAAATTTGCAAAATACATTGAAGTCAATGGGCGTCAAAATAATTTTGACACACAACAATTTTTATGTGCGCGGCAATTTTGACACATGCCGTTTTTTTTTGGTTGCGTCGAATTTTTGCAGGAGGTTCACAAATTTATTTGCAGGTGGCAAAACGTGGAAATTTGCGGCGAATCCATGCCTGCCGAATTTATTCGCCCATCACTAGTCAGCAAACCTGCTATTTTAATAATCCCATAATTACCCATCACATAATGATATACGTGAAAATTGCCACCAACCGTGAATAACAAAATAATATCCCTACTTTAGAATAAGTGAATGTAATATTGACGAGGGGGCTATTCTTAGCACTTTTGTCATTTACATTCATTATTTATTTTCTTTTTATTCCAAGATATTAAGGGATATATGTGCTGTTAATATGAATGAATTTTGTTACAACAGCGCCACCTGCTGGTCAGTTTCTGACTAGTCTGACCACCAAGTAGTCAAGGAAGTTGTCAGGAGAAAGAAAGAGGCTGCTCTGATGTTATTCTGCTTAGGAAAGATTTGAGAAAGGTTTCTAATTGTTTTCCTAACCATATGAAAATGTTTTAACCCTTAGTAAATGTTCTAAATGTATTAAATGTTGAGTTTTCGGGGTTTGACACGGGTTTTTCCATGAAAACTCAAATTTTTCATGGTTTTCAGGCGTCAAACTTGAAAAATGCAGGTTTTTCATGCAACAATTTTTTCAAGTTTTTTTTATTGATAAATAAGGGAAAATCGTGGATTATAGTTTGGTCGGACTTTATTTATTTAAAAGATTAGATAAATTCGGATTTTGATAAATAACTCCCCTTTTATGTCTACTTAAAAATCGTTTTGCCCGTAGGATTGTATTACCTCCAATACGGATTCATTATATCTTAGTGGGGCTCAAGTGCAAGCTACTGTTTTAGTATTATTACAGAGAAAAACAAAATATTTTTTCAATGTGAATCATTTGATTAAAATGGAGTCTAAGGGGAAGATTGTCTTCTTGCAATTCAGAGCTTTCTGAATAATGGGTTTCTGTATAATGGATCTCATACCTAATACCTGGATCTCTTAACCTGTGCCACTGAAATATGTTAAACTGAGAATGAACATCTATTTACCAAAAGAGTTTAAATTTATTTGTTGATTCTGATAAAGTGATGGCATAATGTTATATCCAGCAACCTATAGCAACCATACAATGGGAAATTATCAAAAGCATGGACATTTAAGGATGTAAGGATAAACTTACCGCTTTCCATATGGGGACTAGTGATGGGCGAATTTATTCGTGGCGAATTTGCGCGATTTGCCACCAGCGAATAAATTCGCGAAACGCCCGGCGTCGTTTCGCGAATTTTTCGCCGTTTCGCGAATTTCGCCCATCACTAATGGGGACCTATAGCAACCAGTCAGCATTTATTGGTTCCCTGTTGAAAATCAAACATTTGATTGGTTGCTATGGGTTACTAGAAATCAGGCAACTTTTATCATATTAGATTGTAAGCTCCGCTGATATAGGGAAGGCTAAAAAGTCCTGTGTAAATGCTACACAAATTCCTTAATGTCAACCAAAAAGAAAATCTCAGATCACAAACTAAACGCAAAGCTTCACTTTGCTTGATTCTGCTGGCAAACATTTTTTTTTACTTTTTTCAGTGACTGCTTTGATGGATGTGTTTATTTCCTGAGCAATGGCAGTAAAATACAGTTTGCTCCATATATCCGATGCAAGAGTCATATTTTCTGTGCTCGGCTCTGTATCATTGACATGAGCTTGGACATTTCACTCCCGTAAAAGCTGAAAATAAGTAATATTACTCAGAGTGTTTGTGGCAGGAAACATGGTATTTTTGGCAGCCCTCTGTAATGCCCCGATCTGAAACTTCTGCTGTTTTCAGAAATCAGAATGGAAAAGTACTTTTAGATGATTTGCTGCAAAACTATTCTCCATTATTTTAATAGCAAGTAGCCCCCCCTTATGTCTACTTTTCATGATAAAACGTCCCCATCTGTTTTAAGAAATGCTGAAGCTTTTATAAGAAAAAGGGATGGAATATGAGCAGTATACAAATATACGTTTGGTTAGAAGATTGCAAAAAAAGGTTTCAATTTTCTTTTCAATTTTGTTTTTTACTATATTCATGCAAGATTTATCCTGTTTCACTAGTGCCATCTGCTGGGGAAATTATGTGTATGCTAAACTAGGGATGGCAGATAGGCATAGAAAGATAGATAGATAGATAGATGAAAGAAAGAAAGAAAGAAAGAAAGAAAGAAAGAAAGAAAGAAAGAAAGAAAGATGGATGGATGGATGGATGGATGGATGGATGGATGGAAGGAAAGATGGATGGAAGGAAGGAAAGATGGATGGAAAGATGGATGGAAGGATGGAAAGATGGATGGATGGATAGATAGATAGATAGATAGGAAGAAAGAAAGAAAGAAAGAAAGAAAGAAAGAAAGAAAGGAAGGAAGAAAGAAAGAAAGAAAGAAAGAAAGAAAGAAAGAAAGAAAGAAAGAAAGAAAGAAAGAAAGAAAGAAAGAAAGAAAGAAAGAAAGAAAGAAAGAAAGAAAGAAAGAAAGAAAGAAAGATGGATGGATGGATGGAAGGAAAGATGGATGGAAGGAAGGAAAGATGGATGGAAAGATGGATGGAAGGATGGAAAGATGGATGCAAGGATGGAAAGATGGATGGAAGGATGGAAAGATGGATGGAAGGATGGAAAGATGGATGGAAGGAAGGAAAGATGGATGGAAGGAAGGAAAGATGGATGGAAGGAAGGAAAGATGGATAGAAGGAAGGAAAGATGGAAAGATGGATAGAAGGAAGGAAAGATGGAAAGATGGATGGATGGAAGGAAAGATGGAAAGATGGATGGAAGGAAAGATGGAAAGATGGATGGAAGGAAAGATGGGTGGAAGGAAAGATGGATGGATCTATGTAGATCTAAGGTCTAGTGTACACAGCTAATGTTATAATATATATGGACAGACAGATAGATAGAGATAGATAGATCGATGATAGATAGCTAGATAGATAGATAGATAGATAGATAGATAGACAAACAGACAGAAAGACACAGGCGGAATATATCGATATCTAGATAGATGATAGATACAATAGTTAAACTAGATAGATAGGTTATAGATAAATAGCTAGATAGATAGAGATAGGTAGATGATATATAGGTAGGTAGATAGATAGATGATAGATAGATAGATAGATAGAGATAGGTCGATGATAGCTAATTAGATAGATAGATAGATAGATAGATAGATAGATAGATAGATAGATAGATAGATATAGGTAGATAGATAGATAGATAGATAGATAGATAGATAGATAGATAGATAGAGATAGGTAGATGATAGATAGATAGATAGATAGATAGATAGATAGATACTAAGTTTGCCCAGGAGCAGTAACCCATAGCAACCAATAAGATGTTTGCTTTAAATAGGTCACCACACAGGGTTGCTATGGGTTACTGCTTCTGGGCAAACTTTGTTTGTATTACACATAACCCCATAAATGTATGTCAGTATAGGTATTCCTCTGCACTAAGCACAGTTCTGCAGGAAAATATGTGGGAATAATGAGCCTTTGCTCACCAGAAAATACCAAAATAGTAAAAATGCTGAGTTTCCACTTTTGTGTTCTGTTCCCCCCCAGTTACTGACAGTCAACCCCGAGAATCGTTGTTCTTGTCTTCTGGATATTCAGAATTCAACCTTTCTTGCGGACACAGTTTGGGAAGACATACTTGAAAAAAAAGTGGAGCCAGGTTTTGTTCCCAATGTAAGTAAAAGCAATGGCTTCCATTATTCGTATTTTGTTAAGGAGGAATCACATTGACACAGACTATCACCTCCAAGATAAATGATTCCCTCATTTGTGGAACCTTTCCAAGAAGCCTAAGCCCATCCCTACATTTATCAGTTACAGCCATGTCCCAATTTAAGGGACCCATAGCTCTAGTATGTGGCCAACAACGTTTTGCATCTACGCTACAGATTTCAGATGGAAACAACCTTAAAGGGGACATGTCACCCACACAAAAAGATTTTTTTTTAAACTGATAAATCTCAAAAGGTTTGAATTTGTTAAACTTTTCATGAATCACAGAAAAAAGCGTGATCTCAAATGTTATTAAAATCGGCTGGTGACTATTCAAATTTAGTTCCATTCAGAAAAAACAAGCTGTGCAAGACTTTGTTTCATTATTTTAAGGGTTTATATTTTTAATGTAAAATTGCTAGAAAATTTAATCTTCTTAGAAGGAGATATTTCTCACAAAGGTAGAAACTTAATTGGATTTTTGGTGTTGCGTTTGCCCCTGTGAGTGTAACCATGAATGAGTTGTTAAAGGGATCCTGTCATCGGAAAACATGTTTTTTCCAAAATGAATCAGTTAATAGAGCTACTCCAGCAGAATTCTGCACTGAAATCCATTTCTCAAAAGAGCAAACAGATTTTTTTATATTCAATTTTGAAATCTGACATGGGGCTAGACATTTTGTCAATTTCCCAGCTGCCCCTGGTCATGTGACTTGTGCCTGCACTTTAGGAGAGAAATGCTTTCTGGCAGGCTGCTGTTTTTCCTTCTCAATGTAACTAAATGTGTCTCAGTGGGACATGGGTTTTTACTATTGAGTGTTGTTCTTAGATCTACCAGGCAGCTGTTATCTTGTGTTAGGGAGCTGCTATCTGGTTACCTTCCCATTGTTCTTTTGTTTGGCTGCTGGGGGGGAAAAGGGAGGGGGGTGATATCACTCCAACTTGCAGTACAGCAGTAAAGAGTGATTGAAGTTTATCAGAGCACAAGTCACATGACTTGGGGCAACTGGGAAATTGACAATATGTTTAGCCCCATGTCAGATTTCAAAATTGAATATAAAAAAATCTGTTTGCTCTTTTGAGAAATGGATTTCAGTGCAGAATTCTGCTGGAGCAGCACTATTAACTGATTCATTTTGAAAAAAATTTTTTTTTCCCATGACAGTATCCCTTTAAGGATTTAAGCGTCCTTGTTTCTACCTGGTTGTCTTTACAGAAAGGCCGGTTACATTGTGATCCCACATTTGAGCTGGAAGAAATGATATTGGAGTCCAGGCCACTGCATAAAAAGAAGAAAAGACTTGCCAAGAACAAGTCCAGGGATAACAGTAAAGACAGCTCACAGTCAGTAAGTCTGATTTACTAGATATGCCTAGTTTTTATCACTTAAAGATGACACCACCTATGCTCTGCATATATAGATTTTTGGGTATAATATTACTGGTCCTTGCCGATGGTTAAAGCCTATGGTGATTGATGCAGTAGACACTAATAGAAGATTACAGGGACACTGTACCTCTTAGTTGTTATCTTTTGCATTTTTCTTATTTATATGTTTAGAGAGCCATTAGTGATTTGTGGGTCAGCAAAAACGAAATCCCCACCTGACCCTAACTTACAAAATCTTAACCTGCCCCCAAACCCTAACCAGCAAAATGTTGTTATTATAGACCCCGCAGCCAACCTGTACCCACAATTTCTTGCTTTGTGCGCTACTTTTGTGCATGCCAGTGGTTCAAAGACAGGGAATCTTTGGGAGCAGTGGAGGAGGGTACTTCCCCAGTCCGACCCAAACCCAACCCTAACCCGCAATGGTTGGCCAAATTTCAACCCAAAGCCACCCAACCGGTGGTCAACCCACAGGTCACCATGGGTTTTCAGGTCAACCTACACATCGCTACTCTCCATAGCACATCTGTCTTCTGTTTGCTCATTGCTTGTATAAAAATATTACATACATTTGTGCACGTTTTGGTATTTTCTGTACTAAGCAGAATCCTGGAGAAAGCTCTGAGTTGATACTGTACTCCATAGTTCATAATGCCCTAGGTCACCTTGATAACCGCAATAACAATGCCACTCCGCAAGTTGGAAAACTAACTTTTTGAAGCTTATTTTTTTCACAGACTGTTCTAAAAACTTAATTTGCCATTAATCTGATTTGCCCTTAAAGCTAAGTGACTTTCTAAATGATTTTACTGAACTAGAAGTAAGTCAGACTGCAGACACTGCGTGTTTCAAAATGCATTTCTTGAATTTTTCTTCTCCGCAGGATGACTACCTGCAAGAATGCCTGGATGCATTACAACAGGAATTTGTCATTTTTAATCGAGAGAAGTAAGTTCTAACAGGATGGGAAATGGTTCACTCAGGAATTGTACCTTTTAATAGTAGTGACTGGTTTTAGCAACTATGTTTTCTACCAGATTCTTACATCATTAGCTTTTTTATTTCAGAGTAATGATTTTGCCCTTCATGGTGTTCATGCTTCCATTGACTGTCCAGCATTTGATCAAGCCCCCCTTATCTCATATAAAGAAATAAATAAATACATGGTTGCTGTATCAGCCATCTTCTATTTTTCCAAGAATATCCAGCTAGATATTTTGGGCTCAAAGTTCCCCTCTAAGATACAACCATTTGGTCAGAACCGACTTTTCTCATAACAAGGTTACAGATACATGGAAACATTAGTGCATCAGTCATCCAGCCATAATTTTAAGACACACCGCAATTGTCAGCTTAAGGGTGAAGGCACTTGGGGAGGTTTGAAGCTTGCTCCTGCACGTAAAAAATTCCACTGTGTGCCGTCAGCCTAAATGACCTTCAGTTTGGGGTTCCAGGAGTATTTTGCAGAGCAACTGGACTGGAACCTGGGAAATCTTCTAGCCACTTCCCCAAGCCCCAAGGCCAGCCTCACTGTTTGGGAACCACTGGTCTAGGAGTGTTCTAGGAGTATTTCACCCTAACTGACCTACACCTGATTCTATGCACTGCTTCCTGCATTTGGTATGGTTGGAGGCAGCACATCATTCAGGAAGTAATACCTGAATAGCTTTCCTCAGGGGTCCTCAACTTTTTACCAACAAGCCACATTCAGCTGTAAAAAGTGTTTTGGAGCAAAACAAGCATGAAAAAAATGTTTCTGGGTGGTACAAAATAAGTGCTGTGATGGCCATTTGGTGGACTGGCAGCCTACAGGAGGGTGTGCTTGGCAGTAGACCTGTTTTTTATGCAACCAAAACTTGCCTCCAAGCCTGGAATTGAAAAATAAGCATCTATTTGAGGCTTATGGGAGCAACATCCAAGTGGTTGGTGAACAACATACTGCTCACAAGCCACTGGTTGGGGATCACTGTCTTACCTTGAGGGTTTGGATTGAGACACAGCAACCCCTAGATAAAAAATATTTTAACCCCAGTAGGGCAAGGAAAATGGCTATTCTAATCCATATTTATAAACATAAATTTAAACATAATTTATAGGGCAATGAAAGCCCAAGTCATTGAAGGGGTTTAATATGTTTTTTGGGATGTGCTTCTTATAGGTAAATGCACCAACCAAAACAGTAACACATTGGAGCACTGCTGCTTGCTTGGCCAATATCTGGGCGAAAAGATTTTAAAATTTGAGTGCATCAGCATGTCGATTCAGTCCTCATATGGGTCACCATATGGGTCACCATAGGCCCCATTAGATGGTACAATTGTTGGACCAACATATACGAAGAGCACTGGCCTAGGGAAAAACAAGCTTTGTGGTCTATTTTAAGGCTGTTGATGAGATCAGAAATCATGGCCTTATTTTCTTTTTTCCAAAAGCTGCTGCTTTTCATGCTGTCTATTATAATACATTGAACATTACCGACTTGGTTGCACATCCAAAATAGCCTGCTAATAGAATAATATGTTTCCTGCTACCAGAACACATTTATTGATAATGACATTATCTGTTAGATGAAATAGAGCAGATGTTTTTGTGACTAGCTACCATTAGGCATTAGGAAATGTAAAAGCATTATCTAGAGAGAGTTTATATAACCAAATTAAAAGGCAAATAACATTTTTGAGGAAGACAAGAACAAGGCCATCGACATAGAAACAAATATTAACATTGTAGGAATTGTGCGTTGTTTGTTTTTCTCAAAATAACACACCCAATGCTTTTGTGTAGAGTATCCCTGGGTAACGTCCTCCTTTCTAGGGGATCTCAGCACTTATGGTTCATAGGCTATGGAAGCTGATTCTCTCTTATATGTGTATATTTTTGTCCTTAAAGTGCTTCCAGTAAAAACCTAGAAGAATCTTTTGTGGTTAAAAAGAACCAGCAACAATAATTCCAATTACTTTTCTTTCGGTCAGACTGAAGAAGATCCCCAGCTCATTATCAGGCCTGGAATCCACTGATGAGGCAGAAGCAGAGGTTGAAACCGAAACAGAAGGTGAAACTGAAGCAGAAAACGCTAATCTCAACATGTGTGGGTCAGTTTGCTCATCCACTGCCAGCAGCAACTAGAAACCCATTCCTCTGGAAGACTCAGGCTTAGGAACTCATGAATGTGCTGCTCTCAAGTTGCATACATAAGCATGGAGCCAGGTATCTCCTTACTTTGTTGATTAAAAAACTGTTTTTTTTCTGGATTATCTTCAATTTCTATGGCAATCTGGAGCCACATTGATGAACAGTAACTGATGTCTTTAAAGAACTTCTTTACTTTCCTTCAAAGAGGCGCAACTCTATTCGTCTGCAAAGTTCGATTCACTAAGACAACTCTGTTTTTTACTAACGTAGACATTCTCACACTTTTTAACCCATCCATTTATTTTACATGGCTGGTTATTTGCCTGACTGATGAGACTAGAAATACAACTGTGGCATGGTATCATTCTTCTGACATCAACGTCAACTGAGAAATCTGAGAACCTCCACTGAGAAATCTCAGACTTGGTAAACCACAATCAATTACCAAAATTGTATTGTTTAGCCCAAGAGTATTTATAGTGGCATTTTTGATATTGAACTATAGTACAACTGCTAGGTCGATGTTTCCATTCTGATGAATGGAAGATAGGGGGTTCATGGCTCAGAAATGAATGTTCCTGGAAGAGGGTGATGTTGCAGATACTGGTAGAAAAGATCATTTTAAAAAAATGTATTGATTCATTCAGGGTGCTGCTTCCTATATGCAGAGGGTAAAAAATCAGCCAGACTGCCCAATTAATCTTTTTGACAGCCCCCGGCTGTTGCAGATAAGTGTATAAAGATGAAACTCTACCTTAGGTTGCCTTATTAATATTTCGCCCTACACTGGGAAGGAACCCCAATTTCATTCCTAATACTTCCATTTTTTAAGGAATACCCTGTTGGCTAAAGCTCACCCACTGGATTTTAAATCAAAGTCAGGGCAGTTGCTGATCAGATCCCAATGACTTCCTGGTTTTACCCTTATTTGTGTCCATCAATGTAGTGCAGGGAGGGTACAAAGTATCCCATGAAAACTGGGGTTAGGTTCCCAAGAAATGGGAAATTTTAGGAGCAAAACTGGATTTGATTCCCAGGATTCTTGGAGCTTCACATGACATAAGAGGGAGAGTGTCTCCTCACTTTTAATGTGGTCCTGCATCCTTGTTTTCGGGTCTCATAAAAACAGAAACTTCAGAAGCAAAACTGGGTTTTCAACCAAGGATTTCTGCTTTAAGAACATGGTTCTTAAAGATCAAATAATTACCCACAACATGGAAAATCTTGCACCATATAAACCAGGTGTCACACCAACTGGCCTTCTACTGATATGATATCCACTAGCAGGCGCATCTCCTTCATACTTCAGTAAAAACAGAGAAGAAACAGAGTTAGCATGGAGCAATACCATTTTAGAACATAGCGAAATCACAAGCTGCTTTTATACAAATGGGTATTTTTTTTAACACTAACAAAAGTAAAACCTATTTTAATGAAAAAACACAGGGAGATGACACTCTTTTTTCTGCTGAAACAAGGACAAATACATTTCATGTAGGGTTTTTAAACCTTCTCTTTCCATCAAAAGATTATTTTAAAACGTGAAAGTTTTTTTTTTGTTTTAATTAGTTAAATCTTTGGATTTTGATGGAAAATACAAATGGTTGTGGGATAAAAAAAAATGTATCCTGATCCTTGATTTATAATAAATTAGCCCCCAAGTCAGACAAAAGAGCACATCACACCCTATTCGGGATATATACACATATAGGGGGCTATTTATTAAAGGGATCCTGTCATGGGAAAACATGTTTTTTTCAAAACACATCAGTTAATAGTGCTGCTCCAGCAAAATTCTGCACTGAAATCCATTTCTCAAAAGAGCAAACAGATTTTTTTATATTCAATTTTGAAATCTGACATGGGGCTAGACATTTTGTCAATTTCCCAGCTGCCCCATGTCATGTGACTTACGCCTGCACTTTAGGAGAGAAATGCTTTCTGGCAGGCTGCTGTTTTTCCTTCTCAATGTAACTGAATGTGTCTCAGTGAGACATGGGTTTTTACTATTGAGTGTTGTTCTTAGATCTACCAGGCAGCTGTTATCTTGTGTTAGGGAGCTGTTATCTGGTTATCTTCCCATTGTTCTTTTGTTTGGCTGCTGGGGGGAAAAGGGAGGGGGTGATATCACTCCAACTTGCAGTACAGCAGTAAAGAGTGACTGAAGTTTATCAGATCACAAGTCACATGACTTGGGGCAGCTGGGAAATTGACAAAATGTCTAGCCCCATGTCAGATTTCAAAATTCAATATCAAAAAATCTGTTTGCTCTTTTGAGAAATGGATTTCAGTGCAGAATTCTGCTGGAGCAGCACTATTAACTGATTCATTTTGAAAAAAAATTTTTTCCCATGACAGTATCCCTTTAAAGTCCGAATCCAAAAAACTAAAATCCGAATTTTTAGTTGAAATTTTTTTTTCGATCTATTTTTAAGACATGGGCACCAGAAGCTCCAAGGGCCCTGGAAATATCATTCAGCACCACGTAATAGAGGATTCCAGAACTGCTGTGTCTGAGAATGTCTAATACGGTCAAAATACATTTGCTAAAAATAAAAATAATGCTGCAAACAGTCTTGTCAACTGGTATATAAATATGAAGAATAAACCTTCAGAATTTTAACTGAATGTGAATCTTAAAAGTTGCATTTTTTAATATTAATATTTCCTTCAATCTAAATGGAACTTGTAAGCATTTGTATTTTTACATGAATGTACTTTTTAATGCATGAACATGAAATGATAAACCGATATAAAAGGACAGTAATCTGTATCAACATATGTTTCTTTTTTGATTAACAAAACTACACAATGTCATAAAGTCAATGCGTCAAATATAAACTTCTGACAATGGGGCAGATTTACTAAAGGGCGAATTGTCGCCAGCGACCAATTTGCATTAATCGCTACACTTCGCCAGGCCTAATGCGCTCAGATTATGCTAATTCACTGAAATGCGGAGTTTCGACGTGGGCGCTGAATGCTGGTGACTTTTCGCTAGCGTTACTTCGGCAATGCGAGCATTTGATAGTAAAGATGTGATAGCGTTCATTTCTGCCTAGTGAAACTTCGCTAGGGATCTTGCTCTCATTTCAATTTGCATAGGGCAGGAAATTTAAAGATGTATGGATGTCTTTATGTTAAGGGGATAATTCATTAACTTCGAGTGAAGGAATAGAAGAAAAATACTTCTAATTTCGAAGTGTTTTTTTGGCTACTTCGACCATCGAGTGGGCTACTTCGAACTTCGACTACGACTTCGACTTCGAATCGAAGGATTCGAACTAAAAATCGTTCGACTATTCGACCATTCGACCATTCGATAGTCAAAGTACTGTCTCTTTAAGAAAAAACTTCGACCCCCTAGTTTGCCACCTAAAAGCTACCGAACTCAATGTTAGCCTATGGGGACCTTGGCTAAGTTTTTTTGGTCGAAGGATAATCCTTCGATCATTCGATCGAAGTATTTGCGCAAAGTCCTTCGACTTCGATATTCAAAGGATTTTCATTCCCAGACGAATATCGAGGGTTAATTAACCCTCGATATTCGACCCTTGATGAATTTGACCCTATATGTTGGTGCATATACTTACATATACTTAGGGGCACATTTACTATTGGTCGAATATCGAGGGTTAATTAACCCTCGATATTCGACCGTCGAAGTAAAATCCTTCGACTTCGAATATCAAGTCGAAGGATTTGCCGCAATTCGTTCGTTCGAATGATCGTAGGAAAAATCGATTAAATCCTTCGAATCGAACGCTTCGAAGGATTTTAATTCATCGATCGAACGATTTTCCTTCAATAAAAAAATACTTCGAAAGCTCATGGGGACCTTCCCCATAGGCTAACATTGATGCTCGTTAGGTTTTAGGTGGTCGAAGTTTTTTTTAAAGAGACAGTACTATCGAATGGTCGAATAGTCGAACGATTTTTAGTTCGAATTGTTCGAGTCGAAGGTCGAAGTACCCAATTCGATGGTCGAAGTAGCTAAAAAAAACCTTTGAAATTCAAAGTTTTTTTCCTTCTAATCCTTCACTCGAGCTAAGTAAATGTGCCCCTTAGACTTTTGCAGGCAATCAGGCTGCAATAAAGGAAAAGTCGCCAGCGTTTATTGGACTTTGATGCATTTTCGGCTCACAGAATATGATGTAAGTGACAGAAGATTGAGGAAGATCTAACTACTTTAATGCTACTTTAATGCACTTCGCCTGGTCTGAGGTGGCGAAGGCAACTTTGGCAAAAGAGGTAACGTTCAGTAAAATCCGCACTTTTGTGAATTTGCGGAGTAAAGACCGCTCGCCAGAGCGAAAAGTCGCCTGGACTTTTCGAATGACCACTAGCGCCTGCGGTAACGCTATCGAATTGTTGCTTGCGTTAGCCATGTCGCCCTTTCGTCAATCTGCCCCAATGACTTTCCTTTTAAAACAATAAAACAATTCTAACAAAAGACAGAGCTGTGTATTCACTGATGTGTTAAGAATGAATGAGAAAGGAATAGGCTGTTTGGACGCTTGTCTTCGAGTGAATAGTTTAATAAACAATTAATAGTAAAACGATGATCAGAAAGGATTGAGCCGTTTCTTTTCCCATTCTGTAAGAAATAAACCTCAGGAGAAGGAGCTTATGTCCAAGGGGGATACATGATTGTACATCAAAACTATTTTGTAATCTGTCGCAATAAAATATTAATGCCCTCACAAAATCTTGACGACTGATTTTTCTTGGTGTAGCAGGGTGGATATTTTCTAATTTAATTTTATGATTGACAATATATATTTCTGATTTGAGTCTTCTTTAGCTTTAGTGAGTGAAGTCAGTTCAGCACATATTAGAGAGCTATGGTAAAGATAAGAAGTAAGGTGTCCTTACTCTACATGTATTGCTTGGTAAATAGTCCAAAGTAAACACAGGTATGGTTAGCCAGCAAATACAGTATCATTAAAGGAGAAGGAAACCCCCAGGGCGCTAAACCCCTCCCCCCCTCCCCTGTGCTGCCCCCCCTCCCTCCTCCCCCCTGGCCTACCTGTCCCCCTGGGCAAATGCCCCTAACTTTTTACTCACCCCTCTGCGCAGGTCCTGTCCACGGAGTACGCAGTCGCCATCTTCTCCCACGCGCGTCTTCTTCCTGCTATGATCGGCGTTTTCTGGCGCATGCGCAGTAGGAACAGGTACCGGTACGGCTCTACTGCGCATGCGCCGAATGTCACGAAGTTTTCCGATTTCACTTCGTGACATTCGGCGCATGCGCAGTAGAGCCGTACCGGTACCTGTTCCTACTGCGCATGCGCCAGAAAACGCCGATCAGTGCAGGAAGAAGACGCGCGTGGGAGAAGATGGCGACTGCGTACTCCGTGGACAGGTCCTGCGCAGAGGGGTGAGTAACAAGTTAGGGGCATTTGCCCAGCGGGAGGGGTAGGCCAGGGGGGAGGAGGGAGGGGGGCAGCACAGGGGAGGGGGGGAGGGGTTTAGCGCCCTGGGGGTTTCCTTCTCCTTTAAGAATGAATAAACAGACAGACAAGAGTAACAAACTGAGTCTTGGTTAAAGTTCTTGCTGATCTTTTAAAATTGCAGAAGACAGAATTTTGGGCTGAAGACCTTCTCATCTTGCAATATTGCCTAGGTCAGCATTTGGGGTTAAAGGTCTATTTAGATACCTTCATTTTTGGATTAGTAGCTTTGCCCATTAGTGGGTGCCAGGATTTGGCCTGATATCGATCGGGTAGGTCTGATTTTTCCTGTGATCGAGGACCATAGAGGGTAATTGATATGATCCTATGACCTGTTGGCACCCATTTTCTTCGTTATAATCCAATCATTTGGGCCTAGGGCCGAACGATTGGATTATCTGATATCATCCTGCCTTTGGTAGGTCATCAGGTTAAGATCCGCTCGTTTCGCCAAACAAGCGGATCTTATCGTGTAAGACCACCTTAAGGCTATGATGCATCCTACATTTATTTAAAATAAAGTTTGCAGTTCTTTTACTCTGCCTGTTCTAGCTAGGCCTGCTTTACTTTTTGTTTGAATTCATCCTCCAAGCTTCAGTTTGGGAACAACTTGTCTACTGCAAATAAATACGCCATTTTGAAAGTTTTCGAGAAACTTTATTGATCGCAGTAAACAAAGAAGTGTAAAAGTAAAACAAAAAAAAAATGCATAGGTTGGCAGTTGTAAACAGAATTTATGTATGTAGATATGATTTATATGGTTGTACAATATATTAGAAAATTGGCCAAGATGGTCCATGAATAGTTGGAAGTTGAGGTCAAATTAGGGATCTAACAACAAAAAAGATTTCACCATAAATAATGGGATGATTAGACTTTCCCTGAAGTTTTTGGAAGGGTGGTTTATTCTCATCCGTCTTCCCAACGAGAAGAAGCTCACAATGCAAAGATTATTTGCAGCAGACATGAATCTTATTCCTACTTCTCCAAAGCATTTATAAGTGCAAGCCTACTACACATCAGATATAGTCAGATAGAGTCTGGATATAGTCTGCCCATATTCAATATATTCAGGCCCATGTAGAAGAGATGTGTTTTATTCAATGGCGCATAAGAGTTTAGGATGAAATTAGATCAAACAAGGTTGCAGACATGTTCATGTACTTCGAAAATGAATGATAAACTCTCAACTTTATCAGTTGCAAGTAAGAAAAAACCTTGAGCACCAGTAGAACCTACACAGTAACCTGAAGGGTTGATTCCCTATATACTTCTTTTACTAATGGAGACCACTATGTTCTACTAAGCATTTATATTTCTAAGAAAGAAATAAAATAACTTCATATTATATTTGCACAAGTGTTTGTCCCTTGTGCAGCAACCAATCAGCTGCTTTTCTGTTTTAGTAAAATGATAGTAAGTGAATGCCAGGCTAGGGCAAACTTCACTGCACCCAACTGAAAATCATGGATCTTAGTTCTTTGTAAGAAACTGTATAAGATGCAATTGAACTATCTGTCTGTACAATATCCCTTGTTCCTGGCTGTTATGCATGCATATTTTATTAGCTGTGCCGCTATGGATGCTTGAAGCATATTCCTCAACAAAACTACTAGGACCCCAAGCAGAAAATAAAGAGGCTTTGTTGAATACTGTGCTAATCTATATATATATATATGTAAACATCCATACGGAATATGTTATGACCACCTTTTAATTCAGATAGAGCAGATACGATGCCTTTGGCTTTTCCCCATAAAAGATTTTTAAACAAAATCCTTTTGTAGCTGTTAATGACAGTTCAATGTAAAATGTACTATTGACGGGCCTGCACTGGAAATATAATTATACACTAATAATTTAACCTAGTTATAGCCAAAACAGAGGCAATTTTACAGTACTATTATCTTTCAGTTTCTCCAATCCCTTTCTAACCCTCTTTGAGAAGGATCCGGGAACAACGGCCAATAGAAAACATTGCATTAAGGACCACATTTCATATAATCATCATGCAGGTTCCAGTCTTTCCCACTAGTACCTACTTCTTTTGCTATTCAGCGTTTTTTTTTTTTACAGTAATACTACGAGAGAGAGGTAATATTAGAACGGCCACCAGGGGGTGCTACTATTTTTTGTGTAGTGCGTCTTGGAATGTGGTCATCTTCTTGAGATCCTGCAAAAGATTACAAAAACTTTGCTCAGAATGGACTGTTATAACATCATTTAGGGATATAAAATTTAAGATAATTAAAAAAAATTGTTGGTGACAGGAGCTTGGTGGTTAAAGGACAAGGAAAGGCAAAAAATTAAAATCCCATTTTTACTTTCTTTAATGAAAAAGAAACCTTTCTCTAATATACTTTAATTAAAAAATGTGTACCGTTTTTATAAGAAACCTGACTGTATGCAGTGAAATTCTCCCTTCATTTACTGCTGTGGATAGGAATTGTCAGACGGTCCCTAACTGCTGAGGGGAACAATCATACTTATGAACAGCAGGGGGAGCCCTCGTCTTACTTCCCAGCCATGCAGAACTCAAGCAGCTTTGTTTATGACAATCCCTAAGCAGCCCAGACCACACTGAGCATGTGCACAGTCTTAGTCTTGCAAAGATGTATAACAAAGTTACAAGATGACAGCCCCCTGTGGTCAACTTTGAAAGCATAAATCATTAGTTTGATTAGGCTTGTGGTGCAGTAAGTTCATGCTTATGTTTAGTATACAAAATACAGTTCTAGCCTTATTCTATTTTAGACTTTCCTTGTCCTTTAATTGGGATAGATGTCCTCCACTTGAAGGTTCAACCTTTAGTCAGGGCTTGTCACTTACTGTCCGATGCACAAGATACTGAATATACATACAAAATAAGGCTGATAACTAATTAATACAGATAATTACTACATGGCAGCACAGAAACCAGTGCAATTAGCATCAGAATTTAATAATCAGCAAACCTGTAGCATCAGCTTATATTACAGGGGAAGCTCATTTTCTGCTGGATAATTAGTGACGAGCCCTAAGCTTAGCTTCTCAACAGCCAATCAGAGCCCACTGAGCATGTGAGTGTCACAGACACTTTCCAAGATGGTGACCCCCTGTGACAAGTTTGAAGTCCTGGATCATTGCTGCCAGTGGCGTAACTAGATGTTGCTGGGCCCCACAGCAAATTAATTTTAGCGCCCCCAACATATCCAGTATTTGTCCTGTTTTACCAATATATGTTCAAATTGCTCATCAATGAGAGCCTCATGGGCCCCCCTGTACCTGCTGGGCCCCCCTGCAGCCGCAGGGTCTGCTTCCTCTGTAGTTACGCCCTGATTGCTGCTATTGACAAGCTGAAACTTTAGCCTCGTGCAATAAATACAGTATGTTAAGTTTGGAATTATTAACCCTATTCATGTTTAGGGTTTAGTTATCCTTTCAGACCATTAGCAACAGTTGGGGGACGGAGCTACATGTGTAGCCCCTGTGAGCGATCAGTCAATCAAACAGTAATGGGTTCATGAGATTGATGTCATTGCCCAGTATTATCTTCTTCAGTCAGTAATTTTATAGACAGGACTACAATCTGCCTGCATACAGATCTTCTCTAAAGAGACCTTCTCCAGTGCTCTATAATCAAACATTAATAGCTTCAAGGGTTCTGATCCAAAATAAGCATCTGCACTGGAAAGCTCCACCATAGCTTTGGGATATAGAACAGATGGAATAGAAGCGTGACTTCTTCTGATGACTCCATCATGTACACAAGTTATTCTGAGCCCTGCTCCCATTTCCCCACTTCATGCTTTATACAAGAATCACAACAGAGAAACACATTTCTATTTTATAATCTACTACACACTCTGGATAGGCCTGTGCTACTGAAGGTTTTCCATGAATAAAGGTCCTGAACCTTATTCTCTTTATTTGACACAAACACATAATGCAACACTGTATATTTTTTTCTGACAGCAAGTAGTTCGTTAATACGATGTTATCAAGATACAAAATGCCTCTTATAATGGGGAAATAAAGAGAAGAATTCCGTCTGTTGAAGGCTTTAAAGGAGAACTAAATCTTAACTAAAGAAGTAGCTAGGAACGTTGTACATGATGTTTTGTGCTTCTGTAGCAGCCCAAGGCAACCACAGCCCTTTAGCAGTAAAGATCTGTGTCTCCAAAGATGCCCCAGTAGCTCCCCATCTTCTTTTCTGCTGATTCACTGCACATGCTCTGTGCTGCTGTCACTTACTGAGCTTAGGGACCCACTCACAATATACAGTACACATTGAATAGAAATGTCACAATATAAGGCTGATTAGTAATTAATACAGATAATGACTACATGGCAGCACAGAAACCAGTGCAATTAGCATCAGAATTTAATAATCAGCAAACCTGTAGCATCAGCTTATATTACAGGGGAAGCTCATTTTCTGCTGGATAATTAGTGACGAGCCCTAAGCTTAGCTTCTCAACAGCCAATCAGAGCCCACTGAGCATGTGAGTGTCACAGACACTTTCCAAGATGGTGACCCCCTGTGACAAGTTTGAAGTCCTAGATCATTACTGCCATTGAGACGCTGAAAATTTTAACCATATTACTTTTTAGGGTTTAGTTCTCCTTTAACTCATGAAAACGTTTGGACTAATACTTTATTGCTCCATAAAGATCTCATACCAGTTTATTGATAATAGCAGAGTTGGCCTTTTCTCTGACATCCATGGGGATCATCGGTTATATGACACATAGGGGGTTATTTACTAAACTCCGAATGCAAAAATCACAAAAATTTGTGATTTTTTTTATAAAATCAGACTTTTAAAAAAATCACGAATTTTTCAGAATTTATTAAACCTCGAGGATGGAAAAATCTGAATCTGATAATCCGGCATCTCAAACCTGTCGAGGTTGCATATAAGTCAATGGGAGAAGTCCCAATGCTTTATTGATGTGCGCTGGGTTTCGTGCAATACCCACAAAGTTTTCGGAGTTTTCGGGTGAAAATCAGATAAAATATCTGAAAAAATCAGATTTTTCCCCGCAAAGCAAATTTGTAATAATGTAATAATAATTAAGTGGAAAAAAACCGGTTTGATCGGAGTTTGTAGCAAAAAATATTGAGATAAATTTGGACTTTGATAAATAACCCCCTTAGGGGAGTTATTTACTAAACTCCGAATGCAGTTGGAGTTTTTTGGAATTTATTAAGCCCAGAGCATGGAAAAGTCAGAATCAGAAAATCCGGCATCTCAGACGAGGTTTGCCCATAAGTCAATGGGAGATTTTTTGATGAGCGTTGGGTTTTTGGCAATACCCTAAAGTTTTCAGTGTTTTCAGGCAAAATTCTGAGTTTTCAGGTGAAAAATCTGAAAAATGGTGAAAATCGGATCAAAAATCAGAAAAAAACGTGAAAATCTGATTTTTGACGATTTTTCCCCGCAAACAACATTTCCGGGAAAGTGTATTAATAAATAAGCCCAAAAAACCCGTGTGGATTTTGTCAGAGTTTTTTTCAGAAAATATTGAGATAAATTCGGACTTACAGTCACCAAAGCTCAAAGTTCTCACCTGACAAGCTGAATCCAGAGTGATGTAAGTTTCGAACTGGTCCCATTTGGATCTTTCCAGGACAAGTTATCCTTGAAGCTGGCGCGGGTGCTGCTGACTTGGGGCTAATCGTGACATCGTGGACAGGTCCGTCGTACAAGCCCCTGGGAACACCACGTATTTCTGCTAGCTACAAGCAAAATAAATCATATGCTGTAATTAACTAAGTCCAAAACGTATTTAACCAACACATAGAAATATATCCAAGTGTCAGATAGGAAAAATAAATTATGTTTGTGTTATTATTGCTGCCGGCTCTCTGCACGAGAGATGGGATATTTGGACTTTTTTATGTTTTCCCTTTGGAATATATTAGAATGACTAATGAGTAAACTAGAAATGAGATGTCCTAGTTTCACTCCCTCCTCAATTCCACTGTGAGTTCTTTCAATATGGTGACTTTCAAACTGCAACAGTTCTGGAAAGGATTATCTCTGAGGCTACAGACTCATTCCCTGCGAGGGATACTTTATTCTGAACGTGCTTATGGCTAACTGCTTCTTTTGAACAACTCTGGGTTACAGAGAGAACAGCTTGAGTATGAGCGATGACGGAAATACAACATAAAAAAGATTAGCTTCAATCACAATGGAGAAGAAAGTGATGGGCAAGTTTGCAAAGTGTCGCATGGGCAAGGCATTGGCATTCTCTTACATGCCCTTCAATTATATGTAATATCAGGAAGAGTGAATTAAATACTCAGAGGGAACCTCTGATTTAACACTGGGCCAATAGCAGGTATGAATTTCAGAGAATATCCTTATTCCTTAGTGTGCTGCACATTGCAGAGTAATAGCACTTTAAATGTTTTGTTTATAATAATCTACTCCAGTCGGGATGGTGATGAAAACTAAAGGAAAGGGAAAGCTAAATCAAACGCTCTTAGTGCAAACTTATTGCAAACTTTTTGCAGCAGAGGAACCAAAGGGACCTGATCTAATGTATCCTCAGGGGTAGGGATGGGTGAATTTTTTCGCCTTGTTTCGCCGAAAAAATGACGCCCATAGACTTGTATGGCGTTGTGCGTCATAATAAAAAGTCGCGCGTCAAAAAAAAATTCAAAGGTGCCTGATCAAAATTTTCCGTCCAGCCCGATCATCAAGTCGACTGATATCCAAGTCTTCTGCCGATATCAGTCGGCTCTTTTCCCACCATACATGCACCGAATATTGTATGAAAATTTGTTTTTTACAATATTATATGTGAGTCTATGGCCACCTTGAGGCTGCAGGGTGGCCCAGGAGGTACAGGGGGCCACATAAGGCCCTAATTGATGAGCAATTTCAACATATTTTTGTAAAAAAGGGCAACCTCTGGATATGTTGCGGGCCCTAAAATTAATAAGCTGTGGGGCCCAGTAACATCTAGTTATGTCAATGTGTATCCTGAGTTATCTATGTGATAAATGTAGCTAACTGAATCAAGTCTTCAAAACCATAACCGTATAGGCTTCCATACTGGTGACTGATATATGCTACTTTTTTTTTTTGGTTGCTAAAGGATTCTGCGATTTTTATTGCATCACCCCTATTTCCTGACACCCGTAGCAGCAGCATCATAATGAAAACAATGGAGATGAGTCTGCACTGTAAAACAGGGATCCCAAACAACTGAAGTAGCAGCTATGTTACTGAATATATATTATTATTGCTAAGAATAACCAGGGTCGGACTGGGGGGTTGCTTTCTCAGGACCCCCTTCCGGCACCCCCCCCCCCCAACACACACACTGCACCGCACATGATCGTGGGACCCACCGGGTTTTTTCCCGGTGTCACAACGGCCCCGTCAGACCCTGAGTTTATCCTACTGCTACAATATATACTAGCATGTTCTATTATAAGCATAATAAAGTAGAGATGTCATAAAGTAGATAATATAGCTTAAAGGAACAGTAACACAAAAAAATTAAAGTGTCTTAAAGTAATGCAAATATCATGTAATAATGCCCTGGTAAAACTGATGTGTTTGCATCAGAAACTCTACTATAGTTTATTTAAACAAACTGCTGTGTAGCAATGACGGATATTGAACAAAGTCTATATGGCACAGTTTAAATAGTGGATAACAGATAACACCATTATGTTCTACAGAGCTTATCTGCTGTGTAACCTGAGCCTTTTCTCCTTTGAATGGCTGCCCCCAATGCTACACAGCAGCTATAATTTGCTTTCTGAAGCAAACACGCCCAGGTTTACCAGTGCAGTGCAACACTGCATTATATTTTTATTACTTTAAAACACTTTTATTTTTTGATGCTACTGTTCCTTTAAGCAGTTTTTCTTTTTAAGATGATATATAGAGTACAGCTGTAAGGTTATCTCCAGATGCTACAAACAGGCACTTACTGCTCAGAGCAGGAGAGCTTTCTGATTTGACAGAGGCTAATGGATGAACTAGACTGGAAGTTTTTTGCTCGGTGTGTAACATTAATAAAACGTGATTATCTGGAGACAGCAGAGCTGCGGGGCTGTAGTAGCTATCACAGCCAATCTGTCACATTAGGGATGGCTACTAGAATGCGTGGGGCTTCTTGGGACACCATGTTTGAACAGCTGATCCTTTACACTAAATATGAGGATAAATCAAAAAGGCAAATAGAGCCGCCTAATTACTGTAATTAGGCAGATAAATATGAAAATATATTAATATACTTAATATTATATATATATATATATATATATATATATATATATATATATATATATATATATATATATATATATATATATATATATATATATATATATATATATAAATGTATGGCACATATTATGCAGAATGCTCGGGACCTGGTGTTTTCCGGATAATAGGTCTTTCTGTAATTTGGATCTTCATACTTTAAGACTATTAAAAATCTTGTAAACATTAAATAAACCCAATAGGCTGGTTTTGCTTCCAATAAGGATTAATTATATCTTAGTTTAAATCAAGTACGCGCTATTGATGTAGAAAATGCTATTCTAAGACAATATGCAATTGGTTTTAATTTTTTATTATTAGTGGTATTTCAGTTATTTCGCTTTTTATTCAGCAGCTATCTAGTTTGCATTTTCAGCAATGGAGTTGCTAGGGTCCAAATGACCATAGCAACCATGCACTGATTTACATAAGAGACTGGAATATGAATAGGAGAGGGTCTGAATACAAAGACCAGTAATAAAAAGCATCAATAACCATACATGTGTAGCCTTACAGAGCATTTGTTGTGTGATGGAGTCCGTGAACCCCATTTGAAAGCTGGGAAGAGTCAGAAGAAAAAGGCAAATCATTAAAAAATAATAAATAACGAAGACCAATTGAAAAGTTGCTTAGAATTGACCATTCTAAAAGGAAACTTAAAGGTGAAGCACCCCTTAAAGGGTATGTTAGTATGATGTAATGAGAGGCAATTTGCAATTTTTTTTCATTTTTTATTATTGAAGGTTTTTGAGCTATTTAGCTTTTTATTCAGCAGTTTGCCATTTCAACAATCTGTTTGCTATGGTCCAAATTACCCTAGCAACCATGTACTGATTTGAATGAGAGACTGGAATATGAATAGGAGAGGCCTGAATAGAAGGATCAGTAATAAAAAGTAATAAAAAGTAACAATAACAATACATGTGTAGCCTTACAGAGCATTTGGTTTTTAGATGGGGCCAGTGACCCCCATTTGAAAGCTACAAAGAGGCAACTATAAAACTATAATGAAAATCAATGAAAAGTTGCTTAGAATTGGCCGTTCTATAACATAATAAAAGTTACCTTAAAGGTGAACCACCCCTTTAAAGGCAACTGAATAGAAGCAAACCACAACCATTGTTATACTCTTATAAACCCAGAAATCTACATCTATATAGAACAAATTTCCATCATGTTCAGCCTTTCCTAATACCTTCATACAGTGGCTCCCAAATTGTCCTCAGACTCCCTCGAATGTATATGTTTCCTGGATATTTCCAAACAGCACAATTGGATAGGCCAGTAGACTGATAATTAAAGTAGATTACCCTTATAGATGCAATTTGAGCTGATCTACCTTGGAAGCTGGGGTCTGGTTATCCAGAGAACATGTACTGTGAGCTGAGCATGAAGACACGTTTGGAAACCACTGCCTCAACGGATAAAGTAATAAATAAAGATGTAGAGATGTATTAAGTGGAATAAAATAGGTATTTGCATATTGAAACCACATTAAAATGCTGTTCATCCCTATCAGGTTTCTGTATTGCTGACACCAAGACAAATGATTGGTCCCTCTAATGTGCAGGTATCATACACATATCCCTACATTTTAAGCTCTTGGGAGATGGTGGGAGTTGGCACTGACAGTCAGGAGAGCAATAGTGGGACATCTGTGTTCCCAATTAATGTTCACGCAGAAGAAAAAGGGATTTCAGGGATGTGATGTCTCTCTACAGAAGACTTTCTGCTGTCATGTAAATATTTTATGATTATGCATCATGATAGCTGCTTCAGCTTGAAAACGATCAACAGTTTATAATGGCATGTACTTGGGAAACTGTTTCTAGCATGTGAGCACCATTAACAGAGGAAGAAACAGCCCTAATTTTGAATAATTAAGCATACCATCACATTCTATGCAGCACTTGAATTGGGATCAAAAAAGTGGAGGGATGGAAAAATTTGGGCCTTGCCCACAAATATAAGCCACATCCACCCAGGCCCGGATTTGTGGAAAGGCCACCTAGGACGGCAGGATTTTAGGGGGTCGGAATGCTGCCCAACCACACCCACAGTGGTTCAAAAACACAGGGGATGCACTGGAGATACAATAATTTTTTAAATTTCCCGTGCACCAATCCCCATTGCTCCTGTCCCCCTGGAGGGGACAGGGGCGATGAACGCAGTGGGCCCACTGTGTAAATCCGGCTCTACACCCACCATTATAATAAGCCCTGCCCACCAATGCTTTCAGCCACTTTAAGTCAAAACCATTTGGCTTTTTCCATGTTTACTAAAGGAGAACTAAACCCTAGGTATGGGACCTGTTACCCAGAATGCTCAGGGGCTGGAGTATTCCAGATAAGGGTTTTTCTGTAATTTGCAACTCCATAACCCAGTCCGCTACAAATCATTTGAACATTTAATAAACAGTCTGCCTGGTTTTCCAAATAAGAAAACCGGCTCCCTTGACACCCACCCCTGTGATGTTTAGCACTCTGCCTGCAATGTCACTGGCCCACCCCTCGGATGTCATGGCTCCACCCCCTGCCACGGAAAGGTGGCAACTCTAGGGCAAACTGTTAAAGGAAAATTTTACCCCCCAAAAGGAATACTTAAGCAACAGATAGTTTACATCATATTAAGTAGCATATTTAAGAATCTTACCAAACTGGAATACATATTTAAGTAAATATTGCCCTTTTATATATTTTCCATTAAGCCACCATTTTGTGATGGTCTGTGTGCTGCCTCAGAGATCACCTGACCAGAAATACTGCAGCCTATGAGGAAGTGCCCCAACAGGCACGAAACGCATCAGGCCATGTCCTAATATGTCCTAATAAATGTTTTGTAGGTTTTTTACTTGCTGCTTTATTACTTTGTTTTATTACTTTTTGCAAACTGGAGAGCTGCTGAATAAAAGGCTAAATAACTACAAAACATTAAAATATGAGCAATTAAAATAGTTGGTCACTTACATTCTAATAAGTGGCCTATCAAGAAAACTATGGCCCTTTCACACATTTCCCCTTGAGCTGCCATTTTGTGATGTTCTCTTGTTTCACTCACTGATCACCTGACAGGAAATAATGCAGCTGTGTCTGTAACAGGAAGAGGTGTGTAAGTGAAAGGCACAGCTTTGTCCATTCATTGGTTGATGCACTGTAAGATAGCATGTATGAGTGCCTTTGGTTTGTGTGAGAGCACAGTGGGGGTCATTTATCAACACTGGGCAAATTTGCCCATGGGCAGTAACCCATGGCAACCAATCAAATTATTGCATTCATTTTTCTACTTGCAGCTGACTTTAAAAGCTGATCAGTGATTGGTTGCTATGGGTAACTATCCATGGGCAAATTTGCCCAGTATTGATAAATGAGGCCCAGTGACTCATAACTTATAATTGTGCATAAATATAGAGACTTATATGAAATGATGTGCCCTTACCCTGTTTCTAGCTCTGATCCTCTTGTACACATAATCGGGAAATGTTTTCCTGGGTACAAAACGTCCGGATCCCTGGCTCACATGGAGATTTCCATCTTCCAGCACAATCCTTCCCTGACTAATCACAACCTCTGGGGCACCGTGGCATTCCATCCCTTCAAATATGTTCAGCTCCAAGGCCTGATAGAAAGCATAAGATATGGGTCACTTACTTGCAGCACCATTATCAGCACCCTTCGTAGGGTTGCCACCTGTTCGGTTTTGACCCGAACAGTTTGGTTTTTGGAAGGCCTGTTCAGGAGTCAACTTTCTGTTCGGTTTTCAGCCTTTCATGAAACCCAAACAATAATCTGGCCTATACACGAAAAAGCATATAAATAGTTAGATGCTCATCCCAACATGGTTTAGTTACTATCAAGTGCAGTTCATTTCTTATTAATACAGAAAAAAGCAAATCAATTGCTGAATTTCAGATGGATAATTGATTTCTGTATAATAGATCTCATACCTGTAATTAAAGGATTGGGTTTACTCATCAGGCAGAATAGAGATAGGGTTGCCACCTGTGTGGTTTTGAACTGGGCATCAACACTTTAAAACATTGACAGTGGAATCTAAGTGATGCAATAACCTCACCCCGGTGTCATTACTCCACCAACATCATTGTGCCCACCCAGGGCTGTATTTAGGTCTGATGGCGCCCCTACGCCGTGCGTGTGACATCGCGCAGGTCTAGGAATGGTCGAATTTGACCCGTTTCATTTTGCCAAAAATTCGCCGCGGGCGAAATGTCGCCGACGCCCATTAAAGTCTACGGGTGTCAAAAAAATTTGACGCGCGTATTTTTTGTCGCGCGATGCCATAGAAGTCTCTACAAAATTCACCCATCCCTATGCGCAACGTATTCAGCAGAAGTGACATCAGCGTGCCGTGAGCATGATGTCACTTCCACATTCTAACTCCGTCCCCCTACCCCTCACCCACTCCTATGGAAATCCGTGGCGGAAGGTGGGAAAAAAAAGGAAAAAAATAGGCACCCCTAAAACCGTGATGCCCTAGGCACAGGCCCTCAGGGGCCTATATATAATTACGGCCCTGTGCCCACCTCTGATGTTATCATGCCTGTTCCTACATCACTGCCCCACCCCCAATGCTATTTGACCCACCCCCCCATTAGGGTTTAGCCATAAGCAAAGGTGGTAACCCTAACCCCTCATGATCATGATTTGGATCAGTTTAGTTTATTAAAATAAAAACCCCCAGAAGGCACTTAGTTAACTTTACCACATTGTGGGTCTTTGCAGAGATAATTTTTGCCGTTTTGGGATTCCAGATGACTAAATCGGCATCCGAACCCGTTGCGATCCTTCCCTTTCGGGGATACACATTGAAGAGTTTTGCAGCGTTGGTGCTGGTCACAGCCACAAACGTATTCTCATCCATTTTGCCAGAAGTCTGAAAAAGAAAAAAATAAACAAGGAGATCAGTAAATGAATGGAAAGCAGTATGGTCACAAGAGCAACACACGGGAAGGCTGCAAAAAACTGTAAGCCCACTGTAGTTTTATAGAATTTTATAGACTCCTTTTGTGCAGTGGAACACAGTCAGTGGGGTGTTGTGAGTCATATTTTAACAGATGGGCTAGTTGTGCATCCATGTGTCATGAATTGCCTGGGCAAGCACACAGCTTAGAAGAAAAGCATTGGACATCTCATTGGGTCTTTCATCAGTGACACTTTTTGGATAAAAGCGGCTTTTGATGGTTTACGAGGCTGACTTGTGCTTTTCTAATATTGAAGTGGAAAGTTTCATTTTTCACCTTCAAAAGCAGCTCTAGGAGGGGGGGTCGCCGACCCTGTAAACTGTTCTAAATGGATACATTTAGTTGATACATTATCTTTGTCCCTGCTGAGCAGAATTTCTTCATTTCATTACAGGCAGCTGTTAGACTTGATACAATAGTTACTAATACTCCAGAAATGCTGCTGAGAAATCAACTCAATGTTGCAAAATTGTAACAGTTCAGAGTCTGCACCTGAATTACTGAGCTGCCAGACTCAAACACCAGAGACAGGGACATTCAACTTTAAACCTAGATTTTAAATAAACTAGGGATGCACCGAATTCAGGATTTGGTTCGGGATTCGGCCAAGATTCAGCCTCTTTCAGCAGGGTTCAGATTCGGCAGAATCCTTGTGCCTGGCCGAACCGAATCCGAATCCTAATTTGCATATGTAAATTGTGGGGACGGCAGGATTTCACATGACTTTTTGTTACAAAACAAAGAAGTAAACCATTTCTTCCCACTTTTTCCTTTCCCGCCCCTAATTTGTGTATGCAAATTAGGATTCAGATTTGGTCCGGTATTCGGCCGAATCTTCCAAAATGGATTCGGCCGAATCCAAAATAGTGGATTCGGTGCATCCCTAGAAAAAACAGTAAAAAGCAATTGAAAAAGGTTTTCTGGGGAGCAATCTGAAAACAACTGAAGTGAAAAAAGTGTTTGGAAGGTGAACAAGCCCTTTAAAGATTCACTAAACCCATGTATTGCACTGGTCAACCCACTTTACTACAAATACCAGTATACCTTAAAGAGGTTGTTCTCCTTTAAGGTAACTTTAAGTATGATATAGATAGTGATATTATGAGGCAATTTGCAATTGGTTTTCATGTTTTATTATTTCTAGTTTTTGAGTTATTTAGCTTTTTATTCAGCAGCTCTCCAATGTCAGCAATATGGTTGCTAGGCTTCTATATTACCCTAGCAGCCATGCACTGATTTGAATGAGACTAGAATGTGAATATGAGAGGGCCTGAAGAGAAAAGTGATTAATACAATTTAGCAATAATAATAAAGTTTTAGCATTACAAAGCTGTTTTTTTTTACATGGGGTCGGTGACCCCCAATTGAAAGCCGGAAAGAGTCAAAAGAAGAAGGCAAATAATTAAAAAAGTCTAAAAAAAATAAAAAATGAAGGCCAATTGGGAAGTTGCTTAAAATTAGTCCATAACATACTAAAAGGTAAACCACTCCTTTAACATAGTGTCTAGGTTGTATTCTTAAATCAATATGGCTCAATGTCATTTGTTTTCTATGTGTAATTACATTTTTCATCAACTTCTACAGAGAACTAGGGGATGAAGTGAGGCAGCATTACAGTTGCATTTAGTATCCCTTAATTCATTGCTCACCACACACTTATCCCAAATGATTGTCATCCTTTCTTCTATTCCATTTGTCCCCTCAGGAATCATAGTGAAGTTGTCCTTCCCGACAGCTTTCTGTGCTGTGGTAAAGGTGCAATGTGCGCTTCCCGTCACTTGAAGATCGCCACTGGATGAAATCAAGGAAACAAGCAACATTAAAACTGGCCAAAGGTAACCCAGGTTTCTACTGTACAATAAATCAAACTTTATCTGTAATAGTTATGTTAACCTCAAAGCAAGAGCAAAAAGTATGACACCATCCCTTGATATCAGACCACACTGTGTAGCCATGGGGGCAGCCATTCAAGCACAGGATACACAGTAGATAACAGATACGTACTACTATAGTTTATATAAACAAGCTGCTGTGTAGCCATGGGGGCAGCCATTCAAGCACAGGATACACAGTAGATAACAGATAAGTACTACTATAGTTTATATAAACAAGCTGCTGTGTAGCCATGGGGGCAGCCATTCAAGCACAGGATACACAGTAGATAACAGATAAGTACTACTATAGTTTATATAAACAAGCTGCTGTGTAGCCATGGGGGCAGCCATTCAAGCACAGGATGCACAGTAGATAACAGCTAAGTACTACTATAGTTTATATAAACAAGCTGCTGTGTAGCCATGGGGGCAGCCATTCAAGCACAGGATACACAGTAGATAACAGATAAGTACTACTATAGTTTATATAAACAAGCTGCTGTGTAGCCATGGGGGCAGCCATTCAAGCACAGGATGCACAGTAGATAACAGATAAGTACTACTATAGTTTATATAAACAAGCTGCTGTGTAGCCATGGGGGCAGCCATTCAAGCACAGGATACACAGTAGATAACAGATAAGTACTACTATAGTTTATATAAACAAGCTGCTGTGTAGCCATGGGGACAGCCATTCAAGCACAGGATACACAGTAGATAACAGATAAGTACTACTATAGTTTATATAAACAAGCTGCTGTGTAGCCATGGGGGCAGCCATTCAAGCACAGGATACACAGTAGATAACAGATAAGTACTACTATAGTTTATATAAACAAGCTGCTGTGTAGCCATGGGGGCAGCCATTCAAGCACAGGATACACAGTAGATAACAGATAAGTACTACTATAGTTTATATAAACAAGCTGCTGTGTAGCCATCTGGGCAGCCATTCAAGCACAGGATACACAGTAGATAACAGATAAGTACTACTATAGTTTATATAAACAAGCTGCTGTGTAGCCATGGGGGCAGCCATTCAAGCACAGGATACACAGTAGATAACAGATAAGTACTACTATAGCTTATATAAACAAGCTGCTGTGTAGCCATGGGGGCAGCCATTCAAGCACAGGATACACAGTAGATAACAGATAAGTACTACTATAGTTTATATAAACAAGCTGCTGTGTAGCCATGGGGGCAGCCATTCAAGCACAGGATACACAGTAGATAATAGATAAGTACTACTATAGTTTATATAAACAAGCTGCTGTTTAGCCATGGGGGCAGCCATTCAAGCACAGGATACCCATATAGTAGTACTTATCTGTTATCTACTGTTATCACCCCCATTGATACACAGCAGCTTGTTTATATAACCTATAATAGTGTTTCTGAAGCAAACACACCAGTTGTACCAGTGCAGAGTAACACTACATTATATTTGATTACTTTACCACACTTTCATTTTTTTGGTCTTACTGCTCCTTTAAGCAGTCTCCAATTTCGTCGAAAAACAATACAAAGTTATGAACCCTGTGTTGTAATATATACCAGTTTATATGCAAGTTGTATGTGCTGTACACAGTTATTCTCAGTTATTTATATAGTGCCCCTGCTCCAGTGGAGCTTACAATATAAGGTCCCAATCACATTTACACTCACTGTGGACAGTCAGGAGTCAATAAACCTTCCTATATTGTTCTTGGAGTGTGGGAGGCAATTGAAGTATCCCGAGGAAACCCACAAAGAAACAGGTACAACATACAAACTCAAATGATCAGGACCCCCCAGTGCTATCTACAGAGCCACTAAACTAACACATGCCCATGGCTGAATAGTGACATTATTAGCACCATGTGATCAACAAAATTACCCACCAGGACCCATTGACTTACCATGAGAGTAATGAAGTGAGATGGTCAGGAGTTGAGGGGTCAGGGCTTATAGGAGGGGAGGTCACGTAGGCAGCAGCCTTTGCCCAGTTTTTGCTCCAGTAATGAGTTCCGTCCGTGCCAATGCTGGCTGTGAGTGTCTCCCCATACACAACAATTCCTACAATACAACCAATTATCATATCTTTTCCAATGTACCTGCAGAGGGTATGGGAGGATGTTTATTATGGGAAGATGTTTATTATAGTCATTAGTGAAGTCCTCACCATCAAATGAGCTGTTAGAATGAGGCATAACTGAGGTTCATAGCTGCTGGGTTGGCTCCTACAGAAACCCAGCGCAAAGCAAGTGGTTGGGGCAATCTGACAGACACAGAAATCCCCATTCATACACAAACATATAGGGGCCCATTCACCAAGCTCGAGTGAAGGATTCGAAGTAAAAAAACTTCGAATTTCGAAGTGTTTTTTGGGCTACTTGGACCAATGAATGGGCTACTTCGACTACGACTTCGAATTGAAGGATTCGAACTAAAAATAGTTCGACTATTCGACTATTTCGATAGTCGAAGTACTGTCTCTTTAAGAAAAAAATTAGACCCCCTAGTTCGCCACCTAAAAGCTACCGAACCCAATGTTAGCCTATGGGGAAGGTCCCCATAGGCTTGGCTAAATTTTTTTGGTCGAAGGATAATCCTTCGATCGTTGGATTAAAATCCTTCGAATCGTTCGATCGAACCTTTATTCCTTCGATCAAACTATTTGCGCAAAAATCCTTCGACTTCGATATTCGAAGTCGAAGGATTTTAATTCCCAGTCGAATATCGAGGGTTAACCCTCGATATTCGACCCTTGATGAATTTGCCCCATAGTTTTCACCCAGATTATATCATTTTCATCACCCATAATACATTTAAAATTAATCTGTTTTTCATTTTCAAGCATAGAATATTAACCCCAAATAAATGAGGTAAAGCAACACCAGATTTCAAGCCTGAGTGACCTTGGCAAATGGCAAAGCTAAACTAGAATTAGATTTAATGATTGTGGGAGATTTGATTATGTGGCTTTAGATCAAACTGTCACCCAGCCTGACTGTTAAAGCGACTGTTTGTATTTTGACCTTTTCTCTTTGCTTGGGCAATCACATCTGCAGCTCCTCTGCTCATAACCTTGGTGATGTATAGGGGGCAGTTGGCCTGCTTTGCGATTGTTATTGCACGGTACGCTGCCTCCGCTTCCACCTGCCAAAAAAAAAGGAAGCAGGTGAGCCGCATCTGTCTGCACTCAGACTCCTCGCTTTAAATACAAGGCTGGGACAATGAATAACATGCCAGCAAGTTCTTTACCTCTTCAGGGTGGCTGAGTACATGACCCTCGGGCCCTGTGATGCCACATTCCAACACACGATTTTGCTCCTGTGCAAAATAAATAACTACATGAATAGAAATGACTTTGCTTAATGGAACGTTACATTTGTTGGTTCATTACTGGAACACTCAGGGCCAGATTTACTAAACCCCAAACCACTTGAGACTTGCAACGGCTAAGCCCATCAATCCCAGCTTGTTATATAGTTATGTTTTGGATCATGGCTATTCTGTAAATCCTTCTAATTGGTGCTTAGTGATATAACTTGTGCCACATGACTCATTAAAACATGTGTATTATAACAAATAATGTAACCACCCCCCCCCCCCCCGTAGTAAAATGCACCTTGGAAACTGTTTAAAAGCACTTGGCCTTCAGACTTGTGCCTTAATATGTTCATGGAAATCATTGAACCTTATATAAAATGTGAGGGACATTTCATCTACTGGGATGGGGCTGAATTGGTAGACCCAAACCCCAAGGTAAAGCTGCCAAGGTCTCTCTCTTCATGGGGCCCAAGTATATTGTAGTAGACTGTAGTAAAGAAAATCACAGCCTCTTCACCTCAAGAGTGGGTCTCATTATGATGGAGACAGTGTTTTAAAGAAGAGGATGCTACCCCCAAAACAAAAACCTGACAGTGGCCAAGGAACCTTTGAAATTAAATCATGCCACTTACCTCTTGAATAATGTCCCCGTTTTCTGCATGCACTTGGGCTATTGCTCCCAGGTCTCTGATAATGCAGAATATTTCATACATCTGTAAACACAGCAGGTGGGTCTTAAGCTTCTTAAAAGTTATAGTCATAACTACCCAGTAAATCTGTCACCAAGGCAGGTATTCTGCATATCGTTTACCTCTGCGTCTGTGCACTGGTATTGGTCTTTGTAGGCCATAAAAACGAGAAAGGAGTTGACACCTTCAAAAGAAAGAGTCCATTTACTGATTGAATTGTTAGTCCTTGATACTTGAAGAGGATCTATGTACAAGAATGTTTGCCAGATACATCATATGAGATATTAAGGATATTTTAATTCAATTTTTTTGAAGGCACTATTCCATGAAAATATTGGAGGTAACACCTATATTATGACTTTAATGACATGGAGTAAGTTTCTGGGTTATTTATATGCTCAAGGAGCCTCAAGAATCTGGAACATTCAGACAATGTTGGTCCGATTTACAGAGTTGAGGACAGCTGGTGGCTGAATTGTAGCTGCATCAAATATACAACATCTTCACCTGAGACACTTGCACCTTCTTTGATTCTAAATGACACTGAAAAAGACCCTAATAACTAAAACACCAGAAGCTTTTTGATTTTCGCCGCTACTAGAATGCCAAAGGGTCATTTTAAAAGAAAGGTAATGAAGCCCTGGTTCTCATACTAAGTCCTCCATATACATGGGCTCATGCCTACTCATAACTTCAGGGCAGATTGGACAACTAAATCCAAAAAAACGAATGAGCTTGTTCTCCAAAACATCCAAGACATTTATTTGCAGCAAAAGTAGGGTAAATGTTTGATCACCTTCCACATTTCCTCCATGCACAGCTCTGCTACACTTGATTTTTTATTTTGGACTTATACCCATATATGCCGTTGGGTCACTAGTTGACCTCCAAGTGCAAAAACAAATTCTGGTGTGATTATTTCTTTGTAGATTACTACAGGTATGGGACCTGTAATCCTGAATGCTCGGGACCTGGAGTTTTCCATAATTTGGATCTTCATACCTTATGTCAATTAGAAAATCATATGTACAGTATATAGTAAATAAACCCAATAGGCTGGTTTTGCTTCCAATAAGGATTAATTATGTCTTAGTTGGGATCAAGTACAAGCTACTGTTTTATTATTACAGAGAAAAAGGAAATATTTTTTTAAAAAATTTGAATTATTTGGATAAAATGGAGTCTATGGGAGATTCAGAGCTTTCTAGATAACAGGTTTCTGGATAATGGATCCCATACCTGTACTGTAATTATTATTGGACACCACACAAACCAGCTCTATAAATTTAGGTTGAAGAGCTCAAGCTGTTTACAAAGAAACCTTTCCCAGTACCTTTAGTACAATCCCCTGCATATCAATGAAATAACATTGCACTTCCATAGACGTGATACATTTCACAAGGAATAATCCTCGTTCCAATAACTCAGAAAGCATTTTATTATCTTCTGCAGCTAATTAGTAGGTCATTGTCTCTGATTATTTATAATACTATTCTTTCAAGTTTGTTCAAGCAAAGCTCTACTGCAATGCTGTATCCTGCTAATAATCATCGGTGGCTAGATCTGCATTTTATTGCCATTGCTATGGTGACGTTACACCAAACAGCTCATTTATATGCAAGAAAAAGATGTTTTATTAGCTATTAAAAGAATTCTAGGAGTGATGATTTAGGCTGTTCCATAATCTAGTACATATCTGCCAAGGTATTCATCTCATTTCTAAGTGGCATAAAAAATACAAAAGTAGGGAAAGGTGCAGATTGATTTTATAGTCCGATCCTGAAAATCCAATTGAACTCAATGGTGATATGAAGAATATAATAATGTCTAGCAATGAGCGAATCTGTCGCCGAAAAATTTGCGAAACTGTGAAAAAATTTGTGAAATGGAGAAAAATTTGTAAAGTGCATTGAAGTGTGTGTTTTTACGTGCAACAATTTTTTACACTCGAGACAATTTTTGTCACTCCAAATGGATTAAAGTCAATGGCCGTTTTTTCTTATGGCGACTTATTTGTCCCAATGCATTAAAGTCAATGGGCATTTTTCCGTGGCAAATTTTTGCGAGAAAATTCAGAATTTCGCAGCAAATCCGTCGCTGGCGAATAAATTCGCTCATCGCTATTAATAACATTACACTGAATTATAAACTTTGGTGATTGGAATACAAATAGAATAGAGCCTAAACAATAACAGAAGCAATAACATAACAAATAACAATTACATTGTAGTCTTATAGTGCAGCCATTGTTTTAGTAGCCATGGTAAGTGACTCTGATAACTGTTTTAAACTGAAAGCTACAAAGAAGCAAAACATGGTTGGCTATGTATATCTTATCCATTAAGATTACAAAGGAACCTTTACCCCAGAAGCTTGCAATCTGCACTTATGCTATAGTCTATAAGTCTGTATTCCAACCAACTTACCTTTATCCTTCACTAATGCCTCTAGCTCTTCTTTCAGGCTCTCGTGCCAGTGGGTAATATCTACATGCAGGGAATAATCACAGCACACCTTGCCATCAGCCCATTCTCTCCATTGGTCGTAGGCTTGTACCAGGTTCATTCCAGAGTCAGGGAAGACATGGTCAACTGGAAGAACAGTTATGCAGCCAGTTAGCGAACAGAAGATTTCCTTCCATTTTTGAAATGGCTTATAGTCAATAAGAATCTCACTGATTATGGCAAAAACAAAGGGTGCAATTCAGTCAGGGTTGACATTTTAACACCTAAACATACCGATATAGGAGTGTCTTGCATGCATAAATTAGAGCTCAGGTTTAAAGGAACATAAATGGAAGAAACACCTTAAAATGAATCATACTACCATACCACAATATATGTTTTGGTACATACTTATCATGGTGGTGCCTCCAGCAAGTGCAGCTTTTGTTCCTTGGAAGAAATCGTCAGAGCTAGTCATCCCCATGACCGGCATCTGGAGCCTTGTGTGAACATCTATCCCTCCGGGTACAACCAGCAACCCATGGGCATCAATGGTTTTCACCCCACCAGGAACAATTAGATTCTCTCCAATTTGCCTTAATAAAAAGATATGTATAAAAACATGAATGAATCACTGCAAACACTTCTGTTGTCTGAATGGTTCAGCATCTAATGACTTGATTGGTTCAGCTTGCAACTTGGTGACTTGGTCCGTTCAATTCAGTTCAATTGATTTGTCCAGCTGATGGCTTTATCCAGTAAAAGAGGTCTACTCATATATTATAAGTGGTGTTATGATATTGCTTTAAGGACACAGTTACTCACTTTATTAAACCATCTTCAATATAGATATCGGCCAGGAAGGACTGATCATCGTTCACAATCTTCCCACCTTGTATTAGAAGTCGGTCACTCTGCAGAACAACAAAGTTATAAGATTAATGAATCAGTCAGCTACTGTACAATGCTGGCAAACTAAAACAAATGAATAAATGACAGGGTTGGATGTCAGACATGCAAATAAGCAGTGACAGTAGAGGCTGATATTTGGAGTTAGCCAGGAAAATATGTAATGGCTTACTGTGGGGTCCATTGTCTTTTACTTCTGTCTAAGATATTCCTAATCCTAACCAGCTACAAATGAAAGTTATGAATCTCTTTGTGTAACGTAGGTGCCACATAATAATTGTAACCTCGCTGAAGTAGCAGTTTCCATGAAACAAGGCAATAATCTATACTGTCCTGGCTGTATGAATGTTCTAATATTCTGACTATCTAGATACTGTCCTAGAACCATGACCATTTTATTGCCTTGACTGGCTGTTGATTGAAGATTTAAAGAACAGACAAAAAGCACTATACCTAGGCGCTCCACCCAATAGGAAGCACCTAAAATTCTGCTGATAAATGGTTTCGTAAGTTTAGCCCTTATGTTATTACTAGATCGTTAAGAGGGAAATATATACACAAATATTACACATTCTAAAGGCATGCAACATGAGTACCAATGGCAGGAATTCCAATTCTGTGTCTGAACAACCTGCCTGAACTTCTGATGAGATTATCTAAACAGCCACCAAGCCAGCAATGCTTGCACAAATTGATATTTCAATGTACAATCAGACCCAAGCAAGGTTGGTAGGCTTGATGGCAGTTTGCTCTTGGGCTTGCCTGTTTTGAAGAAGTTGGGTCACTACAGCAGTTGTCTTATAACCGAGTCAAACAATAGATTAGTTTGGCTGCCTCAGTGCAGTTTAAAAGGAATATCTGTATCTAGTTTTCAGCAACACTGATTGTAATCTGATTGCATGGAAATGGTTTGCAGGGGTCCTGCAACCTACAGTATAGCAAGTGCATGGCGGTTAGTCTTCACCACTGAAGGGAATAGAGAATAATGAAAGTAGACAGCAGATGGGCTGCTATAGGTTTCTTTAGATGTTGTCTTCATGTGTAGGTTAAACTTCCCAGGTTCCCATGCCACATGACAAGCAGGAGTTATTACTGAACATTTTCACATAGCCCAGCATTGGGGTAGCAACTACAGCACCTACTGATGAAGTGCCAGAAGGAGGCATGAAATGCATTAGGTGATTATACACATCATAGTAATGGTACAGTATCTGGTCCATGCTTTTATAAGAAGTATTAAGTTTTTCATTAAAGTAACTATTTTGCGCTGTTCTGTCTTTATGAATGAAACCATGAACAATGCTCATGCCATGTGCCAAGGTTCCCACATGCTAAGAAGCTTTGCCATTTCATTTTTGTTTTACCAATAAACACATATTTTCGGTGTGTACCACTGATCCCTTCTCCAATTTTTTCTCTGTGTAGCAACAGTTGTGGATGGAGTGGAACCGGATCCAAATAGCATATTAAAAGGCACAAGGAATGCAAAAAAACAGGTTGCATTCTCCCCTGCAAATATTTGCACTATTTAATTTCACGGTTCACTACACACAATATGCACTGTATATCTTATAGTGTTGGCAGCAGTAAAAGGAAAGCAGTGATATCCATTCCAAGTGGAATGTTTGGCATTATAAAATAATTGTTTTTGCATTTGGTACAGTATCAGATGGATGTCCTCAAGTAATGGTTGTTTCGACTTTTTGAGGCTGACTATAAAAAATACAATGACCTATAGGTAAATGTGGCCATAGATGTAAGAATTACGATCTTTCCTGGAAAAGATGTTTCCAAGAAAGATTGTTTGTTTCAATACACACTTGAGTAGAGCTGAATCTTTGGATATACAGGTAGAACAAATTGAAAAAGTATTTAGGTCCGATGCCGCCCTAGGCATAGGACCTAAATATGCCCTTACGTCGTGTGCGTTGATGTCACACGCCGGCATGCTGACATCACGCATTGTGCGCGCTGACATCATGCATCATGCGTATTGACACAACGTATTCAGCGGAAGTGACGTCACCACACTGTGCGTGTGATGTCACATCCACATTCTTCCTCTGCCTCCCTACACTTCACACCATCAGCTCCTTCACGGAGGGTGGGGAGGGTTTTAAAAAAAAAAATAGGCAACCTGAGGGTCGCCCCCAAAACTGTGCCACACTAGGCACAGGCCCTCGGAGGCCTATATATAAATATGGCCCTGCCTGTATATGACGAATCAGCACTATCAATGCGCGATGTTCAGGTGCCTTTGAAGGCACCCAATCAAAATTTTCCGTCTGGGACGATCAACGAGGTGACCGATATCCAAACCTTCTGCAGATATCGGTCGGCTCATCTCCCGCCATACACACACCGAATATCGTACGAAATTTTTTTTGTACTATAATATTGATGCATGTATGGCCACCTTTAGTCTGTTTCTATCCAACCAGTAGCATCAACCTAGTTCCACCAGTGGAGACATCTATGGGCAGGGATTGTCAGACTTTAGTGAGGACCCTCTTAGCTCATAACAAGATTACTCATATGAAAAAACATGACTGTTCCAGACACAGTTCTAATGGCATATAAAATGAAAAATGTTTGCCCCCGAATAATAATGTTTGCTAAGCATCCAAGGGAATCTAGAAGAGCATAGAGGCCGTATAACTACCATTTAGGCTGAACAACCACTCCCTACATTGCTCAATTCCACTTACAGTTTTGGAAACACTGTGCTGGGGTGTCATTGGTCAGTCTGCTCTCACAACTTAAGCTCATCATTTTCCCAAAACCATGTAGCTCTGCCTTAAAATACTTCCTACTAAATCCTTACTATGGTCAGAGAAAACACCATGTGTACACAATATTATTTTTAACTTGTAGACTTAATGGACCTCCATTGCCATGTATGTCACAACCTAAAACCCATTGCCCCATCTGGCAATAAGCTGATTACAAATAAAAGGCCTTGATTACATTTCTCATTGATGCCACTTAATATGCTCGTCCCATGCACCTGACCTCCCCCTCTTTTGTTCTTGGGTCATAAAATCTGTCTGGGCCATATTCCTCATTTTATAGCCTACAGACGCCCCATTGTCAGTATCTTCCATGTTATTATAATCCATATACAGTATGAAAGCTGCAGTTCAACAACAGCTGGTAAGACATCGCTGATGCGTATCATAAAAATTTAATTTAAACTAATGATACAATATAACCTATCCTTTGACTGATCTTTTTTAATGTTGCTCTTCAAAGGGGCCCCACTGCTACTTCAATTTACCACCGAAACAATGTTGCAGCAGTTTTCCCTCCAGTCAGTTCACTAGCTCCCATAATGCCTTGCATACTTTTGTTATTCTCCTTCTTTACAGATCTCTTATCACAGAACATGAGGCATTGTGGGAACTGGAGTCTTGGCTGAATAGGTGCTGCTTAACTGTTACGTAGTTTCAGTGTTACATGTAGTCAGGAGCAGCAGTGCAAGAGATAGAAAAGAGAAGACGTACACTCATTTCCTTATTGAATACATTTACAAATAACTTCATTTTATCAGAAATATTGCTTAAAATTACATTCCCTTTCATTATGCATTATGGGTAAATTTCTGTAATGCAAAAAAAAAACCAAAAAAAAACCAAAACCAACAAACTTTATGAAATCCCTAATCTGATTCTGCACTTGCTGTTTATGTATGATATATAAGGTCTGGTAACAGTGTGACTTATCAATGCAGTATGTGATGTTCAGAAGCAGCAGCCTGTTCCACGTTAATGGCTGATTGAAAGGGTTTTCCCCAGAGACCACCGGCTTTGTCCGCAGATCTCTAATTATGGCAGGACACAGGCAGTCTATTGTCTTCAGGGCTGGGGTAAGGAGAGGCTTGTCACAGGCTGCATGGGGCGTTTCATTCAGCAGGGGCTCATGCAGAGATTTTAAAAGGGGTTTTATAAAGTACAAAGCCTATACATGACAATTGAGTGCCCTCTTTTGCTTTGTTACTTTGTAATTGTATATCCCTCTTCCCTATTTGCAGAGAGGATTAAATAAAATGCAGCCAGGTCCCACTCACACAACACTCAAGGGTTCAGCTATCATATAATATTATACATCAAGTGCTTCCAATCTCATTCACTCATGAGTTTGGGAACATGTAGAGTTTTAGAAAACAAAATAAAATGATAGTTTGCCTTTTAATATAGGCTATGAATGAGTCAAAGGTCCTGAGAACTGATTAACAATTTTAAAATACAATTAATTAATTAAAATTTTAAATACAATTTTAAAATACAATGGTACAGGATTAATTATATTTTAAGGTGGCCATACACGGGCCGATAAAAGCTGCCGACAGACCAAGTCGGCATCTTATTGGCCCGTGTATGGGGGCCCCCGACGGGCTTCCCCGATCGAGATCTGGCCGAAAGTCGGCCAGATCTCGATCGGATGGGATTAAAAATCCCGTCGGATCGCGGGCGCATCTGTTCGTTGATGCGGTCCCGCGATCCGACCGCCCGTTTGCGAATGCTAGGATCCGATCGTTGGGCCCTAGGGCCCACGATCGGATCTGCCCGATAGGGAGATCCGCTCGTTTGGCGACATCGAGCGGATCTATCCATGTATGGCCACCTTTAGTTTGGATCAAGTACAAGCGACTGTTTTATTATTATAGAGAAAAAGGAAATCATTTTTTAAACTTTAACATTTTGGATAATAATGGAGTTTATGGGAGACACCCATTCTGTAATTCGGAGCTTTCTGGATAATGGGTTTCCAGATAATGGATCCCATACCTATATAACCTGAATTTTAAAATACATACTGTATGTCGCCAGATTAAGGCCATGAAACTCAGAGGGACCTTCTACTAAACCTATATATTAAAGGTAAAAAAAACAGCAATAAGACCTTGTTACTGCTATTGTCCTTGGTGCTACTAAGTGTTGCTCTAAGCTCTGCTCTCAAAAGACATTCATAGTCCCAAGAGAAGTTTAGACAGGCTGTACCATTGATGTTACAAAGTTACAAAGTTACATAGTTACATAGTTAAATTGGGTTGAAAAAAGACAAAGTCCATCAAGTCCAACCCCTCCAAATGAAAACCCAGCATCCATACACACACCCCTCCCTACTTTTAATTAAATTCTATATACCCATATCTATACTAACTATAGAGCTTAATATCACAATAGCCTTTGATATTGTGCTTATAGCTAAACTGCGTGGCTGTCCCTTTAAATGATAAACAATGCAGTCTGATGTCACAACACTTTGTTTATATAGGGCTATGTAGCCACTATTGTGATATAAAGGAATAATAGAAGTCACCAGAGTTTCATGACCATATAAAGGTGACTTTTGATATTTACACAAGTCACGGTATGTCATGTGACACATGACATCACTAAGCACTGATTATAACTGATGACATCACCAAGCGCTGTTTATCAGGATATATTTTACAGGATATTTATGACTCAGGTATGGAATAAATGGCAAGTTACAAAATACTCTAATCGTCTCCATGGGTACGTCATTTGTAACTAATAGAGTGTCCCTAATACACAATAAATACACCAATATGAGATATACAGTTAAAAGCCATTTTAAGGACGGGACATAAAAATGGGCTTTATGTATTTTCATATGAGTCTGCAAGTCATGAATATGTAGCAGCCACAGCTCTAACAATGGACCTGACACTGACTGGGTGGGGGTTTGTTTATTCATCAATATGTCTCCCCATATCAGAGCCGATCAACAAAGACACAGCAGCACAGGCCACGGCTCTCACGTTTTACATTAAAGGGATATAAATAGAATATCAGCTCAAATGAGTAATGTAATGTAATTTGCTGTTACTGGAGGTTATTCTCACTGACAGTATTCGCCTCACCCCCAATAGGAAGGTACTGGAGAAGGGACACAGCACTTATACAAGGATTCAGAGGTTAATGAGTGTGCAGTACCAGGGGGCGACGGAAAGTTTTGGACTGTGCTATTAAATCTTTAGGCAGGAAAAGTATTGATGATCTATATACATGTGTCAGCTCTATGGCTCATTAAAAACCTAATTTCTACATTTTTTTCGATTAAAGATGTCATGGAAACTTTATTAAGGAATCCATTCATATAAATTTGAAAATAAAGCCCATGACCCAATTTATTAGCCAGCTGCCAACATACCCACTTAGGGTATCACTGTAATCCTCTAGTCTAGAGCAGAGATTTGCTCCTTTATGCACCCCTCCCCCACCATTTCCCATCAGCCCCGCTACAGCCTTCGCTTGTCAGAAGCATGCTGGGAGCTGTAGTTAAACAGCAGCAGCAAGGACCGGCGCATCCGCTGTATAATAATCTGGTGTCATTAGAGAGAAGGGGCAGAGAGACTCATCACTGGTGGGTTTCCCCAAATGTGCACCAATTACAGCAGCGCTGTGGGGAATTTAAATTCAATAACCAATTCTTACTTTGCTTGGGGACACATCTAATAGAGGCAGGGATATATATATATATTTAGTAGGGAATGAAGAAATGCCATTAGTACCCACGCAGCACTGGATATTGATGGGCACAGGGTGACATAAATAACTAGTAGTTAGAGGAATATTTTGCTGCCAGACTCGTGTACATCATCAATGCTTCTTCTTCCCTCTCAGTGCTAATCTTGCCACTGCCCATGTATTAATGTTATTATTCAGGCAGCAGCTCCCCAGTATCAGTGCACGGGTCTATCATGAAGGTCGATCAGTTTCTTTAGTAACATGATCCCATTCTGGCACCCAGTGACCGTGTCCCTAATCTGATACCGGTGTGTGCGACCCCCAGCAAGCCCTGCTAAGGATTCCGACCCCTGTTCTCTTACCGTGAGCCGAGGGATGCTCTTCTTGCCTTGGTAGGACATGTTGGTCCGGCAGTCAGCTCTCAGCAGATGCAGCCTTATTGTGCTTGCCTCTCAGATCATGGGGGAGGGGATTATGTGTGTGTAAGTGTGTGATGTTGTATATGTAGAAGGCTGGGTGGCTCCCCTGCCCTGGAAGATCTCAGCCCTTCATTACAATGATCTTTCCATCCTACTGTAGCTGCAAAAACACTCCAAGCGGAGGGGCTTCTCCTAGCACTGCCTGCTACTTCCCTGCCTCCTCCAGCCCAGGGCAGACAATAGGCACAGAACAGAGGGGAGCTCAGGCTGCTCACACTCACCCCCTACAGCCACAAATGGCAGATTCCCATTCACCCTGCAGGTGCCAAGGCCTAGGGGCACGATTAACCTTTTCAGTTCCGGAAACCTGCATCTCAATGAGAAGTTCATCCTGGATCTTTAGAATTCAGCTGTTGTAATAATACACCGGAGATTCATGGAGTGAGGGGAAAGAACTGGCTGACAGTAGCTGTGGTTCAACTGCCATTCTCATCTCAGCCATAGCTGGAGGGCAATAGGGTTTACGTTCTGCTTCCCAAGCTGGGCCCCTGACCTTCCTATAGTAACTAGAGGTCCCCTACTCTTACTCCTTCAATGGGGGCAACGTATGATCCTTGGGTCACTAGTTAGTGATATACAGGGAAACCCAGTGTTGCACCAGGGGCTAAGTGGGAATGTGATGTGTGTCTTTGGTTGAATATCTATTAAAACATTCACATATACACATGTATAAACAGGTATTGGACCTATTATCCAGAATCCTTGGGACCTGGAGCTTTCTGGATAAGCGGTCTTTCCGTAATTTGGATCTTCATACCTTAAGTCTACTAGAAAATCATTAAATAAACCCAATAGGCTGGTTTTGCTTCCAACAAGGATTAATTATATCTTAGTTTGGATCAAGTACAAGCGACTGTTTTATTATTACAGAGAAAAAGGAAATCATTTTTTAAACTTTAACATTTTGGATAATAATGGAGTTTATGGGAGACACCCATTCTGTAATTCGGAGCTTTCTGGATAATGGGTTTCCGGATAATGGATCCCATAAATATATAACCTGATGCAAAGGAATTGCATCACAAGAGGATTGCTGATATAATTATATATATATATACACACACAATATGCTTAGCTGGTGCACTCTTAACAATCCACAGCTGCCTGGGTGCTGGTCAACACATTAGTATACAGTGAACAAACAAGCCGCACTCCAAGGACTTCATTTTGAAAAATAAAGGTGAAGTTTTATTCTCAACATTTCGGCTCCTTAACTGGGGCCGTCTTCAGGTCCCTGTTATTTATGTAAAGTGGAACTATCCAAAACAGGGTCTATTGTAGCTCAATAACAATTTAAAGTGCCTGTATTATCCTTCATTATTATATTTTATTTGCATAATTTCAGTTTGTTATACATTTTATAGAGAAACATGCACCATTACTTTTTTATTGGGATCACACACGGATGTGACCTGGGCAGATATAATATCCTGTAATATCTAATCCACCCATAATCATCATCATTTATTTATATAGCGCCAGCAAGTGACACAGTGCTTTACAATAATTTAACATTAACATTACAGAATAGAAATAGGATGGGAGGGCTCTGCTCACAAGAGCCTAGGTGCCAGGAGAGAAGAATTCTCTTATAGATCAGATCTGTGTATTAATTGGAGTATCTATCTGTCTGTCTGTCTGTCTGTCTATCATCTATCTATCTATCATCTATCTATCTATCTATCTATCTATCTATCTATCTATCTATCTATCTATCTATCTATCACTTTATCTATCTATCTATCTATCTATCTATCTATCTATCTATCTATCTATCTATCTATCTATCTATCTATCTATCTATCTATCTATCTATCTATCTATCTATCTATCTATCTATCTATCTATCTATCTATCTATCTATCTATCTATCTATCTATCTGCCTATCAGTCTATATTTCTGGCTATCTGTATATTCATCTGACTATTCAATCTATCTGTCTGTCTATCTTTTTATCTAGTATCTATTTATTTATTTAATTTATTTATTTATTTATCTATCTGGATGACCTTTGCTGTTTTCTCTCTGTCTGTCTTTGTTGCTATCCATTTATTTATCTGATTAATTTATGTATTTATGTTTCTTTCTATCTATCATTGATCTATCTATCTATCTATCTATCTATCTATCTATCTATCTATCTATCTATCTGTCTGTCTATCTATCTAATATCTATCATATATATCGCTATCTATCTATCTATCTATCTATCTATCTATCTATCTATCTATCTATCTATCTATCTATCTGTCTGTCTATCTATCTAATATCTATCATATATATCACTATCTATCTATCTATCTATCTATCTATCTATCTATCTATCTATCTATCTATCTATCTATCATCTATCTATCATCTATCTATCTATCTATCTATCTATCTATCTATCTATCTATCTATCTATCTATCTATCTATCTATCTATCTATCTATCTATCTATCTATCTACAGGTATCTATCTATCTACGGTATTGTTGCTATCCATCTATTTATATGAATTAATGTAAGTATGCACTTATCTATAACTCTGTGTATGATATATCAGGCTGTCTATTTATCTGTCTCTTTTTATATTTAACTGTTTGTCTGGCTATCTGTCTGTCTCTTGAAATTAAAAGAAATGTAAGATTAAAATAATTTTAAGATTAAAAGTAAACGGGTTCAGTGCAACCTATTCTCCTCTATAATCTCTTTCTATGGAAAGAAACATCAAACCAAATGAATATATAAAATGTATACAATTACATCACAACACATCACTCACTGTATTATATTGTAAATTTAAGCTTCTCATCGACCCTTAACCCGACCCCCTGTCCCAGAATCTCAAAGTGAGAATAGAATATCTCTCAGACTAATGATGACATGGTGACTAATGGCTGTGTATCTGCTAGTCATGTAAACCAGAAGAACATTCGCCAGCATGTTATACATAATGTTTCTGGGTAAAACAGGTGAATTGTACGATTAATACAATTAGCAGTAGATAGGTGACAGTTAAAGAAGAACTAAAATGTAACAATTATTGTTTGCTCTTACTTATGCCTCGACTCCCCACCTTATCCTTTATATGGAGTTTCAAAGTTTCTTAACCATTTTTCTCTTTCTCTAGGCGTCTATTTCTACTACAGACACCAGTTTAGAATGAATTACTCACCTTTTTAATGACTAATAGCTGTTGTAGCAGGACATTTCACTCCTTTAAGATCATGGAAACCCGCCATAAACAGGTCAGGGACCAAATTGTGTAACTCCTTTATGTAAAGTCAGGTTATTTACAATCACTTTACAAGGTGAAAACTGATCAAACTATATCTTATCACATGACCACAAGGTAATTTCAAGCACAATATATTTTTTATTTCTATGACTGCTCAAAGGCAAATCTCAGTATTAATGTTGTCTCTATTCATTAGCATGGAAGAGAGTGGCCATTGAGTGAGAGACTCATTACCTGAGGTGTCACATCCCGCATGTTAAGCTTGGTGGACCCCTGGATTTCCAATTTGTCAGTTCCTTGCCTGTCCAGGCTGCTGATACTGCCGCAGTCGCTCCCATTCTCCGATTCAGGACTCGAGTTGCTCATTTCCATCTTTCTGCCATTTTTCTTGCCGACACTTAGAGAGTCAAAATTGATGGTTTTATTTTCAAAAGCGCCCTCCACGTTGCAGAACATCCCCCCATATTTCTGCCTGGGCTTGGGACTCCCTGATCCCAGTTTAGAAAAGAAGTTGTTGCTCTCTCCATTGACTTTCTCCCTGCTGCTCCTCTCTGCCATTGTTGCTGAATCTCTGGGATTGAAGCTCGTTCCCTGATAATCCAATGTGAAGTGTCTGCTTGCTCTGCCAGGTTGGATTTGAGCAAAGGGACCCTGAGTAAAATGTGTCACATTATCCCCTAGGGTTATCCCCCAGCTGCTGGTCCTTTAAGGGCCGAGTGCACTGTCCAATGGGTGTGGTGCTGAATTCGTTACTAGTAACACTAACAAGAAGCCTTTATGGCCATTTCTGCGAAGAACAGATGTTTATAATGTGACAAGGGGGAAACAGAGTTGATTTCCCATGCGTTTAACCAAACTCTTAGTGGGTTATTTATTAAATTCCAAATGCCAAAATTCTAGTTTTTTTTTACTATAAAAATCTGAATTTTTAGCGAAAATTTTCAGGAATTATTATACCCTGAGAATAGAAAAAGCCAGAATCCGAAAATCCAGCATCTTAGAACTGCAGAGGTTGCATATAAGTCAATGGGCAAAGTCCTGGAGATATTATCCTGATCTGTGCTGGGTTTCATGCAATAATCTGAAGATTTGTGGTTTTCGGGCAAAATGGAATGGAAAAAGACAGAATCCGAAAATCCTGCATCTCAGAAGTCAATGGAGAGAAGTCCCGAAGCTATTATCCTGTTCTACGATGGGTTTTCGGGCACAATTTCGGAAAAAAAACTGAGTCTTCGGGCGTAAAATCCGAAAAATGTTTACTATTACAATTTATTGAGTTTTTTTCCCTGCACAGGAAATTTTCTGAGAAAATGTATTGATAAATAAGGGGTAATATCCTGTGTGGATTTGGTCGGAGTAGATTTCAGAAAATAATGAGATATTTTCTGATTTTGATAAATGATCCCCTTAGATTTTAGTAACAGACCCCCTGCATTTCACTCTATTTTGTAAGAACCTATGATACAACTATTACATTGAAAAATACCAAAATAAATTGTATGATTTGATGTTACAAATTAGGAGCTTTAAAACTAGTACAGGTATGGGGACCTGTTTTCCAGAATGCTCGGGACCTGTGGTTTTCCTGATAACAGATCATATCATAATTTGGATCTTCATACCTTAAGGCAGGGGTCCCCAACCTTTTTAACCCGTGAGCCACATTCAAATGTAAAAAGAGTTGGGGAGCTCTACTTGGGACTGTAATTAGTTTTTATGCAATTAAAACTTAATTTCAAGCTTGAAATTCAAAAATAAGCCCCTTCTTTGAGGACCCTGAGAGCAACATACAAGGGGTCGGAGAGCAACATGTTGCTCACGAGCTACTGGTTGGGGATCACTGCCTTAAGGCTACTAGAAAATCACATAAACATTAAATAAACCCAATAGGCTGGTTTTGCTTCCAATAAGGATTAATTATATCTTAGTTGGGATCAAGTACAAGTTACTGTTTTATTATTACAGAAAAAACAGGAAATCAATTCTAAAAATCGGGATTATTTGATTATAATGAAGTCTACGGGAGACGGCCTTTCCGTATTTTGGAGATTTCTGGATAACGGATCCCATACCTGTATTTCAATTTATCAACTGAACCATTCTGATAAATGGAAAATCCAGTAAATGTCAGAGATTCCAAACCAGGGGTTACTGGAAATTAGGGATGGCTGACAATTAATATTCAGAATATTATCCTTGTTTTTGAAGAATTTGAGATGTGAACTGCAATAATTAACTTTTTTTCTTTACTGCTACTGCTGATTTATAAATGACATCGGAAGATTCCATTGAAATAAAGAAAAAGGTATACAAAAAGTCACTGGAGGGACTCTAATCTTTTAAACTCTAATATTTAAAATTTTTACATGAGCCTTCTTGGCCATACAAAAACCTGTAAGCCTTGTTGCTTTGCTCAGACCTGACCCATCTCTGCTCACTACCGTTATCATATAACTTCATCTAAGCAAAACAACATCATAAGACTTTCCTTCTCTCACTAACTTAATTTTTTGAACACTAGAAAATAAACAATGCACAAGCTCTTAAAGGAGTGCTCTGAGCAATTTTACATGAATCTGTTTTGAAGGTTTATAGTTCCTCTAAAGGCTGAATGGGATGGTACAAATCAGGTGAAATTTTGTATTTGTTACATGTGCAGCGAATATAAAGGAAAAAGAAATACAAGTGTGGGATCTGTTATCCAGAATGTGGGGGACCTGGGGTTTTCCAGATAAGGGATCTTTCTGTAGTTGGGATCTTCAGCCTTAGGTCTACTTAAAATGTATTTAAACATTAAGGGGCAGATTCATCAAGGGTCGAATATCGAGGGTTAATTAACCCTCGATATTCGACTGGGAATTAAAATTCGAAGTCGGAGGATTTTTGCGCAAATAGTTCGATCGAACGATCGAAGGAATAATCGTTCGATCGAACGATTAAATCCTCCGAATCGAACGATTCGAAGGATTTTGATCCAACGATCGAAGGATTATCCTTCGACCAAAAAAAGTTAGCCAAGCCTATGGGGACCTTCCCCATAGGCTAACATTGGGTTCGGTAGCTTTTAGGTGGCGAACTAGGGGGTCAAAGTTTTTTCTTAAAGAGACAGTACTTCGACTATCGAATAGTCGAACGATTTTTAGTTCGAATCCTTCGATTCGAAGTCGTAGTCGAAGGTCGAAGTAGCCCATTCGATGGTCGGAGTAGCCCAAAAAACACTTCGAATTTCGAAGTTTTTTTACTTCGAATCCTTCACTCGAGCTTGGTGAATGGGCCCCTACGGGTCAGATTTATCAAGGGTCGAATTTCGAAGTACAAATAACTTCGAAATTCGACCATCGAATTGAAAAACTTCGAATTCGAAGTTTTTTCACCGAATTTGGCAATACGATAAAATAAAAATCGTTCGAATCGAACGATTCGAACAAATTTAGTGTATGATTGAAGGATTTTTATTCGATGTGTAAAGACTTAGAAAAGTTTGTAGAAGGTCCCCATAGGCTAACATAGCAATTCCGGCAGGTTTAATTCGGCAAAGTATTGAACGAACGATTCGAACAAATTTAGTGTATGATTGAAGGATTTTTATTCGATGTGTAAAGACTTAGAAAAGTTTGTAGAAGGTCCCCATAGGCTAACATAGCAATTCCGGCAGGTTTAATTCGGCAAAGTATTGAAGTTGAAGTTTTTTTAAAGAGACAGTACTTCAATTATCGAATGGTCGAATATTCAAATGATTTTTACTTTGAATCGAAGTAAATTCGAAGTCGTAGTATCCTATTCGATGCTCGAAGTATCCAAAAAATTACTTCAAAATTCTAACTTTTTGTACTTCAAAAATTCACTCAAACCTAAATAAACCTAATAGGACTCTAAAAAAAAATAAAAGTAAAAAAAAAAAGTCATTTTGGGAGGCAGCCTTCCCTTATTTCAGGTCTTTCTGGATAACAGGTTTCTGAATAACGGATCTCATACCTGTACAACATTTCAAAAATGTTTATTTGTGTATGACAGTCAGACCAAAGTCCTTCATGGCTTCCCCTGAAAAGGTTTTTATTTGATAATAAAAGAATAACATTTTTGATAATTTAAAGTAATTGATAATAAAAGATTCCATTGACCTTAACAATCAGGCTGGAATGAGCAGGTCAGAATAGAATGTGAACAGGAGAAATCCTGGATATCATGATAAAAAATAAAAAAAGAGCAATGCAGTTTCTGCAGTTATTTGGGGGTATATTTATGGGACAGGGTTCATATAAATAATTCATTATTTCTGTTCCCAGATCATGGTGATTATTTATCAAAAGTTTCCGAATTTATCTCAATATTTTCTGCTACAAACTCCGATCAAATCCGCTCGGTTTTTTTGCACTTATTTATTATTCAATTTTCCTGAAAATTTGCTTTGTGGGAAAAAAATCTGATTTTCGAGATTTTTTCAGATTTTACATTGATTTTCAGTTTTTCAGATTTTTTATCTGATTTTCATGATTTTTTCATCCGCTTTTTTTTCTCGAAAAATAGATTTTTGGGTATTGCACACATCAAAAAAGCATTGGGACTTCTCCCATTGACTTATATGCAACCTCAACAGGTCTAAGATTTTCTGATTTGGACTTTTCTATCCTCAGGGTTTAATAGATTCCGAAAAATTCGTAATCTTTTTAAAAGTCCGATTTTATTAAAAAAAAAATCACAATTTTTTTTTTACTAAATAACCCCCTACGTGTAAATTTGCTTATTGCATCAATGTTAGGGATAAGCGAATCTGTTCTTTTTTTTGTTTTGCCGGAAAATATGGGAAACTGAGGGAAAAGTTGCTAAACTGTTTGCTGTGCGTCATTTTAGTAGCAAACTACAATAGAGTCTAGGGATGTTTTTTTTCTTGGCACCTTGTTTCAGCTTTGGGGCTACCAATAAAAATTGGGAGGACAAAATCACATGCATTTTTCACTGCTACATATCCCTACATTGTTAGCCCTGAAAGCAGTGGTAAAACTGCAGGGGGAATAAATCAAGGGGTTACAGCTGGCACTCAGCACGGGGGTTAATTACATATAAATATTTGTATACCATCAGAACTCAACTGATCCGTCAGCCCTGTGTAAAGATAATAATGGGAGACACAGAGTGAAGTGAAGCAGTTGTGTTCCTTACACACCAATACTGTGCTTCTTGACTCCTGGCAGCTGAGGCCACTTGCTGAGCACCATATCATCTGGGCACCCTGGATGTCTCCTGAGAGACATTAATATGGACTTGCGACCAAGCTCAGCTGTGAGTTAGTGGGTGTCAATTGTTCACCCATAATAAACACCCACCCTTTGCCATTGACATCCTGATACAGACACCATGGGTCCCATCAATGCCCCATTGATCACTTAGCGATAGAGCGCCTGTCCAATGCATCGTTACTGTCTCTGCGCAACACTTAGGGGCATATTTATCAAAGGTCGAAATTTCGAATTTGAAAAACTTCAAAAAGGCCAACCGAAATTAAGTCTAAGTTTTTTTTGGCCGAATAGGTCCGTTTTCAATCGAATAGGTCCGTATTCGGCCTTACTCTTTGCTTGAATGATAAGCCAATGAGCTGCCTCTATATAATAAAATCTGCCCCCAACAGAAAGTAACCAAATATACTTACATCTGGCTTTGAATGAAGAGATGAATGTCAGTAATAGAAACTTTTATTAATGAAGTCAGTGAGGAAGAACACTTACAGGAATACAGTGTCGGACTGGGATGCCAAGGGCCCCCCTGAAAACCTTAGGTCAAGGGCCCACTTTCCAAACTATTATACCTCCTCTCCTCACTCAACCTCTTTATTCTCCTAGTCTCTTTTCTCTACACACTATACTCTATTCTTCCTTTATTCCGCATGTTTGTTCCCATAAAGAAATAGGGAATGACCATGAAATAGGCCAAATGATTAGAAGCAAGAGGCCCACTGACACCTGGGCCCACCGGGAATTTTCCTGGTAACCCGGTGGGCCAGTCCAACACTGCAGGAATAACATCCCTAAATAATCAGAATCACTGAGCTGTTACCCATAGAGTTAGTGATGGTTATGTACATGGCACAGTGATTCAGAACTTTAATATAAGGTGTTTATGTATGTTATTGGGTCTGCAGTTTAATTCAGAGCAATATATTTTTTTGTTTCGTCATGTTGAAGGTCCGGCTTCTTCAACAGGTAGAGCCACAGGGCCCTGATCTTATGTCCAACCATCATGAAAGTGCAAAACTATGTTAGAGGGGACAGAAAGTAAAGACACTTCATTGGGCCCAGGATATTTATCTCTGTTTTGGTGCTGTGAATGTGTATAGAAAGGATGAAGGGTATTGAATTAGGGTAGGGGTCCCCAAACTTTTTTACCCATGAGCAATAGTACAAAAAAAAAGAGTTGGGGAGCAACACAAGCATGAAAAATGTTTCTGGCTGGTGCAAAATCTGGTAGCCCTTATATATACTGGCAGGAGACAGGAGACTCTGTTTGGCAGTACATCTGTTTTTTATGGAACCAAAACTTGCCTATAAACCTGGAGTTCAAAAATAAGCACCTGCTTTGAGACCACCGGGAGCAACATCCAATGGGTTATTGAGCAACATGTCACTTGTTAGGGATCAATGAAGTAGGGTAATATTTTATATAATTGCACCCCTAGGCCCTCCAAACAGGAACCAACCTCGTAATACCCCATATGCAACGGGCACTGAGCAGGAGCTCCCAAAATTTCCTGTTCACTCAGTTTCCAGTGTAAATGAGGCCCATTTGTGGCCTTCCATCTCTACACTAAAGGCATTTGTGGCCTTCTCACAAATCAAAGCTTGCATGGAAGTGTAGGATAGTGTTCAGCAGAGTAAGGTGATATCAGTTACACTTAATTCCTGGCTGCCCTATCTGTAGGGTTGCCACTAGGGTTACCACCGGCCTGGCCGGTAAAAATGACGGTTGACCCCAATGTTATTAATAGGGAAAAAAGATAAATATATAGGTAGGCCGGTATTTTTTTTCCAGATAAGGCCTTTGCAATACCGTAATACTTTGTAATACCGGCCCCGGCCTTGGCTGGTAAAACACCTGCCAAGGCCGGGGCCAGTATTACAAATTTACCGGCAATGTAGTTGGCCCGCTTAGAACTTACCTTTTTTCGGGCTTCTGTCCATCACGCAATGTGGCCCTGTCCCTTTTGTGGCACTGTACATGGATCGGCCCCCTTTTTGCGTCATGGAACGCGCCTTTTGTTCCCGCCCCCCACTAGCCTGTAAAAACGTTGAGAAAAGTGGCAACCCTACCCGTGTGGTCTAGGGTAGCAACTACTTCTTTGGCCGGGGAAAAGTGGTCAGGAGGCTGACAAACAACAAAGAAAAATGGAAACAAAAGTCGGATTGTCTGAGATTAACATGGTGTACATGAGACCAATGCAGTGGGGCAAGTAGTATTGTGCTGCTTTATATTTCATGTAATGGCCCGTTGTCCCTGCTTTATGCTTTATGCACACAAACCTAAAGTAGTGGCAGGGCATCTGCAATATGTAGCTTCACAGCGTCAACATTTCTATTTGATTACATTTGTGTTTAGACATGCAGGGGGTTATTTACTAAAATCGGAATTATCCTGATTAATTAATAAAAAAAAATCCGACCAAGCTAGAATCCACGATTTAGCCTTATCTATCAATAAAAAAACACAAAAAAATTTGGATTGACACAACTCGCGACTGTAATAAAAGTACTCAACCCTGGTAGTCTAGCGGTGCGGCGGGGACGCCCGCCGCGCCATCGGCGGGGACGCCCGCCACGCCGCTCCTTCTTTCTGTGTGTGCCGGCATCCTAGTGTGCGCGCGACGCGCACTTCTGTAATTTATAGGCGCATGCGCGCTGGCATGATTACGTCAGCGCTCAATGGCGCGAAACTTAAATGTATTTAAAGGGACAGTTTTTCTATAATCATTGCCTGTGAAAGGACTTGTTTTCCTGGTGCCTGAGACTTTGTGCATCTGCTCCTGTTTGATATTGATCTCCTTTTGTGTCCTTGCCTGTTTTGACCATTCTGATATCCTTACTCCGACCCAGCCTGTATCTTGACTACTCCTTCTGCCTGATACTATTCTGATTGACTACCCGATTTGACCCTTTGCCTTCCTGACGATCCTAGTTATCCGCCTGCCTCGACCCAGCCTTCCTGACTACGGTTCTGCCTTATCCTGTTGTACCGCGACCTTCGGCCTAACTGACTTTAACAACCGTCGTGCCCCTTTGCTTGCCAGAACTCCTTGCCTTGCTCCTCTCGAAAAGTCCAGGTGGCATCCGAGTAAGCTGAGGGCTCCTCCCGAAGCCAAAGGCAGTCACACTACTGGTGAAGCCGAGCCGAGACCAGGGAGCTTGGCACTAGTTCTGGTTTAGTGTGCCGACCGTGACAGCGACTTTTTCGGATTGTTCAGTGAAAAATCAGAATTTTTTGGATTTGACGCCTGAAAAAGTCAGAATTTTATTGTGCAATTGGCGGAAAAGCCTGAAATTTTCAGATTATTGTACAAAACAGCACAGGCAATAATATCTTCAAATTGCAAATAGGACCTCTGCCACTGACTTTTTGCAGCCTCTGGGTATAATAAATCTAATCTAATAAGATTTTATAGTAAAAAAAAATGAATGTTTCGAGTTTTTACCATTCGGACTTCAATAAATAACCCCCTAATTGGTCCAGTTGTTTTGCTTAAAAAACGAATCAAACTTCCTATAAATTGAACCAACCATTTTTTATTAAAAGTTGACAATAAATTATGTACTGTACAAATGAATAGAAATTATTTAATATAGTATTTTTGGTCATATTAATCACATTACAAAAATATGTGTAAAATTTATACGTAACCAGGAGAAAGCCCTTATTTATGGACTGAATGTTACCAGACATGTCACAACGTTGAATTCTTCGGGACACAGAGAGGTGGGAGTCTCTCTCTCTCTCTCAACTGGTTATGTTTCAGCAATATGATATTTGGGACAGAAGCACATAAATAGGGCATTTATAACATGTAATGTTTACATTATCTACATATGAATATTTTACAGCAACTATATTATATAAACTGTACAATAAATACATACAGAATCCCATTTTTATATATATATATATATATATATATATATATATATATATATATATATATAGACACACAACTCCCTGAGTCTAAACTAAATCCACAACTCTGCAAATAACACACTCACCAAATTAAGGTTGTGATGGTGACACCTCTTTTGGACTTTTTGGGACGTCTCTTTTGGCATTACCATTGACTCCCAAGTAAAATGTAATTCCTACTGGAGCTACAAGCTGTGTAAGGCACTCGGGGTGTACAGAAGATACTAAAGGACAAGACATTTATTAGTAACGGCCAGTGTAACAACAGCTTGAGCGGTAGGTACTATACACAAGTTTAATACCATGTGTTCTTTGAGGTCAGCCTCCAGGAGCTGTATCTCATGTGGAATTTAGTTTAGACAGAACTGAGATATTTGTGCACATGATGAGAAGCAAAACCATGAGCTTTGTTTATGTACAATAAGGGTAGTAATCAGATAGTCACAGTACTATCCAGCCAGATCCTTGAAGATGTAGGTTAACCCTAACATTTATTAGAGGATTCAATAAGTAAACAAAGCATGGAACAATGTAGGGTATGTTCCTTTACATACAACTATGATGCTTTTTACTAAAATGTTCTTCTGCTGTTACTGGCAAGTGCATTGTCCAAGGATAATCCCGATTGATCCGCTTCCCTTTAGTGCACTGTATGGGTCTCGTGACTGGCACTATGGTTGTCCTGGAGGTTCAAGGCAACATCTTGAGGGATCTAGAAGCTGGTATTGAGAATGACCAGGGGACAAATGTCATATTGATAATCCCTCATCATGGTCTTGGCTTGCCCACTCTTCTATCACTCTTCAGTAACCTATAGACTATGGGATGCTGCTTTATGTTTCCGAGCAAAGGATATATTTTGAGTCTAGCCTGCCATGCATACACCTGCAGGAGGATTCTTTTGGCATCATGCTTACTTTATATTGAGAGCTAGTGATGGGCGAATCCTTGCCGAAAAATTCACCAAACACATTGAAGTCAGTGGGCATCAAAATAATTTTGACATACATCAATTTTGACAATTTTTATACGACTATTTTGTCCAAATGCATTAAAGTCAATGGGCATCCGAATAATTTTAATGCGCAACAATTTTTATGCATGTGACAAATTTGGCGCGCAACTATTTTTTTCCGCTGGCGAATTGTCGCCGCAGTTTCGCGAATTCATTAGTTTGTGGCGAAACACGGAAATTCTACGTGAATTCATGTCTGCCGAATTTATCCGCCCATCACTATTGACAGCCTGTATTATTAGTAACGAGGGTGGGTATCTTGTGGCTGTTCAGCTTTCCAGCAACAACTCTCAGCATTTTGAACGGAAGAGAAAGATGGGAATTGCTTTCAACAGCTGGAGAACCACAAGGCTTTCAAGGCAAACCATGCTAATGTTAAAAAAAAACATCACCCTGTAGTTTATTCTTGTAAATAACACTGCAGCCTGCATGCACTAATGGGACAATAATTCCAGGAAATACAAAAATGTTTCCAGATTATCCACATGGGGCTGGGCCTGCAGATAGAGATGCTACCTGCCAGGAACAGAAGAAACTATAATTGTTGACAATTTTCAGGAGAACAGTGAATGGCCTCTCTGTAGGAGGTTGAAGGCAGGAGGCCAGAATTATTCATGGGTTAGGAATAAAACAACATTTACCCATGACAAAGGTTGACATATACAATGGTTTGGGATTCAGGCAGGATTTGGCCTTTTTTAGCAGGATTTCATTCAGCCAAATCCTTTTGCCCAGGCGAACCAAATCTGAATAATTATTTGCATATGCAAATTAGGGGCAGGGAGGAAAATCGTGTCACTTTTTGTCACAAAACAAGGAAGTAAAATTTTTTTTCTCCTTCCCACCCTAATTTGCATATGCAAATGAGGATTCGGTTCAGTATTCGGCCGAATCTTTCGCAAAGGATTCTAGGGTTCGGCCGAATCCAAAATAGTGGATTCGGTGCATCCCTAGTTAGATATGGATATTGGATGGTACTGTTTACTATAAACTGGGATGCGCTAACATCATTTACAGGGGATATAAAGGCAAAAAAATAAAATCCCATTTTTATTTTCTTTAATAAAAAAGAAAATCTCCAATGTACTTTAATTAAAAAATGTCTACCGTTTTAAGAAACCTGACATATGCAGTATGCAGTGAAATTCCCCTTTCGTTTAACTTGCTCTGATTGCTGCAGATAGGAAATCAGGTGGTCCCTAACTGCTCTGCAGGGAAACGGCAGGGGGAGCCCTCCCACCTTACTTCCCTGATCTCAAGCAGCTTTGTTTGTTTCCCTATAAAGTAGCAAGCAACTGTGTAGAGATTTGTATCCGCAGACCCAGTGCAGTCTGCATATTTTAATTATTAATCAGTCTTGCTGTATCAGCTTCTATGGCTGAAATTATTTGACTGTTTTGATAATTTATGATGATCCCTAAGCTTAACTTCCCAACCGAAGCCCTGACCACACTGAGCATGTGCGAAGTCTTGGTTTTGCAAAGATGTTTAACAAAGTTACAAGATGGTGACCCCCCTGCAGCCAAATTTGAAAGTATAAATCATTTGTTTTATAAGGCTTCTGGTGCAGTAAGTTTATGTTTATGTTTAGTAAACAAAATACAGCATTTCTACCCTTACTCTATTTTAGACTTTAGTTTCCCTTTAAGGAATTGTTGGGAGATCTCTTTCTTTATTACTGTTCCCCATTTGTGTTGCTCGCCTGGCATGAATTTGCGGTGAATTTCGGCGTTTCGATACGGGCAAATAAATTTGCGAATCTCCTGCGAAAATTCGTCCGTGAAAATTCGGCGGCGTCAATTTCAGAATTTTATGTTTTTTTTCGTGAAAATGTTCGAATTTCATGATTTTTTCATGAAACCGTTAGAATTTCATGATTTATTTGTGAAACCGTCAGATTTGACGATTTTTCACAAATTTTTCTCCGTTTCCCCAATTTTGCGAGAAATTGCCCATCACTAAATACAGATAAATTGTCTTATTTCTCAGCCTTGTTCAGATGAAGACCACCACTACATACTGAGTTATGTCCCTTACTCTTAATTGGCAGTGCCGAAGTGTAAGGACTTGCGTCCTTACAAGTATTTATTCAAGTCACAGTATATTTTATCAATAAATACATTAAATACCCCAGAGTAGTAATATATTTAGAAGTTTGGGACCTGTCTGGTCACCAGTTCTTCTGCACCTCTTGTATCTTTGGGAGTTCTGCTTTGGAACTTTATTTGTTGCTTATAATACTTTGTGCATTTTAGGACTGAGCTTATGTGTCCAGTCTTCCCACAGAGATATTACTCAGCACTACTACTATTCCATAGAATTACAGTGTGCAGTAAAAATCAATCAAACCAACCACAGAAGCATTGTCCTTGTAGTTGTAATGAGTTTTAGCTGCATAAATCAGACCTGCAGAAGGATCACTTCTCATCTTATGTAATGTGAATACATTTTTCTATTCAACCAACATTTATTCAAAAGGATTTCACTACAGAGAAAGATCTTTCTAATTCTCTTTGGCGTATAATAATTCAGGAAATGGTTCAATTGAAGGCGGATGGAGGCGTAAATTGATTATATGCTGTTATTCTTTCTTTTCAAAGCTTATATTATGCTAAGCCAGATACTTTTATAATTTTGGGTTAAACCCACCCTTTGCATTATAATATTTTGTTCCTGCCCCGCCTTATCTCATAATAGAGACGAATGTATATATATAATAAATGTCCTGTACCTCCCAACATTTGAAAAATGTAAAGAGGGACAAAAACAACCGATTTGCACCATGCAAACATTTTATGGCCACACCCCTAATTACCATGTCCGTTTTACAAAATTTGGCAGGCTTTGAAAGTTTTAACACATTTCAAAGAATTTTAGGGCAATGCTTTATGGGTTATCACAGTTTTCTAATGAAGATGAAATTGCGCTTTAAGCTGCAAGTCTCAGTTTCCCCAAGAGACTTGCTTATCTTAAATTGGTACAGGTGTTTCTTTGCTTATCTTAAATTGTTACAAATGTATCGAAGTGCAGTGACTCAGTGTTCTGGGCTGTCTGCTAAAAGGCTTCTTATTTTAATTCAATTATAGAAACGTTGTGTCTTATTCTGGCATCAGTGTAGGGGATCAAATAGCAACATTTGGGAGGTATGATATACTGGGGTGGTCACATAGAAAGGGAAAACAACCCAGAATCCTTGTATACTGTATCTGTTTAATAACCACATACCCCATCCTGAAAAGCTTCTAAAGGACACGTGGTATCAAAATTAAAAAGGGCACCCAACCACCACCAGCAGGAGGATTATTGGCACAATCTGACCAGTATTTGCAAGTAGTGTTGAAATGAATACACATAAAATAATACAATTTGCACACATTAGTCTTAGGGGGTTATTTACTAAATTCCAAATTCACGACAAATTTTACTAGGGAGGTATTCAAATCACTAGGGATGCACCAAATCCGGGATTTGTTTAGGGATTTGGCCAGGATTCGGCCTTTTTCAGCAGGATTTGGATTCGGCCAAATTCTTCTGCCTGGCCAAACCGAATCCGAATCGATTTTAGGAGCGGGGAGGGAAATTGCGTGACTTGTTGTCACAAAACAAGGATATAAAAAATGTTTTTCCTTTCCCACCCCTAATTTGCATATGCAAATTAGGATTTGGTTCGGTATTCGGCTGAATCTTTCATGAAAGATTCGGAGGTTTATCCGAATACAAAATAGTGGATTCGTTGCATCCCTACAAATCACAAATTTGTCGGACTTTATTAAACTCCGAGGATGGAAAAGTCCAAATCGGAAAATCCGGTATCTCAGACCTGTCGAAGTTGTTTATAAGTCAATGGGAAAAGTCCCAATGATTTTTTGATGTGTGCTGGGTTTTGTGCAATACCCCGAAGTTTTTGGACAAAAAACATAAGAAACATGAGTTTTCGGATGAAAAATCTGAAAAAATCGTGAAAAATCAGATTTTTTTCCGCAAAGCAAATTTTCAGGATCATTTATTAATAAATAAGTATAAAAAACCTGAGCGCTTTTGATCGAAGTTTGTAGCAGAAAATGTTGAGATAAAATTGGACTTAAATAACCCCCTTAGTGTCAGTAAAAAAAATGATTTTGGCCTGTAGAGCAATTACAGAGATTGGCTACATTTCCATTGCACAGCTACTGGGTGTTGCTTAAAGGGGGTTTTCACCTTTAAATTAGATTTTACTATGGTGTAGAGAGTGATATTCTGAGACAATTTGCAACTGGTTTTGATTTTTTTTATTATTTGTGGTGTTTGTGTTATTTAGCTTTTTATTCAGCTGCTCTCCAAGTTGCAATTTCAGCAATCTGACTGCTAGGGTCCAAATTATCCTAACAACCATGCATTGATTTGAATAAGAGACTGGAATATAAATACTGTTTTCCAGTAGACCCATCCAAGGATGACATGTGTCTCTCAAATATTTCCTGTACTTCCTGTCTATGGCGCAGGGAAACATCCCATACAATAAAGTACAAAAAATTGCAATCAATTTAGATAACAATGGTGCAAATTCAAATAACTAAAATATATGTGATTCGCAGTGTGGAAATCTTGGCATGACCGAGTCAGTCCAGCATTGGCCCAGTTCTTCTTTCGTTTCATTTACTGAAGTTTCTGTGAATTATTAAGTAAAGGAAGAGGGAGAGAAAGAAGAGAGGACAAGAAGACAGTAGTTACTAGTTTTTCCAAAAAGACAGTAAAAGACAAGACAATAAACAAAGGACAGATATAAGATTTATACATTTGTTAAATAACTGACACGGGGAGGCACATTTATTAAAGGTCGAATCTCGAATTCATGTGAGTTTTTAAAAACTCCCTAAACGCCCATAAATTCCAAATTCAACCAATCGAAATTTATTAATGAAATCGAATTTTTAAAAGTCCCGAAGAATCGACCCGAAAACTGGAATCAAATTTGAATCTAATTTAAAAAAATTGATTTGAGTTGTTTTTCTCCAAAAAAACCTCAAATGTCAGGAAGGCTGCAGACAACTCCAAATTGATCCCTGGACCTCTCCCATTGACTTAGAGGAGAAACAAAACCGTACTGCAAAAAAACCCTAAAAAAAAAATAAAAATTCGGAAATGTTTGTGACTTTCGGCGCATGCGCAGTCGTTGGTGACCGGAAATTTACTCCAACTGTGCATGTGCCAAAATTCCGCTCAGATTCTGAAGAAGACCGACAAAAAGAAGATGGCGCCTGTGAACTCCCGAGGCCAGATCTGCACGGAGGGGTAAGTAAAAAAGTAGGGGCATTTGCCCGGAGGGGGCAGTTAGGCTGTGGGGGAGGAGGGAGGTTGGTCTACGCAGAGTAGGGGGGTAGGGTTTTTTCCTAGTACCGGTTTGTTTCTCCTTTAAACAGCAATTCAGCAAGTAATAGGTGGCGAATAGTCGAATTCGAGTATGGGGCCAGAGTATGATAAATCTCAAAAATCGAATTTAATTTTTTTTTAAATTTTTGAATAACTCCCTAGTCAAATTTGACGGTTTTGACCATAAAAAAATCGTAAATTCAAATTCGAATTTTTAATAAATCTGATAAATCAGCCCCTTATAGTTGCAGACATCTAAGGTATTATCCATAAACGAAGCTGCAACACACAAAAAGAAACACTATTGTTATTGTTTACTCTTAACCTAGACATGATTTGCGCACTTAAGTACGTTAGCCCCCGGCGGCAAGTGTTCCAATTGAACAATTTAATGGAACTCTGCTATTAACTGAATGGTTCCTAGTGTGGGCTGCATTAATTACCTAGCCAGTAATATATCAGCCAGGGCCCGTATATGAAACTTACCGGCAATGTGCCGGCCCACTTTCCCAGCCCTTCCTCTAGCCCTATTTACATCACAGCTCCGCCCCTTATGCCATGGGCCTGCCCTTCCTGGACCCTCCCTCGCCCTGGCCTGAAGGACCAAGTCAAAAGGTGCAACCTTAATCAATAGGTGCAGCAGACTTGCACCTAAAGTATCACGTTTCCCGGCAAGCACCAAAGATGACACAGATTTCACTTCGAAAATCTGGAGCTCCAATGCATTCGACATACCACCCAACTGTCCAGTTTTTCGCAAGACAGAACCGATTTTGACAGCTTAACCCGCAGTCCAGAATTGTAACTAGAATATCTGACTTTCTCTTTGATCTCCGACACTGAACAGCCAAAAAACGTAAGTGGCTTTTGGCAGAGAGCCCAGAATATATATATATACCAGGTGCACTTAGATACTTTTGTAACAATTTAAGATAAGCAAAGAAGCAATTGTAACAATTTAAGATAAGCAGGTCTCTTGGGGAAACTGTGACTTGCAGCTTAATGGGCAATTCACCTTCATTAGCAAAACACATAAAAACCACAGAAATGTGTTCAATCTTTCGTAACCTGCCAAATTTTGTAAAATGAACATGGTAATTAGGGGGTGTGGCCACAAACACGGACGTGGTCAAAAAAACACTCCGTGCTGGCAAATCTGTTTGTCCCTCTTTCTATTTTCAAAATGTTGGGAGGTATGATGACAACAGAATCAAGGGGAAAAACCATAGCAAATTGCACCCTCAGTTGTACTTTACATTCTGCACTTGCATTGGAAAAAGAGCCCTATAAAGTTATCTGGAGCAGAAGAGAACTCCCAGCATACAGTCTGCTCATGATTTGGATCAGTTCCAGAAAGATATTCACTGTAAGCCAAATGCAGTTCATCCCTGGATCTGACTTGCCAATACAAATTGTTGCAATTAGCTGTGACTTGTATTAGATTCATTGGTAATGTAAAATGTAGAAAATCGAATTAATTACAAACATATGTCATAGGGATCCGGACAAATGGATTTCCTTCCCATAGGGGAATCATAATCCTGCCCTGTCACTCTAGGCCGGCAGTTGGGACTGGCACTGAGACTCCATATCATATCAGATGGTCAGTCTACAGGTAACTTTACAATGTCATATGGCTTTTAACACTTTGTGGGACATAAGGGACTTCCATTGATTTTGTGGTTAAGAGGAAGTGGGATAACTGAAAGCCAATCAATTCTTTATTGATTAGCAGATGGCACAATATTGTACTGATGTGTTCCTTCTGGTCATTTGCTCACATTATGCAACAGTTATACTGTCTCTTTCAGTAAAACAATCAGGATATATATATATATATATATATATATATATATATATATATATATATATATATATATATATATATATATATAAATAAATATATATATATATATGTTATGTGATAGTGAGACGGAACTAGGTATCACTAGAAAGAGATAGACAGATAAAACAAGATAGTTGATAGCGATAGATAGATAAATATAGAGATAGATAGATAGATAGATAGATAGATAGATAGATATAGAGATAGATAGATAGATAGATAGATAGATAGATAGATAGATAGATAGATGATAGATAGATAGATAGATAGATAGATAGATAGATAGATAGATAGATAGATAGATATAGATGATAGATAGATAGATAGATAGATAGATAGATAGATAGATAGATAGATAGATAGATAGATAGATAGATAGATAGATAGATAGATATAGATAGATAGATAGATAGATAGATAGATATAGATGATAGATAGATAGATAGATAGATAGATAGATAGATAGATAGATAGATAGATAGATAGATAGATGATAGATAGATAGATAGATATATAGATAATAGATAGATAGATAGATAGATAGATAGATAGATAGATAGATAGATGTAGGGATGGATAGATGATAGATAGATAGATAGATAGATAGATATATAGATAATAGATAGATAGATAGATAGATAGATAATAGATAGATAGATAGATAGATAGATGTAGGGATTGATAGATGATAGATGATATATAGATAGATATAAATGGATAAATAGACAATGTTTTTAGGCTTTAGTTCTCCTTTAAAGGAGGGCTGTGCCGGCCTGGAATAGACAGTGAAATAAAATCTCAAATGTCAATAGAAAATGTTTTCATAATTCTTAAAAACTGAATGTTTTCCCTTCTACTTTTTTTTAAAAAAAACATGAATTTCTAAATGAGATTACAGTGCATTTTTGTATCACATTTTAATTACCTTTCGGGGCAAACAAGTATTTCTATCCTAGGGACTAAGGAGAAAAAAAAAATTCAAATCCCCATCTAAAGAAATGAAGATAAATTTGCATTTTACTGAAACAGTAATGATATTACTATAATTTTTAGTTCTGTTGAACAGACGTGTAGCAAATCGTATTCACTTCCTCTAAGGATGAGAAGAGAAATGATATCTTACATGAGGCAGATGGTTATTATCTTATATCTAATTAGGAAATATGGAGCTGCCCGACTGTTTGTGTTAATGAGACAAGATGGGGCAGCCCTTTTTTTTGCCACATAACGTAATAACCCTTTAATTATAAGAGGGAAAGGCAGCAATTTCCAAGGCTAAATGAATTTATTACTGACTGTTAGTGAATATGATGAACTGAAAGAACCGAGACTTGAAGCAAAAATAATTAACAAATAAATGATCTCACTAATGATGAATGCAGGGAAATTGGGGTTCCTCTCGTCACTGGCCTTACTGGTACAATATCAGTTATTACAGAAAAATTCAATAATTTACAAGCCTGGGCACCTCTTTGATCTGTACAACAATATTTTCACAATTAGCATTAAACATGCATGAAGCACATTGATGACTTAAGTGGGATCCAGATGGTTTCTACTGTTCAGCTCTGTCTGGGGAATAGAATGTTCCCTTTTCTACTCAGTTATACTGAGGCTATAAAAGTGATATGTTATGGGCCGAGGGAGGGGCAAGTCATTTGGATCTTCAAACCTTATGTCCAATAGAAAATCATATAAATGTTAAATAAACCCAATAGACCGGCTTTGCTTCCAATAAGAATAAATTATATATTAGTTGGGATCAAGTACAGGTATGTGACCTGTTATCCAGAATGCTTGGGACTTGGGGTTTTCCAGATAACAGATCTTTACGTAATTTGTATCTTCATTCCTCAAGTCTACTAGAAAATCATGTAAACATTACCGTATATACTCGAGTATAAGCCGTCCCGAGTATAAGGCGAGGTACATAATTTTACCTCCAAAAACTGGGAAAGCTTATTGACTCGAGTATAAGCCGAGGGTGAGAAATGCAGCAGCTTCTGGTAAATTTCAATCTCGTTTTTGGATGACTACTCTTAGTCGCCGGCTACTATTCTAAGGCGCCGGCGAATATTCTTAGGCGCCGGCTACTATTCTAAGGCGCCGGCGACCGTTTTTGCGCTTGACCCGAGTATAAGCCGAGGTAGAGTTTTTCAGCATATTTTGGGGGCTGAAAAACTCGGCTTATACTCGAGTATATACAGTAAATAAACCCAATAGGCTGGTTTTGCTTCCAATAAGGATTAATTATATTTTAGTTGGGATCAAGTACAAGATACTGTTTTATTATTACAGAGAAGTCATTTTCAAACATGTGGATTATTTCATTATAATGGAGTCTATGGGAGATGACCTTTGCATAATTCTGAGCTTTCTGGATAATGGGTTTCTGGAGAACGGATCCTATACCTGTAAAAAGTACTGTTTTATTATTACAGAGAAAAGGGGAATCATTTTTTAATACACGGCTCCAATGCTGAAGCAGAATGGAGATCTGTGGCTCTTGAAGTGGGACTATTCCTTCCAGTTATCTTTAGGGATGCACCGAATCCACTATTTTGGATTTGGCCGAACCCCTGAATCCTTTGGGAAAGATTCGGCTGACTTTAAATTAAAGAAGCAGTAAACCCAGCTGTAAATCTGTCCCACTGATCCCCACAGGTTTCTTTAAAAAATGACAAAAAAATTAAAGGACCATTAATGAAAATATCATGTAGTGTTCACCTGCACTGGTACATAGTTACATAGTTAAATCGGGTTGAAAAAAGACAAAGTCCATCAAGTTCAACCCCTCCAAATGAAAACCCAGCATCCATACACACACCCCTCCCTACTGTCACATAAATTCTATATACCTATATCTATACTAACTATAGAGTTTAGTATCACAATAGCCTTTGATATTATGTCTGTCCAAAAAATCACCCAAGCCCCTCTTATAGTCATTAACTGAATCAGCATCACAACATCACCCGGCAGTGCATTCCACAACCTCACTGTCCTGACTGTGAAGAACCCCCTACGTTGCTTCAAATGAAAGTTCTTTTCTTCTAGTCTAAAGGGGAGGCCTCTGGAACGGTGATCCACTTTATGGGTAAAAAGGTCCCCTGACATTTGTCTATAATGTCCTCTAATGTACTTGTAAAGTGTAATCATGTTCCCTCACAAGCGCCTTTTTTCCAGAGAAAACAACCCCAACCTTGACAGTCTCCCCTCATAATTTAAGGGGCAGATGTATTAAGCGTCGAATATCGAGGGTTAATTAACCCTCAATATTCGACTGGCGAATTAAAATCCTTCGACTTCGAATATCGAAGTCGAAGGATTTTGCGCAATTCGTTCAATCGAACGATCGAAGGAATAATCGTTCGATCGAACAATTAAATCCTTTGAATCGATTCAAAGGATTTTAATCCATCGATCGAAGGATTATCCTTCGTTCAGAAAAAACTTGGAAAGCCTATGGGGACCTTCCCCATAGGCTAACACTAACTTTGGTAGCTTTTAGGTGGCGAACTAGGGGGTCGAAGTTTTTTCTTAAAGAGACAGTACTTTCGACTATCGAATAGTTGAACGATTTTTAGTTCGAATCATTTGATTCATTCGATTCGACTTTGAATCATTCGATTCAAAGTCGAAGTCGTAGTCGAAGGTCGAAGTAGCCCATTCGATGGTCGAAGTAGCCAAAAAAAAACACTTCGAAATTCGAAGTATTTTTATTCTATTCCTTCACTCGAACTTAGTGAATGGGCCCCCTAAATCTTTCACACCTTTAACCAATTTAGTTGCACTTAGTCTCTGCACTCTCTCCAGCTCATTTATATCCCTCTTAAGGACTGAAGTCCAAAACTGCACTGCATACTCCAGATGAGGCCTCACCAGGGACCTATAAAGAGACATAATTATGTTTTCATCCCTTGAGTTAATGCCCTTTTTTATGCAAGACAGAACTTTATTTGCTTTAGTAGCCACAGAATGACACTGCCCAGAATTAGACAACTTGTTATCTACAAAGACCCCTAGATCCTTCTCTTTTAAGGAAACTCCCAACACTCTGCCATTTAGTGTATAACTTGCATTTATATTATTTCTGCCAAAGTGCATAACCTGCATTTATCAACATTGAACCTCATTTTCCAGTTTGCTGCCCAGTTTCTCAACTTAGTTCATATAAACAAGCTGCTGTTTAGTAATGGTGGAAATTGAAAAAAGTCTATATGACACAGGTTAAAGGGATACTGTCATGGGAAAAAACATTTTTTTTTCAAAATGAATCAGTTAATAGTGCTGCTCCAGCAGAATTCTGCACTGAAATCCATTTCTCAAAAGAGCAAACAGATTTTTTTATATTCAATTTTGAAATCTGACATGGGGCTAGACATTTTGTCAATTTCCCAGCTTCCCCTGGTCATGTGACTTGTGCTCTGATAAATTTCAATCACTCTTTACTGCTGTACTGCAAGTTGGAGTGATATCACCCCCTCCCTTCCCCCCCAGTGGCCAAACAAAAGAACAATGGGAAGGTAACCAGATAGCAGCTCCCTAACACAAGATAACAGCTGCCTGGTAGATCTAAGTACAACACTCAATAGTAAAAACCCATGTCCCACTGAGACACATTCAGTTACATTGAGAAGTAAAAACAGCAGCCTGCCAGAAAGCATTTCTCTCCTGAAGTGCAGGCTCTCCTAAACTGTGGGTTGAGCCGTCAAAATATGGCCTGTTCTGCGAAAAATGGGACAGGGAGGTAAGGCTGTCTTAAAAAACTGCAAACAAACTTGAACTATGAAGATTTGTGAACGTCCCACTAACTTCTATAACATCTCAGCAGCTTTTAGGGGTATTTTTTCAAGTTTTTGACTTGAATATAAATAAAAATGCTTAATTAATGATACAGGGGCCCTTGTTATAGTCTAGCACTACTGCAAACCAGCTGTGCCCAAAAAGGACTAAATTAATATATATATATCATATATGACATAACATCACATCTGATGTTGAAATTAAAATGAAAACTTACCTTATATGATGAATGAACCAAGAAAAACCAAATTTGTGAAGGTGCCTTAGTTTCCCTTGGGAAAGCGAATGTTCTATTTGGAAAGTTTGGCACTTCGTCTAAATTTTTGGTAGAATTTCAGATACTGTAAGTGCTCCCTTGAGATTTTCTGTCCAGTTTTGGTTTGTCAGAATAGATGAAATAGGGAGACTCTTGTGCTTTCTCTTACTTGTTCTGTTACAGCTGCCATCTTAGTTTGTCTCCAAATGTCCAGCAAGAACCGCCTTGATTTTATTACGGATGAATGTCATTTATAAAAGCTCCTGTTTTAGAAATCATTTTTCCACTGGAAAAAAAAATGAGACTCGCTGGAATTTTTGTAGGAATTTGAGCATAACCAGTAGTCATTGGCGGGTGCAGACAACATTTCTCCAATCGTTCCATGATCATCACACTCAAGGGCACCGCATTGCGTTCACTTTTGTGCACAAGACTCCAAGTGTTTGATGGAGATTCTTCATAGAAGCAATTTGCTGCCTGCTCAGCAGGAAAAGTATATGGATTCCACTTGGCCTGATTAAATAAAAGGTATTTATGCAAAGTTTTTAATTATTTGATTTTTTTTTTAGTAAAAGTTTAAGTTTCTAAAATCCATAGCAAAAATTCAGCACAGCACCTCTCCAGCGGAAGTCAAAAATAGAAAAACAAAGTGTGTAGAAATAATTCGGGGCCTTGTTCGAGTCTTTGTGCCCTGTTTCTAGTTGCGTCATAGTTCTTGTGACTTTTTCTGAGATGCTAAAAACAGGAGGAGGGAAGGAATGGAATTTGATTGGCATTAGTAGACGTACGTAGCTCCTACTGCACAGCCAACAGTAGATATATTTGATCGTTCTCTATCCGCTCATTAATATGAAGAGTCATTTCTGACATCAGGTCCCTTTTTGGATGGCGGTTTGACTTTATCGCCAATTCATTTTTTAATGCTATGAACTATTGTACTTGATTTTATATATCTGGTCAGTCTCCAATGGAGCAAGTTCATTTTCAGGACCTTCTAGTATCTTTCAAAAAGTTCTATGGACTAGTGGCTAAACCCTGAACACGTTCGATTTTATGACTTTTTGAGTTTCAACTTGAAGTGCCCCATGTATGGAACAGAACATAGAAAATAGAGGACCTGGAAAAAGCAATGTCTGAGCAGGGCCAGGTAACGTCATTCTCTGTCTTGTCTTTTTGAATAACATTAAACAACCTTAGCACTAAATGGAAAGATGTATTTAGATGTACAGGTATAGGATCCCTTATCCGGAAACCCGATATCCAGAAAGCTCCGAATTACGGAATGGCTGTCTCCCATAGACCCCATTTTATCCAAATAATCCAAATTTTTAAAAATAATTTCCTTTTTCTCTGTAATAATAAAACAGTAGCTTGTACTTGATCCCAACTAAGATATAATTAATCCTTATTGGAAGCAAAACCAGCCTATTGGGTTTATTTAATGTTTAAATGAATTTCTAGTAGATTTAAGGCATGAAGACCCAAATTACGGAAAGATCCATTATCCGGAAAACCCCAGGTCCCGAGCATTCTGGATAACGGGTCCCATACCTGTATATTGCATGTGGCCAACAATACCCTAACTCAGGGATCCCCAACCCTTTGAACTTTTAAAAATGTCACCAGTTTTAATTTTTTTTAAATATCTGATAATATCGAAGGTAATAACAGTAACGGCACGTGATACATTAATTCCCCCTAACATTTTAAATGAATTAGCCAACGGTGCAGTATAGCACGGTAGAGATATGGGATCAGCATCCGTTATAAGAAAGGGCATTGCAGAGTTTTCTGAACAATGGGTTTAGAAAACTTAAATCACTTTTCTATAAATGTTCAACTTTTTAATCTTAACATAAAAATTTCCGCAACTCTCTCGCCTTTTCTATGACAATTCCTGCTTAGTGGTGCAGAACTCCCTAGACGGTCGGCACACGTCAATGAAGTATCAGCAAAATGGAAGAAGGGTGGGTGAAACCCCCCCCCCCGAAACGTTGATTTACTAGTGGCGAAAAATAAAAGGGGAAGCTCCCCATCTGCAACAAATATGGTGTTGTGCGACTCTCTTCCATTTTGCTGATACTTCAACTTTTTAATCTTATCATTTGTTTTTTTTTTTTTTTGTCAATCATCAGATGCTGATAGTATTAGCTGAATCTCAGTAATTCCAATGCCAGCAGGTAGTGATGGGCGAATAAATTCGGCAGGCACGAATTCGCTGTGAATTCCTGTGTTTCGCTGCCGGCGAATAAATTCGCGAATCTCTCGTGAAAATTCGCCGGTGAAAATTTGCCTGCGGCAATTTACGATTTTCACGATTTTTTCATGAAAACTTTCAAAATGTTCGATTGTTTCGTGAAAAGGTTTGAATTGCTTGATTTTGAGTGAAAATGTCAGAATTTCATAAATTTTTAGTGTAAACATCCGAATTTCATGAAATTTTCGCAAACTTTCAGTTTTCACGATTTTTCGCGAATTTTTCGTTATTTTGCGGGAAATTTGCTAATTTTCCGGCGAAACGTGAGAGATTCGCCCATCACTACCAGCAGGTATTCTTTTTATAGCTTCACATCAAGATGATAGAGTAATGTCATTTAGAGTAAGGTCAGGATCATAGGTCAATACATGGAAACATTGATTTGAAGCAAGTCATTATTAGATTACATTAACACTTTAAATGATACATTAGCTACTAATTTAATTTCATGCCATTTCACAAATGCTCTGATCCCTAAAGGATGAACAGTTTAGACCTTGCATTTAAACAAGGGCTTTAGAAGGATCAGCGTACTTACCTTGACGTGCAGATGATCTAGGACCAAAGTATAAATGCCAACGAGAAGAATAAAAACAAAAATAAGAACTGAAAAACAGAGAAAAAGTGAAAAAGAATTAACCAATGAAAAGTCTTATATTTGTGAAGCATTTCTGTTCATAGAGGCCTGAAATTAGAAGTAGAATTTTTAATATTTATTTCTTATCTACTCATGTTCAAAAGTTTGGAGTCACTAAGAATTTCTTTTTTAAATGCCATGATATCTCCTGTGCTCACAGCTTGATTGAATGATCCTAGGAATACTATTAAGCAGTGCAAAATCTATTTTGGGAAGGAACAGGCGGGCTGGATTACTGACTTTGATGGGCTGCTTGGCACAAATGCCAGACCTTTACTCTGTCGAGTTTCTTTGGGATGAGCTTCACATTACGGCCAGAGAAACTTGTTTTAAATGCCACTGGCATGTCTGGGAAGAGCCGAAGAAAGAGCAGTTTGAAAGGAGATCATGGAGGGTTCTTTGACAAATGCAAAGCTGAATGGATAGGCCACTTTTATGGAATATGAAGAGTGTTATGACACTCTCAATTAATTTACTGTAATTTTGTGTCCATTTAGTTCTACCTTGGGAAATAAAAGCAACAACTCATGGAGAGGCTGTAGAGTATTTCCATATCATTAGGACATCTGAGTCATACATTGTTTTTCTTCCGATAAAACTGCACAATTGTTTGGATATTTGGCCTCCTTGAGAACTCTTAAAAGAGTGGTTCACCTTTAAAGGGATCCTGTCATCGGAAAACATGTTTTTTTCAAAACGCATCAGTTAATAGTGCTACTCCAGCAGAATTCTGCACTGAAATCCATTTCTCAAAAGAGCAAACAGATTTTTTTATATTCAATTTTGAAATCTGACATGGGGCTAGACATTTTGTCAATTTCCCAGCTGCCCCAAGTCATGTGACTTGTGCCTGCACTTTAGGAGAGAAATGCTTTCTGGCAGGCTGCTGTTTTTCCTTCTCAATGTAACTGAATGTGTCTCAGTGGGACATGGGTTTTTACTATTGAGTGTTGTTCTTAGATCTACCAGTCAGCTGTTATCTTGTGTTAGGGAGCTGCTCATTGTTCTTTTGTTTGGCTGCTGGGGGGGAAAAAGGGAGGGGGTGATATCACTCCAACTTGCAGTACAGCAGTAAAGAGTGATTGAAGTTTATCAGAGTACAAGTCACATGACTTGGGGCAGCTGGGAAATTGACAATATGTCTAGCCCCATGTCAGATTTCAAAATTGAATATAAAAAAATCTGTTTGCTCTTTTGAGAAATGGATTTCAGTGCAGCATTCTGCTGGAGCAGCACTATTAACTGATTCATTTAGTATTTCATAGAACGGCCGATTCTAACCAACTTTCCAATTGGTCGTCATTATTTCTTTTTATAGTTTTTGAAAATCATTTCTAAAATCCAAACTTGGATTATTTGGATAAAATGGAGTCTATGGGGGGGGGACCTTTCTGTAATTTGGAGGTCTCTGGATAACGGGTTTCCATACCTTTATCTCAATAGCTCTACACTAAGGTATTTTATAGGACATAGACTCCTCTCTTGCCATTAGTGCTACATTAAGCTACAATAATTACTAGTGTCAAATGGATACATCTTTGATTACTAATATTACTGATTAACAATCGCTTTGGACCCAGGTCCCTACGGCATTAGTGATAATTGAACTACTGTAATTTGCGCCTTTAGGCCAGTCATTATAGCCCCACAACTTATTATGTCCTTGGTAAGACAGGTTCTTATTAGCTGCACAAAACCGATGGTCCAATTCATTTTCAATTACCTCTTTCAACCAAACACGTGATAGGTCTCTCTTGTATGGCCTTATCTTTTACACTGGATGTGTCTCCTATGTTTAACATAGAAACTGACCCTGGATATTGCACCAAAAAAAAGTATACATAAGTGTTACCTTTTCTTCCAATTCTTTAATTTGCCTCTTTTGAAATTCTATTCTTTCTTCTAGTTCCTTTATTCTCTGCAAGGCAAAAGTGCACATTATTCAATATGAAATCCAAAGTCAATCACAAGCAAAAGGAAAGCCTAGGCCATAGGGGCTAATAATTGCACAATGATGACACTTTAATCAGCCAACTAATTAATCAACACAAATATGTTGGGAATGTGTTAGTATAACATTTATTTTCTACTTCTTTTTTGTCTATATAGGCAAGTCAAGTGATATACATGGCGTGTTTATGAATACACTGTTATTTCCTTGGCATGATGTGTATGAAAATGTAACCTGGGAGCTATTAAACCTTCAAGTTAACATATGGCTAATTATAAATAATTAAAATTATTAAAATAATTATTAAAAATAATTATTAAATTATTAACTTTTTATTAATACAATGGCTAATTCTAAGAAACCTTTCAGTTGGCCTTCATTTTTTCTTTTTTTTTCTAGTTTTTGAATGTTTTGCTTTCTTCTTCTGACCCTTTCCAGTTTCAAATGGGGGTCACTGACTCCATCTAAATACACCTGCTCTGTAAAGCTACACATTTAGGGGGCTATTTATTAAAGTCCAAACGCTAAAAACTTGAAAAAAAATTTTTTTCTTCTTACTATAAATCTTTAGAGGGAAAAAAAACCTCATATTTTTTTTCGAGATTTATTATACTCCAAGGATGCAAAAAGTCAGAATCCAAAAATACTCCATCTTCAACCTCGGGAGGTCCTGTAGAAGTCAATGTCAGAGGTCCTTTTTGCAATTTGAAGATATTTGAGCTGGGGTTTGTACAATAATCCGAATATTTTGGGCTTTTCCGCAGATTTCACAAAAAATTCTGACTTTTCGGGCGTCAAATCTGAATTTTTCGTGCAACAATCCGAAAAAGTCACAGTTTTTCCCAATTCGAGTTTTTTTTATTGATAAGTAAGGGCAGATAGTGGATTCTAGTTTGGTCAGACTTTTTTTTATTTAGAAGCAGAACAATTCGGATTTTGATAAATAATCCCATTATTGTTATTGCTAATTTTATTTACTCATCTTTCTATTCAGGCCTATCCTATTCCTATTCCAGTCTCTTATTCAAATGAATGCATGGTTTTAAGGGTAATTTGGACCCTAGCAACCAGATTGCTGAATTTGAAAACTGGAGAGCTGCTGAATAAAAAGCTAAATAACTCAAAAACCACAAATAATAAAAGATGAAAGCCAATTGTAAATTGTCTCAGAAAATCACTCTCTATATCATATTAAAAGTTAATTTAAAGGTGAACAACCCCTTTAAGTAATTAGTAAACACGCACATGCAAGAATCATTATCTTAAAGGCACCATATACTTCCCAGTGATTAACATGCACAAAACATGTTCTTTCAAAAGTGCTGCATTTCACAAAGGTTTGGCCAGTAGGTGACAATGTTTTTGCAAAGATAAAATTCCAAGCACAAAGTATGGCAGGTTCCACTCATATGAATAAACATATATAAAGGCTGTCTCTCTTCAGAATAGTCAATATCCATATGTTTTATTGATCATTTAAAGATGTAAAACCATAAATGGGGTGCACTTACCATTCCAAGTAAGTTGTGCCAGTGCTTAAAAGACTCACCAATATGTCTGTTTGCATTGTGAACATTTGCTGTAAAATTCCTCAACGAATAACGGATTTACTGGGTCACATAGGAGTTGAGATGCCACCATCATAATGTGCCACCATGATTTACCTGCTGGGCGTGCTGGATAACGTCCATCCTCTCGCGCAAGATCTGGGCGTCCCTTTCTCGCAGCTCACTCATGACCTGCCGTTTCCACTGCTCCACTGCGCTCTTGAGCTCCTCTCGTTCCTCTTCTGAAAGCAGCTGAGCCATCTTGGCCCCTGCCTCCTGTTGCAGGGTATCAAATAACATGGCCTCCAGCTCAAGGATTTGCTAAGTAAGATAAATGGCAGTTAGTTCTCTAGAGATCAACAGAATATCACAGAGACTGCAGTCTATGAATGTTTTTTTTTTTACATTCTCCTTTCTCTGACCTTTCCCTGTCTATTGGGAAGTTATATCATGAAACATCATTGGTCTGCTGTAACAGGAAGGTGGTAGAGGAGGTGCAAGAAGAGTAATTATTTCTACTTTTCCATAAAACGCAACAAAATGCCTAAGAATTAAAAATAAATAAAAACTCAGTGCCAGGTTCCTGTATCCTAGAAGCTCTATGTCTGCATGTTCCTGAAGGTGGCATAACTGGGTTTGCTGAAACTGCTAAAAAGTAGCTAATTTTTCCCTGAATGAACTTGTATATGTGCCACCACTCCTTAGTTTCCTGACAATTGTCTGGTTGCTTCTGAGTGTTCTGACTCCTTCTAGACCTGGCTTTATCCTCTGTGCTTACTGGTTCTGTCCTTGTGTCTTGACCTTGTCTATTTGCTGCTTGTTAAACCTGATTATTGATTGATTGACTGTGCCAACCATGGCCTGAGTCTTCACCGATTTCTGCTCATCCCTGGCACCGTTGGCTTCTATTGCGGTCAGGGAATCTTCAATGGAGCTTCTTCACTACGTGACCATTGCTCCCCTGCCTATCTGTTATGTCTGTTCCTCTGCTCTCATGTTAGACACGCCAGTACAGGTATGGGACCTGTTATCCAGAACATGGGGTTTGTTATCCAGAACAATAAGGATTGTTTCTGTAATTTGGCTCTCCATACTTAAGGATAAATTATTAGTGATGAGTGAAATCTTTCCACGAGTTTTCCTGCAAAAATGGCACCCATAGACTCCAATGGGTGAAAAAAAAATAGCTGTGAGTCAAAAAATATTTGAGACACTGCATCATGTGACAAAAAAAATGTGATGCCCATAGACTTTTGAATTTGGGGAATTTTTATTGGTTGGGGAGAAGCGAAATGGCTCCAATTCGCCCATCACTATTGATTATACATTCATTAGGATCAAGTACAAGGTACTGTTTAGTTATTACAGAGAAAAACGAAAACATGTTTTAAGGTTTTTGAATTTTTTGATTAAAGTGGAATCTATGGGCGATTGCCTTCCTGTTAGTCAGAGCTTTCTGGATAAGGAGTTGCCGCTAACAGATCCCATACCTGTACAAGGTGAAACTAAAACATTGTTGTTAATGACAGTGTCAGGATTATAAAACTAGTGATCCAAATTACTTATTGGGCCACCTAACTTCAATGAGCAACATTCAAAATAAATCTGATCAAACTTTCAACGGCCGACCCCCCGAAAACTTAGTTGACTGTGGTTTACTGCCTGATTTAAAATATAATGTGGCCAGACATCAGGGAGAAGCACCTGGAGTGTGGGACCAAAAATTAACTTATAGGACCAAAAATAATCTTCTAATGAATGTCTTACTTTGTGAGCTCGGTCCAGTGATTGTTTACGGAAGTCCAGTTCATCATCCAAATATCCTTTCTGCTTGGTGAACAGATCCTAAGGAAAGGACAATTAGTAGAGTCACTTTCATACATAATCATCATGGATGGTTCTGAACAAGGTTCCCTACGCTCCTTACTTTCTCACTTTCAATGTCCACCATCTTTTGCTGCAGAGCAGACTCAGTCACCTCAATCTGCTGGAGCCACTACAGGGAAAGAGCATTTACAGATGAGTCAGTCTGTGTGTCGTCAGAATGAATGAATGCATTTTATATCCAACAAGCAATAAAAGACAACCACGTAACAAACAAAATCCAAAACTCTTATAGATATGAGTGGGAGCTGCCATGTTTTCCCCCTTTCTCGATAGGCTTTAAAAGAACCAAACCATAGTGGTGAAATATGAATAGTTGTGTTTATCTATTACGACCTCGGTAGAATATGAAAACCCTATCAACTGCTGATTTGATCATAAGCAAAAATTTAAATCACTCAGTTACACAGTTTCCACTGATATTTTTGAGGCTCAATGAAAATTAAAATTGTTACATGTTGGGGACTTCATGTTATTTTAAAGCTGAAGCACCTAGGGGCAAATTCACTAAGATTCGTAGTTGCGCCAACGTCCGCTTCACCGCACTTCGCCAGGCGTATTTTCGCCAGCGCTGCGTAAATTCACTAAAATTCAAAGTTGCGCTCAGGGGAAGCGTAAGGTTGTGAAGTTGCACTAGCGTTAATTCGCCAAGCAAAGCGAAGTTACGCTAGCGATGCTTAATTTGCATACGGCGCCAAATTGAAGTTACAATGGAGGAATACGTAGAATCACTACAAATGCCCGGGAAACCTTCAAAACAGCAAATAAATTTTTTATTTTGCCCTACACATGTGCCCACTGTATAGTTAAGGTGCCATGAGTTAGGAAATGTAGGGGGGAAGGAGGGGAGCCCCAAAAAATTTTTCGATCTTTTTCAGCCTATCACCCATAAAAAAAGAAAAAACGCCAGCGTTTTTTGGGACTTAGAAATTTTTTTAACTTTTTTTGAAGCAATCCCTATCTACTCTATTGCACTTCACCTGGTCTGAGGTGGCAAACGAAGTCTTGCGTAAAAGGTAGCGTTCAGAAAAATGCGCGCGTCAGTGAATTTGCGAAGTTACGTCCGTTGCGCAAATTCGCCAGGCGTAAGGGTGCGAAGTAACACTAGCGAATTTACGCCAGTGTCCGTTAGTGAATTGGCGAATTAACGAAAATGCGATACGCTAGCGAATTAACGCTTCGTCCTTTAGTGAATTTGCCCCCTATAGTTTAACTGATCATGTCAATGCTTTTGTTGTGAAAAGGTAACATTGGATTGCTCAATTTTTTGCACTCCTCCTATGTTACTAAATGAGATAACCGGTCATAAAAATGAAAGCCTAAATAAACCCAAGTCCTCGGCTTATTTACCTTTTCTGCTAAATTCAAGACTGTTCTTGCTTGGATGACAATCACTTGTTCCTCATTCGTCAGGTTCTGCACCATAAAGCACATGTGGGTGGTTAGTGTAACTTCCTTATTTCGTGGCTATAAAGAAAACCAGCTTTGAGTTTTAGAAGCAAGGTAGAAGAATTGAGCAGCACTAATAAGATCTGGTACTAAAGCAGAAATCAGAGGTTTAAATGTTGAAAAGACAATTCTGGATAAAGTGGATGCCAATTGTCCATATCTGCATAAAAAACATTCTGTGGCATCCATAAAGCACGACTAACAGGATAAATGCCAATATGACTATTGGCAATTTTAAAAAAAAGCCTATTGTTATAAAGGGGAATCTGGAAAAAAAGCAGAGGAGGATAAATTCATGGCAACTGAATGATTTTACCATTTCCAGATTTATAAAACAAAGACGTGTAATATAACTCGATTAGCCCATCCATATACCTGACAAAAATGACTCGGGCACCTGTGTGTGGCATGGCAACCTGCACCCCTTCTCTCCAGTGTTCTACCACACCATTACTCCCTGTTTGTAAGGGTTAGTGGGGGCACAGACATCTGATGATGGAAGGGTGGGGAGAGAGAATGAGTTGGTCTAATAATGAGCCTCTCACATAATGCTCTACAGCAGTGATCCCCAACCAGTAGCTCGTGAGCAACATGTTGCTCTCCAACCCCTTGGATGTTGCTCTTAGTTGCCTCAAAGCAGCTGCTTATTTTTAAATTCCAGGCTTTGAGGCAAGTTTTGGTTGCTTAAAAACCAGATGTACTGCCAAATAGAGCCTCCTGTATACTGTCAGTCCACATAGGGGCTACCAATAGCCAATCACAGCCCTTATTTGGCACCACCCAGGAAAATTCCGTGCTTGTGTTGCTCCCCAACTCTTTTTAAATCTGAATGTTGCTCATGGGTGATAAAGGTTGGGGACCCCTGCTCTACAGTATACATTGTGATAAACAATTGTGACCCCATCCCCTTAAACGCTTGGTTATGATCACAAACACCAGTTGCAAAAATGGATGCTAAATTGTGCAGGCTTGGTTGCCAATCACAAGGTGCAACTTTCATGTAGCACCAATGCTCCCTATCAGCCTGCTCTGATGAATTTCATGCTATTGCAATCCCAAGTGCAAAGTGCAGGTCTCACAGGCGCCAGGAAGAACTAGAAGCAGCATCTGCCCTGAAGTGGTGTACCTTCTAGGGTTCCCTTAGCATGTTGGGCATCTTCACATAACTTAGTGAATTGCATGCTTTGATAATGCCAATCAGGAAAAGTGACACCACTTGCACACAAATACGGCACTCAATTGCAATCCACTGTTCAAAGTGAATGGTGATTTGCATCCACATTGGTAAATCATGCTCAAGTTACTCAACACACTACTTAATGGACACCGTGGGTTAAAAAAAAAAAAAGGAATTTTGCACTTGTTTTATGACTTTGAACATACTTGCATTAGTAAATGAGCCTTTTTATCTTGGTTCCCTGTAATCATGTGGCCCAACTTGGCTCCAAGAGTGATTCCAGCATCTATTTGGAATGTGGTACCAGTAATGCTTTATAAATGGAGCCAGATCAATTTGCAGTCCATTAAAAGCCAGACAGAGCTCTTATTTCCATATTACTATATCATTCTTTTATTTATCCCTCCCCAACTATCATTGTAACGCTGCCTTTCTCCACTCTCAGTGGAAGACCTAATGCAGAATTCTTCCTCTAATAAACTGCCATTACTACATTATTTAGAGACCTAACATAATTTCAGATTTGGTCTTCACCTTCTAGGCTCATTTAAATATTTCAGGGTGTATAAAAACCTCACAATGGGGGCATGTTAAGTGAAAAGAAATAAAGTGCCCCTACTGAAGAATACTAATAAGGGGTCCGTTTACTAAAGTGCGTTAAAAATATTCGCACAATTTATAGACAGAATTTTCGCCAAATATGTTATCGCCAGTTTACTAACCTGCGGTAAATATAAATTTGTGAATTTTCTTGCGCAAGAATAATTGTTCGCCAGTTATCGCATTCGCTGAAAATAACGATACGCACACATTAACGCTTGGTTTACTAAACAGCGAAATGTGCTATAGACAAAATTAACGCCAGAATATTCGCAAACTTTTACCGCCACCTATGTAGTGGCGTAAAAGTATTTTTTTCGCCAGAAAATTCTCGAGGGGCAGGAAATATCCCTTAATAATGGGTTTTTTTACCCATAATTCTTTGCTGACAGGAGACAGATCTGCAGCTATTGCTGTCAGGATGTTTTGGCTTCTGCTTCTATCTGGTGCAACAGCAGCAGTTTCAGCTCAGAGGCGTATTATTATCAGCGGTATCACAGTCCAAGGATTCGTCAGCCTCTACGCTTTTTTGGTTTCATTGTGATTGGCTACATTAAACTGTGCATTTCTATGAAGCAAAGAGATTGACTGGTATCATTTCTTGTTCCTATGATTCTATTGGCAGAAGGGTTTATATGATGCAGACATGTTTGATTGGTGTTACTCTGGTGATGTTGTTGGATGGTATAATCATCAGTCAATAAAGTTTATAAGTTTTGAAGATGCATTTCTGGCCATAAATGTCACAGTAAAAATTTTGCCATAATAACCGCCATAAAACAAGACTATTTTATAGCATAAATATTCGCAAAAACATAATTTTTCGCCAATACATTCGCAACTCGCTATAATTACCGCTTACGTAAGCTGGTTCCTGAACGTAGTTACCGCAAGTGATCGCAATGACTTCTGAGCGCATCGCTGTTTAGTAAACTTAGTCGCTGCGAATATTCTGTCGGAAAAATATTCTCAGCGATAACATGCGGAAACTTGAAGTCAGATTTACCGCACTTTAGTAAACGGACCCCTAAGAGACTAGACGTCTTTATATAGAAATTGGATTCATTCAGTTTTAGCTGCACAACTATTTTTGTAACCACTGTAGGGTTGTTGTTACAAACAAACTCCAACTTGTGGATAAACAAAAACTCTGGGATATTATTCCTTTAGTCCTATATACATTTCCCCTTTGTTTGTAGACAAATGGGACAACCATAATCATGCGCAATTCAGAAGGCGAACATACACTTACGGCGTTATCCCCTAGGATGTCCAGTTTTTTCATCAGCTCCAAAACAATGATATCCTAAATAAATAATAATAATCAGCATAAGTAAAAAGCGACTATCAGAGTCCAAATACAGCAGAACGAAGACCTCGGAACTTACAGTAACTCCTTCTGCTTCACAATAAACCTGCAACGGGCTATTTCCTTCTGTAAAAGGGATGTGATGGAAATTGATGGCAGGGGATCTCCTCTCCCTTTCCTAAAAATAAATCAAGGTTTAGAGTGTCCACAGCAATGTCCAAGCTGAGTGTTGTACTAGGAGTATGAGTATGACTGTGCATCTAATATAGCTTCTTTGGGATACTATCCTAAGGATACACTGGTGCATCCCAACAAGAAATAAATAGTAGGAGATATAGAAAATGATTAAGGAAATTAAGGTGCCAGACCCATTGGCTAATGAGTGCTTTCTTACTTCAAGCTCCAATATCCTAAATTCCAAGAGCTCGTTCTGATCCTTCACATCTTGAATGTCATGTTTGAGCTTGGCCTCATCTGTTTCCATTTGTTTGATCTGCAGGGAGAGGATATTGAGTATGAATGCCATGGTTTTTAGGATTTCAATACTTTTATCATGGTCATTTACCCAACCATCGACAGACCCTGTGCTATTTTAATCTAAATATTCTCTCAACCACACGTTAGGACCTGTTGCTTGACAACTTTGTTGGTGCAGAATTTCTTTGTAGCTATTTAGATATACCATCTGGTATACCTGCAGCTTCTCAATCTTTAGGCATTGGCTTATCTTCAAAGAAGTTGATTGGGACCCTTTTGTCTTTCCTATCACTACATTAACAGGGACTTTCTAGTCAACATAACCAACTCCTAACCTTTTGTTAGCGCAGTAGTGTGAATGGGGCATTATTCCAAAGAGTGACTGAAAGATGTACCTTGGTGGGAATGACCCCTCAAATTTTGAACAAGGTAAAATGGGGGAAAGAACTTTGTTGGTGGAATTGTTGTTTGTGGCATCATGATAATGGCCCGGAGGGAGGAGAACATATGCCTCCAAGCATGAGACCCAGGAAAATGTTAAGTTTTCTAGGACATACAGTAAATAAATTGTCTTGTGGTATTCAAGGCTGAAAACACACAGAGAAAGGCATGGTAAGTGACCCTTAAAATGAGGCTCAACTGGCAAACTGTGGATTCTGGAAAATGCCAGAGGGACTTCTGTAAGATCCCATAGACAGTCACTATTTAGTGGGCTGTTTGGGTCTCTGTGTACTTGTAATGGCAGGGCCTATTTTGACTCCCAGTCCAGACCTGCTTAAAACATAGTAGAGTGTGAGTTACTTCTGATTTATATTTGGTATATATGAGTAATTAGAGTAACAATTGTGCATCCCCTGTGTCAGATATTAAGCCCCACGTGGACTATATTGTATAACCATTTCATGGTCTAATGAGGGTATAATGTAAAGGCATATGCAAGATTTTTTTTACACTTTACTCCACCTTTCTCCATCTGGTCTATCCCAGCAGCACTTAATTTTAACACATCCAGTTATAGTGTACGCAGCTTATAAGGAGAAATATAATTTGTGTTATGTAAGTATTGTTGTTTCTGATTGGTCACCAGGTGGTGCTGTTGGGTAAGGAGAATTCATGGGGAGAAGTTGTATAAAGGAGAGAACAGAAGATAACTTTCTTTTTGACTGACAGGAAGATCAAGGGAATTACACTGGAGAGCCTAAGTCCACCTCTGAAATATAATAGGGAGAAGCATTAGGTAGGTCATTTACTGGTAGGGTAGCTTTGCTGAGCTTTTTGTGCTCAATGAAAGTCAGGTGTAGGTTGTGTAGCTGAGAACTTGAGCTCCAAAGAGAAAGACCGGTGTTCTGGAGGTACCGCAGCCAGATTAGGGACTCAGAGAAGAGGGGACTAGGGTAGACAGGGCCTAGAAACATCACTGCAATGTGGACCCTGGTGCTGAAAGGCTATTGAAGTGTATGCCGTCACTGACTCAAGGAGAAGGCAGGCAGCCATTGGGACCTAGTGACATGGATGTCCAAATTCTGGTTAGGAAACATTAGAGAAGATTGTGTGTGGCAAGAATCCTGTAAGACGCACTGGGAGATTGGTCCATCCTCTCACCTCCTGGTGCGTCTTGTGCACGCGTACACCATTTTTCGGTGTGAGATTCAAACTTCTGCGCCAATTCTCCTTTAAAAAGGCCCTTTTCCATTGGAACAATGCCAAGCTGGCTTCTGTTCACAGATCCTGCTAAAGCATTGTATTCTATTTGACTTTCCTGTTTTTTTTACTTCAATTCCTGCTGCCTGCCTCGACCCATTTGCCTGATCCTTGCCGGTACTTCTTCACAAACTCTCACACTACTAAATGCACAAATTCCCTGTTGGTTCCACAGCAGAAAGCCCGGAGCCCCAAAAGGGCGTCGGTGAACACCGGAACTCGCAGGGGTCCTCTGTGAAAACTGGAACACGCAGGGGTCCTATTGTGCATCTAAGAGTGCCAGCTGCCATCAAGCTTCCAGATTGAAGAGTTTGGTACAAATCCATGTGGAAGCCATGCTGGTGACTAATAAAGAGAGGTACCTGAGTTCAAATGAAAGTTGTGTGGAACCTCAGTTTTTTTGCTTCTAAGTGTCACTACAGTCCCCTGGGTGGTAATGTTGTGAGTGAGAGTCGGCTATGGTATACAGAGAGACACCGGACACCGTGTTTCAAGCAGCTATATCATGACAACAGGCATAACCAACAGATACCATTGGGGATAGAACCTTATTTTAGTGGGTGTAATATATAATTAGACTTTTGAAATAGTAGAGGTTTTGTGATATGTCTGATTTAATACTCACTTTGTCTACAAGTTCCTGATTTCTCCTGTACAGCCCCTGCTTTTCCTCAATCCACTTCATGTCCTTGGAAATGAATAAAAGAGGTGACAGAGTTGCAGCAAGAAAACAGAATGCACGAGCCCTTGTTAATGCGCTAATGTCCAGGCTATGGGTTTATTGCCCCTTTATTTATAATGACCACAGGGAAGGGCTGTATGGATTGTTGGATCTGTACAAATGCAAATATTCTGAATTCAGCTTTCCAGTTAGTGCTAAGGTTGTTTAATGTTATTTAAAAAGCCAAGACAGAGAATGACCTTACCTGGCCCTGCTCAGACATTGCTTTTTCCAGGTCCTCTATTCTCCTCTGATACTGATAAATATCTGCCTGTAGCTGCTCTCGGGTCTGTTGGATATCACAGAAATATATGGTCTTAAATTACACAAATGTTTCTTATTAATATTTCACCTCTGAGGAGCACACTATTAATATTAATAATCTACATTGCCCTTTTTCATTTTCTGTAGCTCCATCTATAAGGCCATTTTAGGTAAAGGAATGAGTGCCTAGCTGGTTACATCTCTGGACTCCATCGCTGTCCATGACTCCTGTACCAACTCAACAAGACACTTAGCCATTTACTAATACACATAATGTGGGTGCTCTAATTTAGATGCAACAGAGATGCAACCGTGCATCTTTATTAATATGTCTCAACCTGTAGGTCAGCATCTACCTCTGCAAGTACTGATACAGCTGATGAATTATGTAAAGACATTATTCCACAGAGACCTTGACTTCTCGCTCTGCATCTAGGGTTCCCCCAACTTGTTCCTGCAGAAGAGCGTATGCACGTTGCAAGGCCTGATATTCCATGGTCAGCTGGCGGAATCTGAGCTCCGTCTCTTCTTTGGCCATTCCCTGGAATAAATTCATAAGTAAAGGATGTGATTCTAATAGTAAGCTGTCATTAAAATGAATTGCAACAACGTATTGGTTCTATTCAATGTAGAGTATCATCATTTAGGGTGAACAGAAGTCATTATAAGGTAACTATTGACTCCCATTCTAGATTTTCTCTCAGAATTGTAGCTAAAGTATTAGGCCATGTTTATGAGAAAAGTACATAAGGATTACTAGGAAACCTTATTTATTTATTCATATGCTAAAAATTCAAAAAAATTGAGTTAACTAAAAAAATCTGAATTTTTAGTGGAATTTTTTTTTTTCAAGATTTATTATACCCTGAGGCTGCAAAAAGTCAGAATCTGAAACTACTCCATCTTCAACCTGTTGAAGTCCTGTAGAACTCATTTGCAGATGCCCCATTTGCCATTTGAAGATATTATTGTCTGTGCCGGGTTTTTGTACGATAATTCGAACATTTCAAGCTTTTCCGCCAATTTCACAAAAAATCTGGACTTTTTGGCCGTCAAATTTGAAAAATTCAGATTTTTTTTCTGAGAAAAGTTGCGATTTTCGTGTATCAATCCGAAAAAGTTGTGGTTTTTGTTGATTTTTTTCATGGTTTTTTATTGATAAATAAGTGTAAATAGTGGATTCTAGTTTGGTGAGGCTTTTTTATTTAAAAAACCTGAAAAATTCGGATTTTGATAAATAACCCGCTTAATGTATGTATATGTCCAAAGGGAAGTAGATCTTCATTCCCTTTTAAATTTTAGGACAATTTTCACAACTACAGTTTTTTTTTAAAAATCAATCAACCTTGTTCAATTCTTTAATTTATGGAGCAGAAGTCCGCCACAACAAAAATCACATACATTTTTCCATTCATTTCCATTCCTTTTTACAAATTCAACAGTTTGAAACCAACACAAAAAGTAAAATAGCTTGAATGTTGAAGAACCACCTCCCGTTGACGTCTATAGGCCCATGACTGATTGGATTGATGAAGCTCTAAAATTGGATTTCAGCAAACCTGAATTTGACAGAACTCAATATAGTGATTTTTTTCAACTAGGATTTTCTTGATTTGCAGAAAAAACAGAGTCTCAAATTTTTATAAATTACTTTGGACTTTGATTACAAACATAAGCTAGTAAAATAGTAATTAAAAGATTATTTAAGTATGTTTATTTAGTAGAGTTCACTCATTACTATAGTTTACCTCTTCCACATCCTCATCGGGAGTGCACGGCGTCCGATCTGTTCTGTCTGTTTGGTAGGAGATTGAAGAACCGTCTGAATCTAGTGAAGCTTCCTCGTCATATCCAAAAAAGGTCTCCACGACTGGCTGTAGGGAAAAAATCAGAGCTTACAGTTAATACAGCTTCTTTGAAAAGATGAATTGGATATGCCTTACAACATAAAGCCCCTCAAAACATTACAGGTCCATCAAATAAGCCACTTTATTGGATAAATCTGAATCGAATGTACAGAGTTAAAATATTATACTCATAATCGTTCGACCAAACTTCTTTCAATAACATCTCTAAGTGGGTGAAATCTAGATCCATTGCTCATCCCCAGACCTTCCTCTCAGGCTCTTTCTCTGGTTAGTGGCTGTTCTTAATGTTCCGACTTTTTTTTAATTTAACTGAATCTAATTTGCTATTTCCCCTGTCCTACTGTTCCATGTTCTCATTTATTCTCAATTAAGGATGCACTGTATGCATAATTTTTGGATTCCTCCAAGTTCTTTGCAAGCTCTTTCTCTCTGAAGGCCTTCAAACAATTCTCGAATTATAACCCAGCTATCCAAAGGGCTACTTTGAAACTGCAAGCACTCATGCAAGCTTGATTATATCCATATAAAAATCCATATACACTTCATAGTGAAATGCTTCTAAATACTATAGGTGGGTTGGGTATTTAAGTGCTAGTCAAGATACAGTTGTCAAGCCAGTGCCTATTCTGTTCCCTTCTCTTCTGCCCCTATATCAGATTTAGTTTTTATTTAAAAAATACTATGCTTTAAGATTTCTCATTATGTATGGTTACTTTTTCGTTGCATTTTGTGGCAGAGAGAGTGATAACACTGAATGTTTTTTATTAAAAAAATACTATATTAAGCAACCATTGTGCTTTACATGATTATGCACTAGGAATCACTTTTGAATGCACCTGCAAGTGCAGGTGATTGAAAATGAAGTGCAATGGAGAACACATAGTGATGCAAGTCATAATGGAGTAAACATGCCTCTTCAAATGAATAGTGAGCAACTGGTCCAGGTAGTTACCACCACCTTGGCTCTGGCTGTAGCTCCAGGGTTCCCACAGAGGGTTGCATCAATAGGTGCCCCCAACTTGTGGCCAGTGGACAGAGGTGGACTGGAGTACCAGTTTCCCACTGGATACCCTATTCAGGGGTCCACCTCCCAGCCACTTACTTACTCATATATGTCAAAAACATGAGCCCAACTGTCCATCTTGACACATCAGGTGCAATTCTGGTGGTTGCAACCTGGAGCATATCTGCAATTCAGGAATTATAGGAAAAACACAGCATAATGGTAAAAAAGCATACCAATTTGCATCCAACTTTGCAGACTGCACTTATGTTCATAAATGTTTCCTACTGAGTTTTGATAACATGCATACTGTGTACACGTTATATTAACAAGGGTTAGTAAATAGGGATGTAGCGAACTGCCGATTTGGTGTTCACGAACGCCGTTCGCGAACACCGGCAAAAAATGCGAACGTTCGCGAACAGTTCGCGAACTTCGTACACCCGCTAAAATCGTTCGATTCGAACGATCGAAGGATTTTAATCGTTCAATCGAACGATTTTCATTCGAATCGAACGATCGAAGCATTCGATCGAATGCTTTTCATTCGATCGAATGCTTACAATCGTTCGAACGAATGGAAATCGTTCGATTTTTAGCGGTCGAAGGAATTCGAATGGTCGAATGGTCGAACGATTTGTATTCGAATCGAACGTGAACTCAAAATGCGAACGTCGCGCGACGTTCGCGAACATTCGGCGGACGCGAACGGTCGAAGTTCGCGCGAACAAGTTCGCCGGCGAACAGTTCGCTACATCCCTATTAGTAAAAGACATAATGCCCTCATGATCAAATATTCCCCCTAGAAGGTACAGATTACAGTACACACAAAAGACAATTTATTATAATTTCCAAAGACCAGGAAAATCAAACGTTGCATCAGTGTGTTTCATTGCACCCTCTTGATTTGACCCAGAAATAGAACAACACTTTTGAGAGTGATTGTTCTGATCACAAATTGCAGACAATTAGAGAATGGAAGGAACAGTACCTTGGGGAGTTTTGCCATTTTCTTTCTTTGCTTTCTAAACTTTAAAAGCTTTTCACGGTCCTGGAGAAAGCAGAATATCTTATTTTTAACAGAGACCGGTACAATTCCCTGTGATATTGCCCAATGTCGCAGCAAAACCTTACACTACTTACCAAGACGCTCTTCACATAGCCGGCAGTTTCCAGAGTCTGGTAAAATAAATCACATAAGCATTCATTAATTAAAGTGATTTGCTGCTGCATAATTATTCCCAGAGAAGAGAAAACAGTACAACCATTCTGAAATGGATGTCTAGTTAAATTTATGGGCAATCAGTGTTAACTGGAACTGTTTCTATATCTAAATATCATCAATATAACTAGTGGCATAAAAACAGTTCATCAGCGACTTTTTCACCAGTGTGTCAAGGAGCTTCATGTTCATACGTCTGTTGCGACCTAAAACTTACAGTATATCACCTGCTTACAGCACATTTGCAATGCATGAATAATCTATATTGACAATCACCCCTTCTATAAAGAGGCCACCCCATTCAGACTAGAGGAATAGAACTTTCATTTGAAACAGTATAGGTGTTATGATAGGTATCCCAAACCCAGAACAATCCCCAAGGTCCCGGTCACGGCTCAATCTTCTGCCTATAACAACCACCTTTTGCTCCGGGAGGAGCCCTCCACTACTCGGGTGCCACCAGGTCTTAACGTGACAGGACCAGAGAGAAAGTTCTGGGCAGGCAAGGGAACCAGATGTAGTACTGAAATGGAGAACAAGGAGCATGGTTGTGGGACAGGCCATGTCAATACCAAACATGAGCAGCAGTACAGAATTAAGAGACGACAGGATAGTTGAGGTCACAGGCCGAGTTCAAACTCAACAATATCGCAGTACAAAGCAGGGGAGTCAATTTAGAGGCAACGGTCAGGATAGGCAGTGGACTAGACAGGGTCAGGGACAGGCAGGTAAAGAACAGTTTAGGAACACTCAGAATCTCACCCAGGAACTAACGAATTAGACCTACGCTGGGCAGTGCACAAAAGGTGCCTGCGCCTTTAAATATTAAAATTTCGCGGCAGGGTGCAATGATGTTATACACAGTCATTATTTCAGAATGTGCATCGGCGTGCAGGAGGGAGGACGAGGCGGGCATCCTTGCCGTGGGTGCAAAGGATGTCCCAGTCGCTCCCCCACTAGATCCCCAGGGGAAGTCCTCACAATAGGTAGTTCTTTACAGTAAGGACAGTGAGGATGTGGAATGCACTGCCGGATGATGTTGTGATGCTGATTCTGTTAATGCCTGTAAGAGGGGTTTGGGTGATTTCTTGGACAAGCAGAATATCCAAGGCTACTGTGATACTAAACTCTATAGTTAGTGTTTGAGTATATATAGTTTATGTGAGTGTATGGAGGGGTCACTGTGTATGTATGGATGCTGGGTTTTATTTGGAGGGTTTTAACTTGATGGACTTTGGTCTTTTTTCAACCCTTTCTAACAATGTAATCCCAAACATAACATGGAAAATACTGGCATTGCCATTTTGCAGTCCTAAATCCTAATGGTTAGGACAAAAAGATTCTGAAGCACTGAGCAATATAGAGGGCCCTAAAGTTATTTTGCTTTGGAGCATGGCAGCTTCTTCATATGCCTCTGCTATTGAGTCAACTGATGTTGGTATTGGACAACTGACTCTCTCTCTCATCTGATATCTGTTTTGCACTTAAATATTGTTTAAGCTTTACCTTACAAAGTTCATCAATGAAGAGTTGCTGTTCATTCAACTGCAGCTTCAAAAAGTCAACTTCTCTCTCTTCTCTACTTTGGTCTAGATCATTCAAGGAGCTCGGCCTCCTTATAATACCAGCTTTTTGTCTCTGCATGAATAGAAAAATAAGATTTAAAAAAAAAAACAATTTGGACCTTTAAAACTAGAACCCCTTTCTCACACAAAGGCCCCTATGGATTAAAACTATAATACAAACCATTTCTATGTTTTCTTGTGTTAAAAACTTCAGCTTGTTCTCCATTCTCCGCAACGAATGGGACATTTCTTCATTTTTACGGCTAAGTCGCTTGTTTTTGTCCAGAATGGGTTTATATTGACTTTCTGCATCTCTTAGACGTTTTAACTTGATTTGAAAAAATAAAGTTAAGAGAATACGGGTTATGTTACAATTTTTTGTTTTTGTATAATTCTGCCTCAAGTAAGTAAACAAGAAACAGCCCAGAAGATGAATAGGGATTAATAAGGCATTTTCCTTATGGTGAGGACAATTTCCACATAGTTCTGGGCCAGATTCATACAAAAATGTCATGGGAACTCTTGAAAAGCACAGTAAGCCCATGACTTACACCCAAAGGTACAACTCTTTGTGCTCCAGTAATGGAAGGCAAGGGGCATCACCTTCCTATGTATAGAGTGCTGCCTACCCTTGGATGACAGATAGCTTGTCCTATTCAGTGCAACATGGCCTGTATTTACCTAAGGCAGGAATTAAGTACAGGACTGCCTTGTGCCTGCCAGTGCCGCCCTCCGAACCTTGCAGGGTGCAAAGTGCAGAAAATATAGTGGGTGCAAAAGCTTAATGAATGGGTCCCGGTGGTAGAATTTTGCACCCCTTAGAAATTTGTAAACTAGGCCTTTGTCCTCATATCTCACTTGCCTCATCTGCTTCCCTCAAAACGAATAAAAAACTTTATTAAAGAAAAAGTATAGATCAAATTCACCCCATAGCATACCTCTTTGGTGGATAATGTCATAAGGATAGCTCTATGATCCTTAAAACTTGCCTTCTTTCTGTAATTCTGTAATTTTTTCCCCTCTGGTCAGTTATGTTCCATCATAACAAATAAAATATCCCCTGCTGCTTGTAATTTGAATATTACAAGTCACATTGGTTCTTTGCATATAAACGTGCTGTGCTTCCCTATCCAGCTTCTCGCATCTTTAATTACAGTTGTTAACTTGCATTATCCAATTTATAAACAATGGGGGGAATTTTGTTCTAGGGAAGAGATATCTGCCGTCTGAACCATTTTCAATAACATATACTCAAACTTCTAAAAAGGTTTGGGAATGCCTAATTACTGTATTTGCAAAAGGGGTTCTGTTGCATTTTGCTGCCAATGAAGAATTCTTTGGTCAAGGCAAGCATTACCCATATTTAAATTCATGTAAAAATTTCATCCAACAACTTCTTATTTAAGGAAAAACAATCAGAACTCAATGTATAAATAGTATAATTTCGGTTTAACAAACAGTTATATAGACCTGCTACTGTTCAAGCAGAAGTATTTGCGACTCACAGGCAACCCCTAAATATTTACAGTGCTTATGCAAGGCTTGCCTGCTACCTAGCAATTTACCCCAAACGGATATACAATATTTACCCTTACCAATGCATTAGACTTACTAGCTCATTTCTCTCTTCTGACAGTAACGCATTCCGGTCTTCCAGTTTCCGGATAATTGCACTTAATTCAGCAATTTTTAGTTGAAACCGACGAACATCCTTTTCATCCCACTGCTGTTCCTAAAACAAAGATGGACTGCAAATAACTGCGCATTGGAAGTAAAGCGAAGAGCACACCGAATACGGGCAGGGATTGAAGAATTTACTGTAAATTGCATTTTGGGTTCATTGTTGATTGTACACCTTAAAAATGACAGCAACTAAGGTAAAAGGGAACTATATAATATGAAAGATGCACAAATTGAAATAAACAGTAGATAATAAACAGTAGTCTAAGGATGCCTTACTAATCCAGTAAGAATTTTCATAGGGTAAATGTGGCATTTGACTCCCATAAGATAAGATGCAATAGAAACAAAGGGTCTTAAAATGACCCCTCCCCCCCAAGATGGCCATTTATGACCAATGAAAGGATCCAACAGGATCAATTAAGAGCAACAATTAAGGGACAGGGCACATGCTCAGATTCGGGGAGATTAGTCGCCCAACGACTATTAAAAGCGAATAATCTCCCCAAACTGCATCCTGCCGGATAGAATGTAAATCGCCGTCAGGATGGCACTGGGAGCACTTTATCTTCAGAAGTCGCCTGAAGTTGCCTCTTTCTAGCTGGCTGGAGGCAGTTTGGGGAGATTAGTCGCCCAGAAGAAGTGGAGATTTGTCGCTGGGCGACTAATCTCCACGAATTTGAGCGTGTGCCCCGACCCTAAGGGCTAGTCCACACGAGGAGATTCAGGGAGATTTTGTCGCCTGGCTACTAATTGCCTCGTCTTTTGAGCAACTATCTCCCTGAACTGCCTCAGCGTTTTTCCCCATAGGCTACAATGAAAAGTTGCCTGCGCTAATGCACACACGGCGATGCGTTTTCAATAGTTGCCCAAAGTTGGCTCAGTGAGGCAATTTCAGGGAACTATTGAAAACGCATCGCCGTGTGTGCATTAGCGCAGGCAACTTTTCATTGTAGCCTATGGGGAAAAACGCTGAGGCAGTTCAGGGAGATAGTTGCTCATAAGACGAGGCAATTAGTAGCCAGGCGACAAAATCTCTCCGAATCTCCTCGTGTGGCCTCTAAAGCAACAAAATTGCTTATCCAATTAAGAGCAGCTATAGTCATTACACTAAGAAATAATACTCTGAATATATTGTGAAACCTCTATTTTGCATCCCCCATTTCCCTCATTTTACACTGTTTTTTGTGCGGCCCCACCAATATCTAATGGATATCCCTGATATTACATTTTCCCAGATTTTACATTTTTTTCTGGTCCCCTGAAAAACATAAGCGGGTTCAACTGCATTGCCCCTAAATTGTACAAAGTTTTCCGATTGAATGGATTGTTTGCAACAGTAAATTTAACACAAACGGCAACAAATTCCTTTGACTAGAGACCAAGGAAGCCATTAGATGAACAGTCTTAAAAATCACATTTAGCAACAACTGGTGCAGGAGAGACTTTGGGTTTTACCTATTTATGTACTTCATTTCTATGGAAAGTAGAGACAAATAATCACAATATTAACCCACAAGGGTCAATTTCATTAACGAATTAACGAATGGACAGAAAGAAAATAAAAGATTTACAGAGATATAATTATCCTTATAAAGTAAAAACACGGCATTATGTAAAATTCATTCTGGTTTAAATACAATATGGAATTGCAACAGCGCCATTAAAGGAGAACTAAACCCTAGAAATGAATATATCTAAAAGTGCCATATTTCATATACTGAACTTATTGCACCAGCCTAAAGTTTCAGCTTGTCAATAGCAGCGATGATCCAGGACTTCGAACTTGTCACAGGGGGTCACCATCTTGGAAAGTGTCTGTGACACTCACATGCTCAGTGGGCTCTGATTGGCTGTTGAGAAGCTAAGCTTAGGGCTCGTCACTAATTATCCAGCAGAAAATGAGCTTCCCCTGTAATATAAACTGATGCTACAGGGCTGATTATTAAATTCTGATGCTAATTGCACTGGTTTCTGTGCTGCCATGTAGTAATTATCTGTACGTGCCAGGCACGTACTTACTTCTACCCCTAGTCGATTTGTGATATTGCGTCAATCTCGCATGTGTGAGCAGCTATTCACCATGCGCACGAGTGTTTAATAAATGCTTGCACGAATGCGTGCACCCATACAGCGCCGTGACTGGCCAGGTTGCCTAGGGCGTCTGTCCGGCTTGGCCCGGCTTTGACTTTGCACCGTTTCTTTTTCCTTCTGTTTTGACACGGTGCCCAGACCCTGCAAACATGCATCTTCATAGAGTTCCATTCAAAGAAAAACACATAGATATTTATAAATACCCACAAACAATGGCTTGAAAAAAGCTTTCAGACCCTTCGGCAATTTTCTCATTCTACTGAACACCAAATCCTACACCAAAATTGAGTTCTGCAATATTCCATTTAAACCACTTAAAATATTTACCCTATATTTATAAAACAAAAAAAATAGAAATATGCTCTTGGTGTGCATGTAATGTTTTCTAGAGGCAGCTGTTGCAGCAATAACAGCTTTAATCCATTTGTACTATGCATGCACCAACTTTGGGTAAATTCTTCCAGGTTGATAATCACCGTGACATTCAGATTAGTTGGATGACACCTGGGCATCTTAATTTTCAAATGGAGCCATAGATTCAGAGCTGGATTGAGATCAGGGCTGAGATGGGGCTATTGTAGGATAGTCACCCTTTTCACATTTTTCCTTGAGCCACTCCATTGTTACTTTGACCTTGTGTGTGGGATCATTGTTCTATCAAGACATGAACTTCCCCTAAGATTCAGTGTTTAGCAGCATGAAGATGTTCTCTTGCACTATTTCCCTGTATTTTGCACCACTCATTCATCCTTCTATTTAGCAAGGTGCCCAGACCCTGCTGATGGAAATCAGATGGTAGGTTGTATAACATATATATAATCAGAGAGAACATAGAGTCAGATTTGTTATTGAGCAAATGAGGGTCTGAATACTTTTGCAATGTCTATTGACATTGTGCACAAAACAGAATAGACAAAATGTGTATTTTCAAAGACAATGCTCATAGATCTTGGGATCCCTAAATAAAGATGACAAAAACCAGATTAAAATTCTTACAGGGCTTCCAGAATGATCTGAAGTTTCTCCTGCACCACTTGCAATGGGAAACTCCCGTTTCGGGCTGCTCAGATGGCGGTCAGACTCTTTGAGCTGGACAAGCTGTTGATCTAAGGCCTCCTTTAGGAGTTGAAGTCTTTGAGCATGCCCGGCTTGCACCCCTAACTCTTTTTCCAGCAAGTAAACTGTTCTGTCTTTTAATTTAAGTTCATCCATCTACAAGGAGAACAGAACAACAAAGTCACTGAAATGACAAAACTTGTGGTAATAACGCGCTCAACTCAACTGGTTTAGCAGTATGATATTTGGTTTTATAAGCAAAATGTATGTTTATAGCATGTTCCATTTATATTTGCATTGGACAGTGAGGAGGTAGGGAGCTTGTTGTCAAGATCAAAGTTCAAGATCCTTCCCAAACTTTTAGCAGTTGTGCAGGGGTGGGGGGGTTAGGAAGTTCAAAGAACAGCCAATTGATAAAGGGTATGGAAGGTCTCAGTTATGAGAAAAGGCTGGTCAATTTGAGGTTATTGACACTGGAGAAGGACAGTCTAAGGGGTGATATGAAAACTTTCTATAAATCTATAAGGGACCTTTTTATTCTTCATTTACCAGTAGGTCCTTCCAGCAGATACAAGGGCATCCAGAAGATAATATAAAGAGATGTTATTGAGACATAATATCAAGAGAGGGCTAGATGCTAGTGAGAATATACAGAATTACTGAAATTAACAGGTCAGATTGCCCCATTGGAGACAGCAAGGAATTTCCCCTCCATATAGAGTTAGATAGTGAAGTTGGGTTGAAAAAAGACCAAAGTCCATTGAGTTCAACCCCTCCAAATCAAACACAATGCCCATCCAAACGCACTCACGCCTACCACTCCCTCACAAGATCATAACATCATCTGACAGGGCATTCCCCCGGCCTCACTGTGAAGAACCACCTACACTGCTATCTATTAACTATACTTATTTTTTCGTTATATGTTCTTGTGATGGGAATTGTAGGGATTGACTTTGTTTCCTAGCTGAGAACACATAAACAACTATATGAAATAAATGTTTTAACATCCAAACTGGAGAACGATGAGGGACTAACTATCAGTTTGAATTTTATCACATTAATAATTTATTAAGTATCCAAAAAATGCATAAAAGTGGATCAGCATTTCAATTCATCAGAATTTATTTGATTCTTTGAGCAGCCGGACATCATTCTGTTCTACTGTATGAGGCAGCATTTGAGTTCTACCACCCCACCTTATTGTTTTAATGTTATGTAATTTAATGGGGGAGAGAGGGACTTAGAAAATTAGGGATTTAGAAAACATTTAGAAAATCAGGTTTCTTCCAAGAGAAACAGAACTGATAAATTGATCCACTTGTAGCTGTTATGGAGTGAACATTTATGGACTCCATTGACTGGACTTGAGGAAGAGGCTACAATATGTACATTTTTACTACTTACAATGACAATTTATAACACATTTACTGAGTTACTGGGGCTTGGCTGACAGATAACAGCTTCATTGGGAGTTGATATTATGATCGTTGCCTTGATTGGCAAATTTAGCGACAAGCAAAAATTGAGAGTTCACTTGTGTAATTAACAAGTTTCTTGGATAAAGAGACGTTTTTCTTTACCCAGTTAGACTTAAATGCTTAGCAAATGTTAAAGGGTGCAGATTTTCTATCCATTAATGTTAATGAGACAATGGCAGGGTCCGACTGGGCCGGTGGGATACAGAGAAAAAACCCCCACAAGAGCCTGGGGCCCACCAGCCCAGATCCGCATCCTGAGCTGGGAGGCCCACGTGGGGTGGGGGTTGCAGTCGGAAAGGGGGCCCTGCAAAAGAAGCCCGGTGGGCCCCGGGACCCCCAGTCCAGCCCTGGACCATAGGGTAATTATGGGAAATTGAAGACTACCAGCTGAAAAGCATCCTGTGTGCCATGAGCCAGTGGCCACTGTCAGCTGTTATTGGAACACAATATCCTCTAAAACCATTATGGAACTTACATCCAAACCAATATTGGATTCAACCACTTAGTATTATACTGTATACTAGTATACAGAATAATTTGCTAAATAAGAGTTACTAATTGGTAATGATATATACCCAATAGAGAATATTAAAAAATATATAAATATAAATAAAATAAATATAAATAAAAAAATAAATAAATAAAAAAAGAGCCAGATTATGATAAAATGGTGCCATATGCAGAAGTCTACGGTGGCAACAGCTATACTTGGGCTGTAAATATTTGTGTCCATGCTATAGTATGACAAAAACTATGATATATTTATATATTTTTTAAGTAAAATACAGATCTGATGCCTTAAAGTGCATTTGATTGATTAGCTATTGATATCATTAAGGATTAATCTTGCCCTGTGGCACAGTACAGGCCTTGCAGAGATGGCACATAACGGAGACAAAATATACGAGCTAGGCTTAATTCAATCTGCTTCCCATGCACATTAACTATGTTTAGCAGCCGTGCACAAATCAGTGAAATGGAAAAATGGAAAGACAGAGGCAGTTATGCCAAGAAAGCCATTTCTAATGTAAAAGAAACCACATCCGTTATAAATAAAAAGAATATTATCAATAACTTCAGGGCCAGACTGTTTAGGAAGAAGCATGCCAGTGCATTACAGTAAAAGCTGACATTTATATACCAGATAAAATTTAATGCTGCAAATGAAGGTGCATGGATAGTTTTGCCAGGCACATTCCAGGAACCATTTCGATTTCTACATAATCCTGGAACAGCAGTGGCATTGCCCTTATGTATTAGTGATAAATGTAAGAGCTAGTGTGAGAACTAGGCAGTGCCAGACTTGCTCCATAGTTATTACTACCAGGAACAGCAAAAGGGGGGACCTGAAGCTAATATTGAGAGGGCTGTGTTTATATATACTGTAGATACCCACGGGTCCTTGCCTAGGCTGGCAGTTTAGGATGAAGGCCCTTGGGTGCCAATATAATAGTTTTTATTTTATTTAAGAAGAAAAAATCTCCCCAGCTGCTGGAGACTTTCTGTGTAAGCTTAGTAGTGGAGCTGGGGGGTGAGGGGTTACCAGGTGCCTTTTTGGCAGATGTGACATCACGTATAAAGGAAGTGACGTCTGTGTATGTGACATCACTTCAGCAAGTTGGGAAGGAGCACTTAAGCACTTAAGCCTATGAGTAAGTGCCCCAATAGGCACCAAACGCTTTAGGTTTTCATGTCCTAATAAATTTTATATTTTTTAATATAATTGCTTCTTTATTATTGGAGGTCCTCACATCTTTTTTGGATATAGTGAGGAGCACCTAGGTCCTAAATACAGCACTGAACATTGCATTACAGTTTAGCGCTCCTGTTCCCACTGCTCTTTGCGACCCCAGATATTCTCCCTCAGTCTGGACAAGATTATACAAATGACACATTATTGCTCAGTTGGGGTCGGGGACCACTTCCCCTATTTCATACCCCTCTTTCCTTCTCCTATTCCCCTCATTGTTGGCACTACAACATAGGTCCCAGCCAATGTATTTTGCACAAGTGGTTAGGTTCCCCCCTTCCTTCGTGTCCCCTTGCTGCATCTAATGCATGCAGAGCACATTACTTCAGAAAAATCCATCCAAGATGCTAAATTATGTCCACAATAAAAGAACAGATTAAAAGCTCCACTTGTCCTTGAATGACAATATGCTTCAAAACATTTAATTTGTCATAATAAGTCACATACCTTGTAGTATTTGTAAATTCTTGTGCACTCTACTTAATCGGCACCAACAATTACTCTGTGAATCCTGGGACAATTCTGCATTGTGGGTAATTGTGTACGTGTGTTAGTGAAGAGGCTCTAGTAATTCATTATTATACTTAACTGTATATCACGCTGTAATCTCAGAAGAATGAATATAGTTCTGTTATGGGTTGTTTTCTAAAAACAATTAGGGGTCATTTATCAACACATTTATCAACAGTAACCCAATCAGATTGCTGCGTTCATTGTTCTACTTGCAGCTGGCTTTAAAAAGCTAATCACCGATTCGTTGCTATAGGTAACTGGCCATGGGCAAATTTGCCGAGTTTTTATAAATGAGCCCCAATATGTTGGAGTTGGGTATAGCTAGGGCATACAGTTGTTCTCATTAAAGGATCCTCTTACATTAATTGGAGCACTGGCTATGGTAGACTGGGTAAAGGCTTCACTGAAAAGTAGAAAGGGAAATCATTATGCCCTGGAGGTGCTTCTGGGAACTCAGCTGCCATTACTTGAGAGTTATGTGATTCTCTAATGGATTTATCTTTCATCTGAGCACCTTGCAGGCTGGGGATTGGATATAAAACATATTACAGTGACAAGAGATGAATTGGGGATTTCTTGAATGTGCTATGAACACGATGAATGCCTGAACATTTGCATGTGACTCTTGCTCTAGCTTTAACCCTGTTGATTCCCTTTGTAATGGATCTTAATATTATTCTCACTCATGATTTACATGAAGAACTCACAATCAAAGATATCACATTCACAAAATGAAACACATTTATCATTAGCCATGTTTATTGGGTGGAAAAATTGGCATTGCATTTATCCTACAGTGTTTATGGGGTACCGTATATACTCGAGTATATGCCGAGTTTTTCAGCCCCCAAAATATGCTGAAAAACTCAAGTGCAAAAAAAGTCGCCGGCGTCTAAGAATAGTCGCCGGCGTCTAAGAATAGTCACTGGCGCCTAAGAATAGTCACCGGCGTCCAAGAATAGTCACCGGCATTCAAGAATATTCGCCGGTGTCCAAGAATGGTCGCCGGCATCCAAAAACGAGACGCCGGCACCTCCAATGGGAGCAGAAACCCTAAATTTTTTGATTGAAACTTACCAGAAGCTGCTGCATTTCTCACCCTAGGCTTATACTCGAGTCAATAAGCTTTCCCAGTTTTTGGAGGTAAAATTAGGTACCTCGGCTTATACTTGGGACGGCTTATACTCGAGTTTATACACAATGTGTTCTGGGGTTGTTATGCATGAATGTTGCACTGCATTTGTCCTGCTGTGTCTACTGAGTTATTATACATGAGGATTGGGAAACAATAAAAGGATCTAAAATAGAAAGTGCTTGTAATTAGTTTTCCCAGTACAGAAAGGAGAAGGCTGTAGAACCAAGTTATATAAAGGATATACCTTAACATTGACTATCTTTCAATGTTCTGTCTAATGTCATAAATGAACCGATTCAATAAAAGTAGACTCAATACCGAACCCGTTAGAACCCTAGTTCATTTAGATTAGGTATCATTGTCAACTACTCTCTGTCCACATATAAATTTTATAACCATTAAGTAGATGTGTTTCACATGATCTGCCCATTATAAAACCATGATGATTATAATTATCAAATTATGAATATTTATTTTGCTTATAATACCATTCTTAAGCCCATATCTTCCTCAATAAAGGTATCAAGCTTACAAGTTTCAATTGCCAGATTAAGACTGTCTTTACAAGTGCTGTCTTTTTATTGGCAGATGGGTGTTCAAACCCAAAGGGATGGTTGTGGATGGGACTTCTACATGTAAACCCGGCACCGAGTTTAAAAGAATAACTTTGCTCAGATATAGAAATACAGGTATGGGAACTGTTATCCAGAATGCTTGGGACCTGGGTTTTTCTGTAATTTGGATCTTCATTCCTTAAGTCTAGTGATGGGCGAATTTGCGACGTTTCACTTTGCCGAAAAATTTTTGAATTTTGCGCGAAATTCTTTCTTTTTGACGCCGACGAATAAATTCGCCCATCACTACTTAAGTCTACTAGATAATCATGTAAACATTAAATAAACTAAATACCGGTAGGCTGGTTTTGCTTCCAATAAGGATTAATTATATCTTAGTTGGGATCAAGTACAAGCTACTGTTTTATTATTACAGACAAAAAGGAAATCATTTTTAAAAATCTGATTTATTTCATTATAATGGAGTTTATGGGAGACGGTCTTTCCATAATTCGAATTTCCATTATCTCTACATTTGAGCTCTATCTATCTGTGACTTCCTAATTTATTGCCCATGAATACCTTTCACTGATCTAACTAATCTAATTGTTATGATGTTTCATTTGTTCTAGAAAGCATAATATTTTTGTTTGAACATCCCTGTAGTTATTCTGTTTAGGAGCTTTTAGGGACAAGTTATGTATACTCATTTCATAAGACTCCAATTTACCTGGATGGGGCTTTTGTGCCATAACTGCTACAACAAGTTCACTACAATGAAAACACTACTTCGACTAACTCATTTGCATTTGTTTAGAATAGAAATAGCTTGCATGTTGATTTACGTTAATAATTAAAATGTTTCTGTTTTATTTAGAATGCAATAAACTCCCTTAAACTGGCCGTACATGGACAGATTTATGCTGCAGAGTTGGCCGTTTTAGACTGAGTCTACATCAGAGCAAGGTCCACATCTCCTGCATTGGCCTCCATTATGATCTGATCAGTGCACAGTGATTTGGCAGTGACTTCTCGTAGGAGTAAAGTTCACTAATAATAATCACAGCTTAAAGAATATGGAAAGGAATTTAATAATCAAGGCAAAAGTTTAAACTAGGAAATCTTCAGAACATGATATTCTAAGGTTTGGCCCATGCGTTATCAGTCGACACTTGTATAATTCAAAGAAGAAAAAAAAACATTCTTAAACCTTGAACCTAAATAAATAAACATAGTGGGATCTGCACACATACCAGTCTACGAATTTCTCTTTCACATTCCCGATTAATTTTGGAAATTTCCTCCTGGTGCAGGTGGTAGATGCTCCTTATTTCTGCTGCTTTCGTTTTATCGGCCTGCATGACCACAGTCAAGGCCTCCTCCGCTTGTCTCTTGGCTCCTTTCAGTTCAAAAATCTCTTGTTGCATTTTGATTTTCTCAAACTCAAACGTTTTCTTGGCTTCTTCTTTTGCCTCGGAATAAAGAACAGTTTTGACTTTTTCCGGGGCCCCATCACGTAACACATTAACTATGGCTTGCAATCTGTGATTCTCATTGTCTTTAATTTTAATAACCCGAAACAGTTCCAACTCATGCTGCCTCAGCATGGCTTCCCGCACAGACTGAAGTTCCTTCATCTTTTCCTCATGCAGCTTGGCTTTTAGCTCAGTAACCAGAACAATATTTTTATGCTGTTGTTGTTCTTTGATTTGCTTGATCTCTTGATTTTTTTCTCTTTCTAATTTGCTGACCTAAATAAAAATGGAAAAAAAGGATTCATGTTATTTACTTTAGATATTGCAGTCAATATTTTGACTATAGGTATTAATTATTTATAGAACCTTTTTTTCCACCAAACTCATGTTTGTAGCCCAACCACAGTACCATGTAAGCTGATCTCTTGTGGTCTAGGAGAACAAGTAGTTCTTTAATGTGCAGTTGAAAACACCATTAGTAATGAGCACATTTTTTCACCTTGCATGGAGTCGTGGCAAAATTCAGCATTTTACCATCTGAGAAACTTTAAGTGAAATTCACACTTTGCCGCGACTAAAAAAAGTCGACACAAGAAAAAATATCCATTGACTTTAATACTACTGGAGTATAAAAAAAAAGTTGCATGCGTAAGAACAAATTGCTGCCCGTAAAAAATGCTATTGCCTATTGATTTAATGCATTTCTCAAATTTTTCACTGTTTTCAGCAAAGTGAAACAGGGCAGATTTGCTCACCACTAAACACCATTTTAGTAACAATAGGTTCAGTCATAGTGACAACATCTTAAGTAATCGTTCACCATACATCTTAGACTGGGTCTCCAGGTGTGAATGACTGTCCCGTCTTAGGGTCAGGGCACACGGGCAGATTCGGGGAGATTAATCGCCCGGCCACAAATCTCCTCTTCTTTGGGGCGACAATCTCCCCAAACTACTTTCCCCTGCCTTCCTGCCGGCTAGAATGCAAAATCGCCATGGCACTCACATCGATTCGTTTTCCGAAGTCGCCTGAAGTTGCCTCACGAGGAAACTTCAGACGACTCTGGAAAACGAATCGCTGAGAGTGCCATTCCGCTGGTGATTTTTCATTATAGGGTGTCCGGTCTTGTTAAAACGAAACAAAATTAATAATTGAGGTTCCCCACCCCCCAACCATCATCCCTGTCATGATTACTGTTCCTGCCTATAACCCCTCACTCTTACAAATATATGTATGAACATCATATGAATGAACAAGAGACATACATGGGAATTCTCAGGTCACACAAGCTGCCAAAACTGAAAGGCAGTACTAATGAGGCCACAGATAGATAAACGTATATTTAAATAGATAGAATGATAGATGATGATGATTCTAGATATATAGAATGATGATAGAATGATGCTGGATAGATTGAATGGTGATAGAATAATGCTGGGTAGATAGAATGATGATAGAATGATGCTGGATAGATAGAATGATGATAAAATGATGCTGGATAGATAGAATGATGATAGAATGATGCTGGATGGATGAGTGGATGGATGGATAGATGGATAGATAGATAATAGATAGAATAATGATAGATAGATAGATAGATAGATAGATAAATAGCTAAATAATTGATTGATGATAGATAAAATGATGATCAACAGATAGATAAATAGATAATCAATTAGATTAAATGATGACTGATAGATAAATAGATAGATAGATAGATGATCGATAGATAGATAGATATCATAGGTAGATAGATAAATAGCTAAATAATTGATTGATGATAGATAGAAAGATGATCAATAGATAGATAAATAGATAATTCATTAGAATGAAGGAAAACCAATAGATAAATAGATAGATGGATGATCAATAGATAGGTATCATAGGTAGATAAATAGCTAAATAATTGATTGATAATAGCAAGATAATCAATAGATACATAGATAATCAATTAGATTGAATGATGATCAATAGATAAATAGATGGAGGGATGATAGATAGATAGATAGATCCTGAATTTTTAACCAGAAGAGTCACAGTGCTGTTGCCATTTTTTATTGCACAAAAAGCTGCATTTTTTTCCAGGCAAATACAAATGCATGGTAAAATGTTAGCACAGATTTGTGAAACATCTTTGCCACCCATGAAATCACAAATGTCAACTGCACATCTAATCCCTACAGACGAGCCCTAACAATAAAAAAAAAACCAATGAAACACACAGTTAGCTATGAGCATTGTAGCTGCATTTGCATTGCAAAGTGAATGAATTACCTTTATATGTAGGGAGAATGCTGTAATTACACTGATAAATAATATAAATGGAGCCAGTGCTGCCTCCAAACAACATCTCAATTAATGAAAGGCAAAGCTCGGTCACTGAGACATAGTTGCTGCTCTGTCTAAGGCTAAGCCAATACAATCACCTGCTTTATTGAATCTTCTGCATCTGCATTAAATGTTATGTACGTGTGCATTTCATAAGGAGCTTTCTGGGAATGCTGAAACACGGTCAGTTTGGGTCATGGATCTCTGCAAAGCCTTGTAAGGTAAATTATAGTCACATCACTTTCATTCAGTGTTTTTGAAGGATTTTATCCAGAATGGTTTCAATGAGAAACTGTGACCACTCTGATCTCTATTACCTTTGTCTGATTGAAATATTAAAAGGTGATTCTATGATTAGTTTCCTTTTACCTGTTTCCTTTTCAGGCTGTTCATTGCATTGTTTACAGTAGCCCATAGCCCTCATATTGTAGGGAATGGGATGTGGCAGAATGAAGAGATAACAAACATACAGTAGCATGGAATCTCTGAAGGTTTCTATGGCTGAAAAAAACCCCATAATTTTGACTTTGGGGTTATCTAAAAAAAAAAAAAGTACTAGTTTGCTCAGGAGCCATCACCCATAGCAACCAATCAGCAGGTATAATTTACTGTTTAAAAGCAAGCATCTTATTGGTCGCTCTGGGTTGCTGCTTTTGGGCAAACTTAGCGCCTTTTGTTACATATGGAGCACATTCAGTGTCGAACTGGGACACCAGGGGCCCACCCAAAAACCTTAGACAGGGGCCCACTCTCAGTATTTTTATTCTTCCTCTCATCACTCAACCTCTATTCTCTTGGTCTCTTTCCTTTACATAATATAATCTATTATTACATCTATTTAGCCTCTTTGTTCTCATAGAAATAGGGAATGGCCATGAAATAAGACAAACGTTTAGCAGCATGAGGGCCACTGACACCAGGGCCCACCGGGAGTTTTCCAGTCTGACACCGGTGGGCCAGTCTGACACTGGGCTCATTGTTTAAAACTTTGTGATTATATAGAGAAGGGGAATCAAACAGTTAAAGGACAAGGAAGGGGTAATTCAATAAGGGGTACCAATATGTTAAGCACCACTCAGTATATTAAATCTCAACCTTTTTTCTCCAGACTGGTGTTCCTGCTCGGATTTTCTTAGTGGATCTTTAGACTCTCAGACTTGCGTATGCTCAGAATAGAAAAAACTAACGTTGGACTGGGGGGACCAAGGCACACGAATGCTGCTGCTTTAGGGCCCCCCTGCATGAGCCGCAACCTTCCTCTGGCCCCCTTCACATACCTTTTTCTTCTTGTGGACGTGGTGGGGGCCAGGTAGGGAGGTAAGAAGCAGGGTCAGAGTCTTCTTACAGGGTGGGGATCTGGGCAGGGCCCACTGGGTTTTTTTTATTCAACTGAAATTGCAATTCTAGTCAGCAACTGTAGGAACAGATGCAAAAGGAGTCCTGGACTTACCACTTCATTCACCAAAAGTTGTGCAACTGGCAAATTGGAACATACAGCTAGTATAGATAAGAGCCAATAAAAACCATTGAGAACCACAATGTAAGTCAATTCATACAATGCTTAATTTCATCCATTATACCATGCTTTTAAGGCTACATGTTAATGCTATAAGCATGAATCTTTCAAGGATCCATTGAAATTCATGGTAAAAGCCCTAAATGGCGCCTGATTGCTGCACGCTAATCTGCAGCGGCCTTTGCCTGACGTTTTTATAGCTGAAGGCTGAATCTAAAACTAAATGGCTGCTATCAATTGTCTTGATGGTTTCCTAGAAAGTAAAAGCCTTGACTTAAATTTATCAATCAAAGAATACTTATTACTCAATCCATTGTGACTCCAAGAGATCTATCCAGTGTAATATTACATTTCTCCTGCTGCTTGGTAAATAATATCTGCAGGAAAAGAAAATTGCTGAAAATTTCCATATACATTTCATGAAATGAACGTGTGATGGCTTAGGGATACATATGTAAAAACTCATCTCAGCTGTAAGAAAGGGCAAATATCATTCTCTTAGTTAACAGAGTGCCATCCATTGATACTAGCTACCAGGATACATCTAGCTCAGGCTGAGATTCCTATATATATTCCATATATATATATATATATATATATATATATATATATATATAGTGAATAAAGTACCCCCTCTTGTAAAATATAAGGATATTATAAGTTACCGAGGAGTTTCATGACCATATAAAAACACGAGGCTGAAGGCCGAGTGTTTTTATACAGGTCATGGAACTCCGAAGTAAATTCTAATATCCTCATATTTTACAACTGGGGGTACTTTATTTATTATAATACACAAGTTTTAGGGAGTCATGTGACAGAAATGACATCAGAACTCACCGTTTATAACTGATGACATCAGAACTCACCATTTATAAGGATATCATTTACAAGGTATTCATGGCTTTTGTGTATTATATATATATATATAGACCCCCCTTGATGTGCGAATAAAAGGCACAGGAGCAAGAGGTGTGACTTTGTATACCCACAATTATGTTGAGTGTGTAAGAGCCACAGTAGAAGACTCTCTAAGGAAATCAATCAATGACAATGTTTGTCATTAGATTGTCTAGGACAGTGGACCCAAACCAGTGTTTCATTAAAAACATGTTGCTCCTAGTGGCCTCAAAGCAGGTGAATATTTTTGAATTCCAGTCTTGGAAGACATGTTTTGGTTGCATAAAAACCAGGTGTACTGCCAAACAGATCTGCCTGTAGGCTACCAGTCCACTTAGAGCTACCAAGTAGCCAATCACAGCCTTTATTTGGAATTTTTTCCATGCTTGTGTTGCTCCCCAACTCTTTTTACATTTGAATGTAACTCATAGGTAAAATGTTGGGGGCCCCCTGGAATAGGAATATAAGGCTAGCTGTTTGCTTCAACTATAAGAGAGGGCTGGGCTAGTTCTGCTGTAGAGACAGAGGTAGTCCACTTAGACTGAGGGACCTCTCTAGCAAGATTCTCGTGAAGTTTAAGATAGTCCATTCCTGCAATGTAGCATTCAGTGAAGGAACCTACACTCATCATAAAGCAAGTGCACCATGTGGATATATGTGTTGCTGTATTTATTCTCTTGGATCTGACAGTTGGGTTGATTAAGGTGTTGATCTTCAGTTATAGACTAGTGATTTATTGCACCTCGTGTGAACACGTCTGTTTGATAGTGAATGTTCCCATACTGGTATGTAATAAAAATAACAGAAAAATTATGGGCACTGGGCAAATAATGAGCACAACATTTTTATATAATATTGTTGTGTCAAAGTGGATATAGGTCAAAACAAACTATTTACATATTTTCCTTCCCAATAAAACATGAATGATATGCTGACAGCCTCGCCTCAACTATCCCCTATAGACATCACACTGCTGGTTTAGTCACTACTGACCAAGTCATTGTCCTACTAAACCATTTGCACTCCTAGTAAAGCTATGGAACCTGTTATGCAGAATGCTTGGGACCTGGGGTTTTCTGGATTAGAGGTCTTTCGGTAATTTGGATGTTCATACATTAAATATACTAAAAAATTATCTAAAAGATTAAATAAACCCATAATAATTGTTTTGCCTCCAAGGATTCATGATCAAGTACATCAAGTACATCAAGTACAAACTACGGTTTTATTAATACAGAGAAAAAGCAAATCATTTTAAATTTTTTTAATTAATATTGAGTTCGCCTTTCAGATGGGTTTCCAGATAATGGATCTCATACCTGCAAATACCCAGTCAGATCTTGCCAAAGATTCACTTGTTTTGTTAATTGGCCAAATAGGGATCATTCTGTGTACCTGGTTTAAACTACTTAAGACGGCCATACACAGAGGGATCTTATAGACCTCTGGCCTATAGTCTTTTTACAGGGTGCAGCTTCTTTATTGTTATCATGGCAGCCCCATGTCGGAAATATAAGTAAGGTTCCCTATGCAGACTAATGGCTGGTTTCACATCGTATTGCTGTTTAAAGACATTGATTTTTGTCTCTAATTGGATAGTGGAAGAAAAAATGTATATTTTCAGTTACTATTACAACAGCAATCCTTGTAATACATTCTAGCTGTGATATGGATAATGGGATTTGCCTTAAGCTTTATCCCTAAGCTTACTGTATATTTTGTCCTGAAATGTAGGGGAAACTTATCAAAGGGTTTTTTAACAGGCCTAAGCAATGTATCTCCTGGGAATTAGGGTCGCTTGTAATGGCTTTTATCATTCTAATTGCAGCTATAAGCGCAGGCTTGTGGATGCAAAACCGCTGCTTTAATATTTCCTGCCTGTAAGGAGCAAACGGAAAAACATTAGCCCATATCTGGATAAATAGAAAGGATTAGAATAACATCAGCATTCTTCCATTATGAGCTATTGGTACATGCATAGTAAAATTGTAAAAAAAAAATATTTGCATATACCTGTGGCTCTTCAGGGACCTACTAATGGTTTTGGGAATGACCGATATTAGTATGAGACCAATATATATGTAAGAGCCGAGCTTCAGAGGCTGTCATGCAGGACTAGGAGTCTCAGCTTGCAAAGCAAACAGCTGATAAATCAGAGTACAGTTCATTTACCTGAGTGGTGAGCTTTTATGCTATAAGCAGATGTGAGATGTCAGCAAAAGGTACAGAACGTTTCAGCAATTATTTAAAACACAGCCATTTATTGGGTAAAACTCGCTTATATCAGATGTCACCTACGGTAATGTACACACTCACAAGGAAGAGTTTAACCCAACTCTTGGAGGCACATTTACTAAGGGTCGAATATCAAGGGTTAATTAACCCTCGATATTCGACCCTCAAAGTAAAATCCTTCGACTTCGAATATCGTAGTCGAAGGATTTACCGCAAATACTGTTCGATCGAAGGAAAGCTTAGAAATCAAAAGAAGCTTAGAAAACTTATGGGGAAGGTCCCCATAGGCTAACATTGAAGCTCGGTAGGTTTAAAGTGCAGAAGTAGGTAGTCTACGTTTTTTTTAAATAGACAGTACTTCGACTATCGAATGGTCAAATAGTCGAACGATTTTTAGTTAGAATCGTTCAAATCGAAGTCGAAGGTCGAAGTAGCCTATTCGATGGTCGAAGTACCCCAAAAAAACTTTGAAATTCAACGTTTTTTTTACTCCGAATCCTTCACTCGAGCTTAGTAAATGTGCCCCTTGGTGTCGTGGTAATTAATGTAATAGTACAATTCATACAAGCAATGAAAAACTTGCTAATTCCTTTTGAACTACGATGAGTGAAATAAGGGCTTGTTTACAAAGATAGCGTAAAATGTTTTTTTTAAACTCACTATGCAGTGTTTTTTTCTAGAAATTCCATTATAATGGTGCATGCACCCTAAGTTGTGTTCACCACAGCACAAAATGCCTTAATACAGATATAAAATCCATTTTGGTAAATTGCATGCAAATTGCAGCATTATCATCAGATTAACGAGGTCCAATTCACCATGTTAACCCTAGAGGTCCCCACCATGACTCATGTAAAGGTGATTGGCTAAGGTAATCCAATGATACACACACAAAGCAAGTAAAAGACGCCACTTTTTAAAAAATATTTCAGGCCTTTAGTGTTTTGCAGAGGCAAACTCCTAGTTGCAACGGGGAAGAGTCTAGCTCTCCAATAAAACTAAGTTTGCACTACTATTTACCAGCTACTTGTGTACAGCTTTGAGTAACCTTGGAGGATCCTCTTATTGCAAGTAGCTATGTAGACACCATAGAGTCATTCACAATGCCCCATATAGTGTGCAAAGTGAAAAAAAGGCTCTTGCACCCCTTAGAGCTCTTGTACCTGCACCTTCAGATGCCACACATGATCCCTTATGTATGAACTTCTGAGTTGGCTAAAAAAAGACCTCTGCACCCCTGAATACATTTTATAGTAAGGATTCTGGCTTCTTTTTCATGTGCCTATAGAACTTGCTATGGGTAAAGACTGGGCCACAGTATCAACCTGCCTGGAATGAGGTGGCATCTAAAACACTATGGCACTGTGTGATCATCAAACCTTTCACCAAGTCAAGATGACACCCATTGACTTATTTTAGCCAACACACAAGTTTTGACTTTGTTTTTAAAGAGGATCATTTCAGTGCCAAGCCAACTCTGAGTTCCATTTATTAAGTATAAGCCTATAAAGATACACACCTTACTCTTTTCCTGTTGGAGTTCAATTTGGATTTCGGTGAGTTTTGCTCTTAGGTCTTCATTGGCAGTTTGTAAGGAGGCGAGGGCATCTGCTTTGTCTCCCTTAGCTCTGCTGCTGGCTCCCTTCTTTGACATTGTGAGGTGGAGTGCCAGGGAGGGCGCCGTCCCAATCAGAGAGATCTCCTCCCTGTTTCACGGAGCGACAATGATCCTTATTTTCTTTCTACATTTTTCTGGTTGTCTGAAAAAAAGTGGAACAATTTATTTTAGAGGAAACCATGCAATGGATCCTAATTGTCTTATTAAATATAATGAGACTCACAGTGGGACATCAGTATTTTTGACCTAGAAAATGAAAATATAATTATAAAGGAAAACAAGGCCATGGGATTCGCTGTTTAGCAGGGTCAAGATGGGGAGCTGCTGTGGTTTGAAGGTTAATGAGGTCCGATTCACCGCATTAATCCTAGAGGTCCCTGCCATGGCTCATGAAAAGGTGATTGGCTAAGGTAATCCAATGATACACACAGAGTAAAAGTAAGAGTAAAAGACGCCACTTTTTTTAAAATATTTCAGGCCTCTAGAGGCAAACTCCTAGTTGCAACTAGGAAGAATCTAGTTCTGCCAATAGAACGAAGTTTGAACTAATATTTACCAGCTATTTGTGTGCAGCTTTGAGTAACCTTGGAGGATCCTCTTATTGGTTTCCAATGCAAGTAGCTATGTAGACTCCATAGAGTGAGTCACAATGCCCCATACAATGTGCAAACTGAAAAAAAGGCCCTTGCATCCTTTAGAGCTCTTGCACCTGCATCTTCAGAGGCCACGAATGACCCCTTATGTATGAACTTCTGATTTGGCTAAAAAGTCTATGCACCTCTGAATACATTTCAGGGGTGCATAGGTTTGAAGGCCTGGGCCATTACTGTTATATGGCTGCTGTACCTCTGGGCTGGTACAGTATATAAAATACAGTATTTCTATCCATATTGAATTCCTGCAAAATGTATTTTAATGATAAAACGCCCCCTCCCTTCTCTTGATCAGAGTTGCGTAAAAAAATAATGGAAATCGGTATGTATGGAAGGAAAGTTCCGTAACTGGCTAGAGAAATTATTGTATGACGTGGCAAAAAGATCAGAGTCATTTTTTCCTTTCAGTAATTGCTTTAAATGCAGACGTGGACAGAATTTTGGCTCTGGTTTGTAGATATCAGATTTGTTTTGAGATTGTATTTTCAAAACCCAACATAGAAAATATATATATAGCCCAAACTGAATTTGCTACACAGCAAAAACCTCGAAAGCAAATAAAATAAAGAGTAGATGGTGATATCGTATGGATAGGTTTGATCATAAAGACCTAATACCAGTCATAAACTCTATAATGAGTTGGCTGTGACTCCAGGTGCTCATTTACAAAAAGGGTGCAGTGTGAAGAACTAACACACTAATATGTACCCCTAGCTGGTGCACTTACCCACACGTGGCATGGGTGCAAGGTGAGTATTTGGTGTGCTACTTGCCTGTCTTTGGTTGGGCCCCATTACAATAGATCTGGCATTGTGCCTAAATAATAAAATGTGTCCATAAGAACAAGAGGCCCTAACCTGGAAACACCAATGCAGCACCTTCTGGGCATATCCACGATGCAGCCTATACATAAAGTTTCAGAAGATTCCTTCAAAGTTTCTAAGATAGTAAAATAGTCGCCTAAGTAATAATGGATATGAGTGGTAACTTACTACAGCAATCTTAAAAAGGAAAATATTGTTAAGCCTTTCCTTTTATTTTGCCAAAAATAGGACAGGCCTTGGCCATAATACCCATTTTATCAATAATCCAAAAAAATGATGAGCTTCATTCATCAACTTTCATGTCATTGAATCATTCTGATTGTTGCATCAGGAGAGTTGATTCTGGACATCCCAGCTTTAAAGGGATACTCTCATGAGAAAAAAGATTTTTTCAAAATGAATCAGTTAATAGTGTTGCTCCAGCAGAATTCTGCACTGAAATCCATTTCTCAAAAGAGCAAACAGATTTTTTTATATTCAATTTTGAAATCTGACATGGGGCTAGACATTTTGTCAATTTCCCAGCTGCCCCAAGTCATGTGACTTGTGCCTGCACGTTAGGAGAGAAATGCTTTTCCCATGGCAGTATTTTATGGTAATAAGTTAGTATGGAAGGAAAGAGGAGGAAATGTTGATGGAATGCCAATGAGAGATGCACAGCATAGAGGCAATAGTGCACATTCCGCAGAGCTCACCCCTCTTCAACCTACGTACATCAAGGATAATAATTGTTAAAGAAAGATTTACAGTGTGGCTTTCATGACTTTGCAGGGGGAATATCTGTGCATTCTAATGACTCAAATCCCACAGATAGCTGTTACATTGGCAGAATATAATGAGATCAACAGTACGCTTCGAATTACACGATAGAAAGCAATTTCATCACAAAAGAAACTACTGAGCTATTTTGCAAGCCGACAAGTGCATTGCTGGCCATGAAGTCCAATAGCTCATAAATTACCCAGAGTATTTTTATTTACTTTATATTGTACAAGGACAGAGTTAAGAAAATTTAGGCCCAGACACTGCAGAAATGCCGGTGCCCAGATAAAGCAGGAACACTCTGAAAATGCAGGAATAATGGGGTGCAGACAATGCAGAAATGTCCTGAAAATGTAGCAATGCTAGGGCACAGGCACTGTAGGAATGCTGGAGCCCAGAAAATGCAGGAACACCCTAAAAATGCAAGAATTCTGAGGCCCAGACAAATCAAGAAAGTCCTCAAAATGTAGTAATGCTAGGGCTCAAACAATGCAGGAATGCTGGGGCCCAGACAATACAGGAATGCTGGGGGCCAGACAATACAGGAATGATGGACCAAGAAAATTCAGAAATGCTGAGGCCCACAAAATGTAGAAATGCTGGGGCCCAGGGAATGTAGGTATGCAGTGGCCACAGACAATGCACAAATGCAGGAACCCAGACAAGGTAGAAATGCTGGGGCCCAGGCAATGCAGGAATGCAGGGGCCCAGACAATGAAGGCACATTGGGGCCTCTACAATGCAGGAATGTTTGAGCCACAGACAATGCAGAAATGCTGGGGCCCCAATCTAGGGGGACAAAAATATATAAATCAGGGATGTCCAAAATGTGAATCCATCTCACCTAACAGTTGCCAAAGCACCTCTAACCCCGCAAATCTATTTGGGGTTACACATTTGGACAGCTGGGTGTTGTAGAACAATAGCAAAAAAAAATAAATGGGTACAAATACTTTCAGGAAAGCCTGATCAAATGAATGCTGTTTTTATTTTAAAAAATTTATATTCGCTCCTTGCCTAATACCATGGCCCTCCTTTTGAAGGAGCGATCTGATTGTTAGGGTCCAAATTACCCTAGCAACTATGCATTGGTTTGAATAGAAAACTGGAATATAAATAGTAGAGGGCCTGAATGGAAAGATGAGTAACAATACATGTGTAGCCTTACAGAGCATTTGCTTTTTAATAGGGTCAGTGACCCCCATTTGAAAGCTGCAAAGAGTCAAAAGAAAAAGGCAAATAACTATAAAACTATAAAAAAAATAAACAATGAAGACCAATTGAGTTGGTTGAAATTGGCCATTCTATAACATACTAAAAGTTACCGTAAAGGCGAACCACCCCTTTAAGGTTACCATTCAAACTGGACATCTACCTCGTGCTTTTCCTTTCTGAGGATCTGTGCTAAATGGTACAGCTGCAACTGGAAGGTCTCCCAGAGTAGTTCATAGCCAGTATAGAGATATACCCTAAAATCATAAAATCATAGACATGTCCTTTCCAAAAACCAACACTAAAGAGGCCCTTTAATATGTATAGTTTTACTAAGGGCCCTAAGGAATTCACAAGACCAAATTTTCACTCTAGTCTAGTGTACGAGTACTTCTATACTTTGTCTTTTATTATTTATCCTAATAAATAACTCCATTTCCAAGATAATAGCAACCCTTTAACCAGGTATTGTCCAGTAATAGTTAGGCTTCTCCTTCATTCAACAGCACAATCAAGAAGACAAGAGGAACTGTGTTTGTGTTTAGATAAAACCTACTACCCCCTCCCCCATTATAATTCAATCTGAAATGATGAAAATGGTGAATCATAAAAACCTCTTTTGTCAGAAAATCCTGCAGGATTAGCAAACTACAGTTGTGTGGACTGCATCGACAGAACATTGTGTGACCTGATTTCTTTCTCTTGGATAATCCTGGAAACAAATTCAAAGCAAATATTTGAGAAAAGGAAAGCAAAGAAGAGTTCCCACATGGTGCAAGCAGAAACGGCAATGAATGTGAATTTCACAAGAGCCCAGGTTTTAGTCTGAACAGAAATAGAATCACTGGCACAGCACTTATATCTGTAATCATCACTTACTGGCATAGCCACAGGCTTTAAGCCAATGAAGTGATAATGGAGCAGATAAATGTTCTGTTCCTTGGATTCATTAATTAAAGGTGGATTCATGAAAGGGGATCTAAACCCAAAGAATTGTTGTAAACTTATTGTGTAGGTCAAAAACTGTAAATAAAATGTATTATATTAGAGATAATTCAAATGAGTGCATTTCCTCCAGAGCAGGAGTGTTGAAAGTCTTTTTTCCCTGTTTCTCAGTGTTCAGCACCATGGACAGAAGCCGCAGTACAAGTGCTAAAGGGGATAATATAATGGGGCTGACTTACTAACATGGGTGCTAAATACATGTTCAAGCAGATATTTGCTTTTTCAATGAGCACTAAGCTTTCTTGTATTTTTCTCTCTTATTGCTAAATTAGCCACAGGTATGGGTTTCAGGATTTGTACTTTTTTTTTTTTACCCAGAATTTAGAACCTTTGTAAACAAAGGGGTTACTAGATGTGGACCAAACTATAACACTTTCAACAGGGTACAGAGCTGCTTCTCGTTAATGCCATTACTAGAAACCTCCAAAAAAAAGGTATTTGTGGTTTCTTACATTTACTGAACGGCATTCAATAAAATTGTTCAAGTTGGATTGTTTTGCAGGTTAATAAGTTCTAAGCAGTGCTATCATCTTCCTTCCATGTGTCCAGTCATTTGGCTCTTATTGCTATTGCATCTTCGCGAAAGATTCGGCCGAATACCGAAATGAATCCAAATCCTAATTTGCATAAGAAAATTAGGGGTGAAAAGTGGAAAACATTTTTTACTTCTGCAATTTCCCTCCATGCCCTTAATTTTCATATGCAAATTAGGATTCGGATTTGGTTCGTTCGGGCAGAATCCAAATCCTCCTGCAAAAAGGCAGAATCCTGCCCGAATCCAAAACCGAATCCTGGATTCGGTGTTTCCCTAGCTAGGAGTGTTCCTCTTGGCATTCCATACCTGTATATTCATACCTGGATTCCATACCTGCATATTTTTCAAACTGTAGGTAGTAATATAATAATGAGTTTCCATTAATTCTGCATATGAAACCCCCGGGCTGCTTATAAACTCTCCAGCAGCAGAAGTGCAGCCCTGGTTCGCCAGTTGTATTAAACAGATCAATAGGCAAGATGTGAATGGCCTGATAATGTCTGTGTTTAACTAGCGTTAGAAGTGCCACTATCTAATAGAGATGTTCATTGTGGGAACATCAGCCGAAACATGGCATTTGGAAGTTCGCAGGTGGGGAGAGCAGTCAGAACAGCTCAACTCGCACCCGCCTGCGACCCGGAAAGGACTGTGCGAGGTCGGCCAGAACCCCCCGACCCACAGGGGAAACCCGTGTCTCCCTCAGGTATCAGGCTGGCCCACACATCACTACAAAGCAGCCTTTGCCCTGACTCCTGGTTGTTACTTTTTAAACAATGTTGTAAAAGTCTTAGTTCCCCAATAGCAAAGACAGGTCTGTTAATCAGCTGCCTTGTCATACATTGTATCAACAGTCTGAACCACCAGTGCAGAGAATAGACAGGGACAGACACTGCTTTCAATTTTTCAGTTTTCCTGCCCACCGGGTCTGTTTTCCAGGGCCCCCCTCTGGCCCCGTCCCCCTACCGTGACGTACATTCTGAATATTGGGAGAGGGAGTCTGGCCTGGTGGGGGCACCACGAGGTCGGGGCCCACCGGGTTTTTTCCTGGTGTCCCGCCAGGCCAGTCTGGCCCTGCTTGGGAAGGCTGCTTAACCCATTCCTTGTTTTGATTTTACCCCTCTGCGTATGTCGTGTAAACACAGGGCATGTCATAGAAGAAAGAACAATTAGTGTGTTGTACTGTATTAAGTCTATGATAGCTAACTAGTAGCGATGGACAAAGCCGGCCTGTTTCTCTTCGCCAAAAATTCACAAAACAGCTAAAAATCACCAAAATGCATTAAAGTCTAAGGGTGTCAATTTTTTCTGTCGCACGACAATTTTTTTCACCCCTTGAAGTCTATGGACGTCATTTTTTGACAAAACGCGGTGAAAATTTTTGCTCATCACTACTAACTAGTGATGAACTGCATTTCTCTCCAAGTTTCACCATGATAATGACGTCCATGTTCTCCACTGTGATTGCAGCTTCACAGCTGCAATTACAGTGGAAATGAGGAGGAAGCGGCTGAATTCTTAGCAAAAGACACATCAACTCCAAATTGACCCTTTGCCCAATTGTGTTTATAAAATGTTATTCTGCACTAAAAGCCCTGGCCTTTTGCAGAATGCTTTAATAAGAAGTGTGTCCTCTTATCCACAGACTCTAATGAAACAATGCCCTCTGTTTATTCTTTCTTGGCTGTGCCAGGCTATATGTGTAATACAGAGTGGCACTACCCTCTTATACAGTACAGCAGCACCTAAGGAACAACTGAAGTTTCCATTAAAACAAAGGGTTAAAATCACACAACGTTTCCTGCCGTGAAACAATAAATGCTCAGTCCCAGCCCAAACCCTCAACTGTGGGTCTGCGAGAACTGCTGCCGGGCATCTCCCTGTGACTCAATTAGAAATCACTAAAGCCCAGAGCATTTGCTTGGATGTTAAATCATATGCGCTGCCAAATCGATCCAATCTCTTCCTAGCAACACAAATGCTTCAGCCTATATCCCCTGACACATAAAAATACAATTTCAGCAGCACAAACTACATACAATAAAAATGGCCATTTGTCAGATGCTTAAACTATATCACCAAACAGGCAGTTGTAGCTGCCATCACAAATCATGGGAACACATACTACTTAAGCAGTAGGTCCCTCCTCCCAGAAGTTATGAGGCCCACTGCCTGCCTGGTCCCCCTATAGGGTGGACTCTACCAACTAACTGGTTTAAGATAAAATGCATGCTTAATTTGTCAGGCCCCAATACCCCCCAAACACTCCCCCAATCTGCCTCAAACCTTGCTGGTTGGAGATGATAACGTCATAGGGTGGAGAATAGACGTTGAGAGGGCTGCATAGTGATGTCAGGGAGGGAAGAGGTGATGTCAAGGTGCAGGTCGGTGATGTCAATGTGTAGGGTGATGGATTGAGCAGATCAGGGACTGCTCCATAGTTGCTTCTTGTTCTGAAACCCAGCAGATAAGATTGAAGCAGACAGTACTAGGACAGGTGGCAACCCTCACCCAGTCTCCCAGCAAAACTGGGACCAGGTCCCTCCACCCTCTAGAACACCACTTTGCAAGGTTCTTAAGAAGATGCAGAATCAATCATTATCATGGTTGCCCTCCATCACTGGCGTCCTAGGTTTGATTCCAGCCAAGGAACTATCTGCAAGCCTAAGGGCCAGAGATCTTTCTTGGAAAAGATGTTTTCTAGAAAGAACGTTCATTTCAATAAACACATGTAGAGCTGAATCGTCAGATATCCTGGGAGAAACAATAGAATTCTACCTGTATCTGACGATTCAGCACTAACAATTGGCGGCTTGGGTGCCTTCAAAGGCACCTGATCAAAATTTTCCGTCCAGCCTGATGGACGAGCCGTCCAATATAATATGAAATATATAATATATATAATATGTCTTCTGTCGATATCCGTCGGCTCTTTTCCCACCATACACGCACCAAATATCGTATGATATTATCTGTGTGTCTATGACCACAGTGTTGCTGCTATATAAATAAAGTCTAGCTAATAGTGAATGAAATAAATCACACATGTCATTTAGCTATGGTTTATTTTACAATGTTAATCATCCCCCTTCTAAGTGGCCAGATTTAGATCTAAGCCAGTTGGTTAATATCCCTCGGAGGCATGTGTAAGCTAATTACAGACACAAAATGACACCCGTAGAACATTTCTTTTAAAGAGACCCATAATGTCACGTTAATAAAAGATACATCCTTGTAATTAATCTGATAATTGCCTATTTGCAGACTCCCAGTCACTGCCAGGATTTTCCAGTTATTTTAATGCTTTTTTAATGTAAATGAGGGCTTTGTTTGCCCTTTGTGCAATGAGAGAGATTACCAGTTGCGTGCCGCCAACAAGCAATGACATTGGGAGATAATGAAAGTGTCTTTTAACTTCAGTTCCTATGCCATTAAAGGCACAGTATACCTTTTTTTCACATATTTGTATTTGCATGTAGGGCTGGGTGTTTCCACTGATGCCAAAACAGGATTAATGTGGTTTAATAGGAACACACAAGGTTAAGATCCTTCCCTGAATAGCAATCAGCCTAATAGAGGAGAAGAACTCTAAGGGGTCCATATAACAATGATCAAATTGTGATTTTTTTTTCCACAAATCTTTAAAAAGTTGAGGTTTTCCTATCATTCTACAAAGTTCTAAAAATTCAAAATTTAAGTGGAAAAAAAACCACAAAAACCTTTAATTCCAAACTTCACCAAGTAAAATTTGTCAAGTGCTATAGAAGTCAGTGGGAGCTGTGCTGATTCTATTGGACCATATTTAATTCTAGAGGTTTTTTTTGCTATGAATTGTCCAAAAACTCAATTTTTTTTATGTTTTCGAGGTATTTATATTTTTTAGCGCATCGTTTAGCTATTTTTTTTTTGTTCGCACTTTTTATATTCGGACCTTTTAATAAATTTAATGACAGGCGCGGTTTTAGAGTTTGTGAGTTAAGTCGTGGTTTCAAAAACCTCCAAAACTACTAAAATTTGACTTTCAATAAATGATCCTCTAAGTGCTGCCTGCTAATGGAGAGTTAATAGAGTACAGCATGCACTTGTATTGTATGAGCAATGGCCTTAGGCCACTTGAAAATATTTGACCCTATTGCCCCCCTAACATTAGGGTTACCACCTTCAGCTTTAAAATGCATGAAATGGGAAGGGGTTGGGGGAGGGGAGAAGTAAAAATGCAAGACACTTTATGGCAATAAATAACACCAGTGATCTCATATTATGCCCAACATCATATCTTATCCAAGTAAGGATCAGGAATAAGGAATGAAAACAGTACAACTACAGTGGCTCGATATTTCGCTAGATGTACGAATAGGTCCCTTGTTTTTCAGTGATTGGAATAGAGCAAATTCCATTGCATATTAGAGGTGGAAACACTATAGACAGACATCTTAAACAAGAAGCAAAATGGATTTTCTACTTAGGAACAAGACAACCTACAGGAATGAGTTTAGACTATAATGTATCCTGCTTTGTCTAATAATAATTTTTTATGTAACCTGTCCTCAAAACGGTTCTAGTCATCTTCAATATATTTCTAATATCTAAATATTTTTGAATATGTTTGGACCTTAATGTAACTTCTTTTGTCCAGAAGTCTTGCAAATATTGTCTGAGAAAAATCTTTTTCAACTTTCTACTTCTAAAATAATACGATTTGAAATTGTCATCTTAGCCATAATACTTTGTAATGTACAAATTTTTATTGCAAAAAGTCTATTCCCGTGGAATTATTACATATGTTGTTTCCGTAATATGTAATTTTTATATATTTAACTTGAAAATTCTATATGTACTTTTCTTCCTTAGGATAAACCAATCATTTATGCATTTAGCACTTTGATTGGCTATCCAGAACACTTCTCTGATTGGTGCTTTTTCATTTAAATATCACTGGTTGTAAAGAATATCCTTAGACTATGACCATAAGGCACAAAACGCATAAAGCCACCCTCTGAGATGTTCCTTTTTGCGTAATAAAACCTTTTCTTTGCATCTATTTTGGAGTGAAGTCCAGTTTTGTGCCAGCTTACCACTGAATTTTACATGTCTAATTTTACCTCCCCAAGCTGAAGGTCTGGGGTTTGAGCACCTGGACCCCCTGTTAGTATTGGTAAGTGAACCTTACTACCCACCAGTTTTGCAATATTGGACTTTTTCCTATTCCCCCTGTAAAATGTACCACTCATTGTAAAGCACTGCTTGAAGCAAGGTGTGCTCACCTGAACCAAATCCACTCATGTGACTTTAAAGCTCTGAACAACTACTTTAAAGATTAGGCAAATGTTGTATTTTCCTCAAATTTGATTGATGGATTCATCGCATCCCTACATCCAAGATATCACCTTTGAGATTTATGGATTATTTGTCAGATGCTACTGGTTTGTATTGCAAATTGCACTTGATTTGAAAGGTTGAAGCTTATATTTATATACCCGAACATAACTTGGGTGAGACACAAGCTCTAGATTGATAGGCTTTGGTGTATATGTCAATACTTCATACTGGTATAAAAGTCCTGAGGGTATGGCATTTGACTGAACTGTAAGATCAATAGGCAGTTGGGTCCCACTCACAACTCAGTCCTGTGTAATAGCTGCAAAAACGTGGCCGCAATTAAAAAGAAAAGGAGGAACAGTAGACAAATGGGTTTGATAGAACTATATATATATGACAAATCCCTAAGCATTACCATTGATTCTGAACTAGACTTTGTTATTTCAGCTTTTTATAGGAAATCCTCAATGTCTCCCAGGTAAAACAAAGCAAGCTGCAATGCTGAATTATTAAAGCCTTCCTTGTCTTTGCTTTTTGTCTAATGGAAATGCAGCCATCGCTACATTTCACCAGGTGAAAATTCACTAACTCAACGCTAATTCACTGGAATGCGGAGTTTTGTCGAAAGGTACCAAACGCTGGCGATGTTTCACTAGCGTTACTTCGGCAATGAGAAGATGCGCTAGCGTTCATTACTGCCTAGCGCTAGAGGTCTTGTGCTCAGGTTAATTTGCATACAGCGGAAAATTTAAAGTTGAAAGGATATATTGCAGCAAATACATTACATTACACAAGTCCAGGGAACCTTAATAAATAAAATAGAGTTGTTATATTGCCCTACACATGAGCCCACTGTATAGTTTATGTTCCATATGTTAGAAAATGTATGGGGGAACCCGGTTACCCAAAAACATTTTTAAGGTGTTTTGCAACCTATCACTCTGAAAAAAGGAAAAGACGCAGGTGTTTTTTGGGGCTTAGAAGCTTTTTCCACTAAAAAATATGATGTAAGTGACAGAGGATTGAGGAAGATCTATTCACTCCAATGCACTTCACCTGGTCTGAGCTGGCGAAGGCAAGTCTGGCGAAAGAGGTAACATTCATTAAAATCCGCATTTCATTGAATTTGCGGAGTAACGTCCATTCGCCAGAGTGAATTGTCGCCTGGTGATAAATTGCGAATGTGCGCTAGCGTCTATCTCTTTCGATAGCGAAGTGACGCCTCACCCATTAGTAAATTGCCGATGTCCCTGCGGCCGGTAACGCTAGCAAATTGGTGCTAGCGTTAGCCACTTCGCCCTCGAGTAAATCTGCCCCTAGGGGTCATATACTATGTGGCCCCCAGGCGCAAGTGCAAGAGCCCTAAGGGGCATAAAAACAACAGAACGCCTTTAATCAATTTGTTATTTTATGAACCTCTTAGGGGCCGATTCACCAAGCTCGAGTGAAGGATTCGAAGTAAAAAAACTTCGAATTTTTTTTGGGCTACTTCGACCATTGAATAGGCTACTTCGACCTTCGACTTCGAATCGAAGGATTCGAAGTAAAAATCGTTCAACTATTCGACCATTCGACAGTCGAATTACTGTCTCTTTAAAAAAAAATTCGACCCCCTAGTTCGGCATCAAAAAGCTACCGAAGTCAATGTTAGCCTATGGGGAAGGTCCCCATAGGCTTGGCTAACTTTTTTTGATCGAAGGATATTCCTTCGATCGTTGGATTTAAATCCTTCGAATCGTTCGATTCGAAGGATTTAATCGTTCGATCGAAGGAATAATCCTTCGATCGTTCGATCGTACTATCTGCGCTAAATCCTTCGACTTCGATATTCGAAGTCGAAGGATTTTAGTTCCTAGTCGAATATCGAGGGTTAATTAACCCTCGATATTCGACCCTTGATGAATCGGCCTCTTAGTGTCTTAATAACTACTTTAATAAGTGGTACCTACTTTTATTCTTAAAGTCATTTACTGGGTACAGATGCATTTCAGATATCAGTATTATATGTATGTCTTTGTTGTACACAGCAGCATAAGGACCCGGCTCGAGGTCACAAACATTAAACATTTGTAGCTACTGTGATCCAAATGTTTTCTTGCTGCCAGCTTGTGTAATTGTACAGACAGTACGGTATTTCAGCCTGGCTCCTCTCCAAGGTTAAATCAGTCTGATAAAGGAATGTTCCCAGAATAAGTTCCATTTTAGCTGTATATATATATATAAAATCTAGTGGGGCAATAAAACAGTTGGAGTTCTACATGGCAATGGTAAGATGGTATGTGAAATGTGCCAAATTAAAAGGGACATATAGCATTAAGATCAATTATTTGCCATTATTAGTAATGAGCGAATCTGAGTCACTTCACAATTTTTTTCACAGTTTCATAAATTTTTCGGTGAAGTGAAAAAGCAAACAAATTTGCAGAAGGCATTGAAGTCAATAGGAGTCAACATTTATTTTACTTGTGACAATTTTTTCTCACTTCAAATGCATTAAAGGAGAAGGAAAGGTTGAAACTAAGTAAGCTTTATCAGAAATGTCTATATAAATACACCAGTAAACCCTCAGTCCCTCAGAGTCCTCTGTCAAAAGAAACACAGCATTTCTTTCCTTCTATTGTGTACTCATGGGCTTCTGTATCAGACTTCCTGTTTTCAGCTTAAACCTCCAGGGCTAGGGCTTGAGCATGCTCAGTTTGCTCCTCTCTACCTCCCCCTTTCCACCCCTCCCTACTCCCCACCCCTGCTGTAATCTGAGCCCAGAGCTATAAGTGAGCAGGGAGAGACTCAGGCAGGAAGTGATGTCACAACAAGCTAACATGGCAGCTGCTATCCTAAACAAACAGAGAGGTTCTAGAGCTGTTACTCAGGTATGGTAAAGCTTCCTGTAGAATAAATATAGTCTTATAGCTTGCACTATTGTGGCTAATCTATTGGCATTAAATTGCTTCGGTAGCTTTCCTTCTCCTTTAAAGTCAATGAAGGTTTTTCTTGGGGCGGCTTTTTTGTCTCTGAGACTTTTTTGTCTGGGCGACTTTTTTATCTTGGCGACTTTTTTGTCTCAACAAAATGTTTTGTCCAAATGCATTAAACTCAATGGCCGTTTTTTTCTTATGGTGACTTTTTTGTCTCAGCAACAATTTTTTCTTGGCGACTGTTTTAATGCAGCGAAATTTTTCACGGCGGATCTCTGCCACTCTGCAGATGGTGAAGTGCAGAATTTTGCAGCCAATCCATGCCTGGTAAAAAAGCCAATAAATATTATGTGACTTTTGAACTGCTATAAATAAACTTTCCAGACCTTACAGGGAACTACTTCTTCCAGGTATGAAGGCAGAGCTATGATTGGCTACCCATATCCTACTGTGTTTCTAGGAACAGAGCCTAAGGACAAGCTATCCGAGACACAGACCAGAGAAGATCTATGGGGGAGCTCCAGAACAGGTGTCCTTTCATAGGTAATGATTCTTTTAAGCCTCAGTTTAAACGAGGCAGCATATATCATTTATCATTGCCATTTTTTAAAAAGCTATATGTCTCCAATTGATTTTTTTGTTCTACAGTTATGGGATCAGTTATCCAGAAAGCTCAGAATTACAGAAAGGTCATTTTCCATAGACTCCATTCTAATCAAAAAATCCAAATTTCTAAAAATAATTTCCTTTTTCTATACACAGTACATTGTACTTGATCCCAACTAAGATATAATTCATTCTTATTGGAAGCAAAACCAGCCTATTGGGTTTATTTAACTTAAGGTATGGAGATCCAAATACTTGAAAGATCCATTATCTGGAAAACTTTCTGGATAACAGGTCCCATACCTGTATTTGTTGTTGGCAATATGTTTGCTTTAAAGTGATATTGAATTGGAGCAATGTTCTCCATGTCTTTGGGTCTAGCTGCCACTGATATAAATTAACTCTGTGTCCATGATAAACTCATCCTGTTAATGTATTGGATCCGCCGTCCTATCCCACACACAATAACCGCCATAAAGATATAAACTGCCGCAGAATTGCTATTGAACAACACAAATAAGTGGATCGTGACTGCTCGTTACGGATGATGGATACCTGCCAAAAAGCAAATTATGAAATAGGAACATTTTGTCAGGAAAGCGAGCAGGGTAATGTTACAAGCCAAATGTCACATATTTCATGGTATGTTCAAAGAATTGGGTCATTAACTTAAATCTAGAGCGTTGCTTTTATAGCCTCAGCCTTATGGCATTTTGTAGAAAGCACAACAAACATTTTGATGTCAGCCCACGTTTAGAGGGGTTGTCTGGGTAAGGATGGAAGAGAAGAACGGGAATGAGAGAGAGGATGGTTTATGTTACAGGTATGGGATGTGTTATCCGTAATGATCACAACCTGGGGTTTTCCAGATAAGGGATCTTTTGTAATTAGGATCACCATACATTAAGGGGGTTATTTATCTGAAATGTTCTCACTTTTTTCTGAAAACTACTCCAACCAAATCCGCACTGACATTTTCACCCTATTTATCAATACATTTTCACAAATTTCACAAATTTTTAATATTAAAATTGTAAAACAAAATCAAATCCTTAAATTTTTTCGGATTTCGCTCTTGAAAGCTACGATTTTTTCATAAAATCACCCGAAAGCTATCATTTTTTCAGAAACCCAGCACAACTCGGAAAATCTTCCAATTGTTAAAGGGAAATCTGCCATTGGCTTTTGCATGTTCTCGGCAGGTCTGAGATGGAGTAAACACCATTGGACTTTAAAGAGATACTGACACCAGAAATTAAACTCTTTTTTTTCCATATATCATAATATTGCCTTTGAAAGCTACTTATAACTTTGCCGTAAAGTATGTGCACAATGCTTTTACATTACCTGTCGGATGCCCCTTGTTCCTGTATGAGGGGGCTGCCATATTTGAGCAGCAGGAGTCCGTTCGCATTGGAAACTTTAACTGACAGGCTGAGATGGGACAGTCAGGTTGGCAAAACAGTCAGGTTTAGAAACTTCAACTAACAATAACTTACAAAAACAAACCTCTCAGCAAAAAATGCTTATAGTTAACTTTTAATGTACATTCAAATTTTAAAAAGTAATTTTTTAGTGTCAGTATCACTTTAAGGGCAGAGACACACAGAGAGATTAGTCAACCGGCGACAAATCTCCTCTTCTTCAGGGCGACTAATCTCCGGAACTGCCTTCCCGTTGGCTAGAATGAAAATCGCCGGCGGGATGAGCGATTCATTTTCCGAAGTCGCCTGAAGTTTCCTCGTGAGCAAACTTTGGGCGACTTCGGTAAACGAATCGCTCCGAGTGCCATCCCACCAGCGATTTTCAATCTAGCCGGCAGGAAGGCAGTGGGGCCACACTGGGCCCTCTACACTTCTGCCCCCCCCCCGCCACTGTATTCTGTAACCCCCGGTGTCAGCCAATTAGGCCTTATTGATAACTGGCAGGAGATAGAGCCTTAATTATTTAAAAAGCAATGGTGAGAATAATGATTTAAACATCCTGACTAACCGCAGTATTTTTCATACGTAACATAATGTCAACAAACAGCACAGAGGTGCTTTGTTAGAAGCCTAAAACAAATACAATTAAAGTAAACAATCATATTATAAGATTAATTGTTCATTCTCTATTGATAGATACATAAAACATCCAGCTTGTTTTCCCTCCATTCCCTCCCCGGAGTCACAAATATACACTCTAAAGGTGGCCATACACAGGGAAATGTCGCCAAACCAGTGGATCTCTAACTGATACACATTGAGGTGGCCGATATTGGGCTGATATGATCGTGGGCCCTAGGGCCCAATGATCGGATCAGAATGGAGGCAATACTGGCGGCCGGATCACGGGAACGCATCAACTAACAGATTCAACGGGATTTTTTACCCTGCCTGATCGACATTTGGCCGATATCGATCAGGGAAGCCCTTTGGAGGGCCCCACGCCCGGGCCAATAACCTGCTGACTCGGTCTATCTGCAACTTTTATTGGCCCGTGTATGAGGACCTTTAGGCTGGGTATGTACAGTACATGAGGCCCATTCTCCCTATGTTGATGCATCCAGCTTCAATCTGCACTGTATATTCACGAGGTGAAGCTGGTTCTATAACTGTGATCAATATTGTGCAGTCACATCTTTGTTTCCTGCTTTACTTCAAAGGTCTCCTCCATAATATATTACGAAATGATTATCCACACCAGTACAAAGAATTATGGGAGTGATGTCCAAGATTTTCAGTGCCTTCAGCCATTTTCCTCATAGGTCTGGAAATTTGTTATAAGCCCGTTATGTTATCTAAAACCTATGTTAATCATAAAAACTCTTAGGAGGCTATATTAAGTCCACAGGTCTCCAGATGGACAGTTGCGAATCACAGTCCCTTAGATGTCTATATTTATGTGAACAATAACCTATTCATTTAAAGGCATAAGGTCACAGCAAATTGTCTCTACTGTCAACGTGTAGGGGGATAGACGGGTTGTTGAGGGTGATTGTGAAGAACTGTGGTGTGGAAATGAATGAAGTGTAAATTTTGGGTGTTTTGTTGCATCTACAATATTGGGATAATAGGTGTAACGGTTTAATGTGTTAAACTGGCCACTAGGATAACAATATAGTTGGGGTAATTAAAGTTTTGTTGTAGTTAAAGGAGAACTAAAGCTTAACTAAAGAAGTAAGCTAGGAATGTTGTACATTATGTTATGTGCTTCTGTACCAGCCACCAGGTTTTTCCCCGGTGTCCCACCAGCCCAGTCCGACCCTGGGCCAAAGTGTGTTGTGGCTTTAGACCAGGGTCGGACTGGGACACCAGGCGCCACCCAAAAATTTTACACATGGGGCCCACCAAGATAATTTAGACCAGGGGCCCACTCTCAGTTCTATTATTCTTCCTCTTCTCCTAGTCTCTTTAGTTATACATACTATAATCTATTATTCCATCTATTTAGCCTCTTTGTTCTCAAAGAAATAGGGAATGGCCATGAAATAGGTCAAATGTTTAGGAGCACAAGGGCCACTGACACCTGGGCCCACCGGGAGTTTTCCTGGTATCCCGTAGGGCCAGTCCAACATGGCTCTAGACAAAACTACCGTGGCAGAAGAGGAGGCATCAGGGAGGTTCCACAAGGAGACCCCCAGAGTACATAGGTAGAGGCCCGTAGGTGGACAAATTTTAAGGGGCAACAGCAACACCACCAGTTTCTTCAGTTGATAGAGGAACTGCAAGTCCCATAATTCATCACTTCCTACAATTACAAAGGTTTGCAAAGAAAAAATGGTTCCCTATTGGGGACTGGTTTGCTTAGGGGTGAGACATTTCCTGACATACTCTAAAATAAAAAGAGAGCAACAAACATTTTGGCACCATAAAAGTCCAGCCAGTTGAGCTTGGGTTATAATGGGTGTATTGTGATCCTTTAAGCTTTGGTTTGGCTCAATGACAAACACATTTAGCAATATTTACATTGTACGTGTAACCTTTGATAGAAAACAAATAAAACATATAATTGTCATAATAACTAAGAAAAGACAGCCCTGGTGCTGCTCTTCGACAATGATGAGCCACAATTAAACTGGTTTACACTTCACAGCGCATTGTTAAGTAATTATAATGCCTAGGCATGACCTACATCCCTGATATTTATGGTCTAGCGACAGACCAACTGCTCCCAGAGAATAAAGGCCATTATTTAATTCACCAGGGAAGAATATTCAGTGAGCATGTGTGGGATTTGCAGGGAAAGAGAAGGAGGACAATGTGAGCATGGGATAAAGATACAGTAAGATAAAGATTTCCCCTCCATCTGGGTGAACAAAGGGCGAGACAGCCATGTTGTTTGCACCATGTTCCCCCAAGATTTATGTCTCCTGCTTATAGGTGCAATGTATTATCCTTACAAAATGAGCAGAGCTGCATCCTTTAATGAATGCGGCACTACATATACGGCTAGGACCCACACTGACCTAAACCACCGTATCTTAATTGACTTGGCCCGAGTGGAAATGATAGAAGAATTTACACCCAGTAGGGGGAGCCATGAATGTGGAATTATGAGCAAGTGTTGGTTAATCAAATTAAAAGTCCATAGATAAGCCCTCAGTATCATACACTGCTCTTTATCTGAAAGCCTGACAGAGCCTTAAGCTGGGAAAGGGAGGTGTTTGTTTATACAAAGCTCACTAGGAGGAAGTAAAAGGATGAAACAAAAACAATGATGTGCAAGTGCTTTATAACGGAGGAAAATATGTATTTTTTTTAAAATTAAAACATATATAAACAGGGAAAGGTAAAAATAGGGCTGATACTGAACTCTCTAGTACATCATACAAAATCACGTGCATGTATAAAGCTGTGCAAGTATTTTATATATTTTATGTAAATGTGTAAAACTCTGGAATAATAAAAGTGTTGTATTTGTCCCTGTATTGGTCCTTTACCTTTAAAGTGACAGCAAAACAATTGCTTATTTAAAGGTTGCATTCTGAATTGTCAGTGAAACAGGCAAATTCTTCAGAAGAAACCTTTTGCTTTTGATAACATACAATTCAATTCATAAACACAATATTTCAGCAAACTCTACACAGTGCTGTACTCATCTATAGATGGATGATCAGGTTGACACGGATGTAGCGTAACCCAACATGGGGATTTGCCAGCCTGAGGTGGTGTAAGTCTGAGCAGGCTTTACAATTTTAATTTCTTAATCGGATGGAAAAGCTGCTGGTACTGAACTGAATCAGCGGCGGCAGCAGCTGAAAAACCTAAAGAGGATTTAGAGCGGCAAAGTCATTTGCTTTGTTAACCATCTGAATTGTCAAGATAGGGGCTTAATAAATTGTACTGATTTATAGGGATGCCATCGCAAATCATGGGGCCTCATATAGCACAAGTTAATAGCCCAATGCCAACCTGAGCAACCTGGGTGATTGGCCATGCCGACCAAGTAACATGTATCTGAATAGTCGCACCCCATCGCTTTCACAGATGATTAATCAGAACCCTTGTGTGTGTCCACTGTAAATGGCACTGATAAGACTTCCACTTTGTCAAACCCCTGGCTGTTTAATAATTTTTCTTTACAAATGTAGGGGACCCAAAGGGTTCATTTCCCCTGCTGCTCAGGAAATCCTTGGCTTGTTAGCTATGCCCTATGAGTGCAAGGTTTTCCAACTGGCCCAGGGGTAGTATGCCTAGTTCCTGTGCTTAATTTATAAAAGGGATGGCTTGGCCTCTTTGGACTCCAACTAGTACCTGGGGTGGATGTACTAGGGCTACTAGGCAGACAGGTCCACTTAGAAAATACAGCTTCTGCTCCAGGTGTGGTAGTGTGCAGTTCCCCAAGTGACACCTGCCTAAATGTAGGGTCCTCAGGAAAGAGACTGAGGCTATGTTTCATCCACTGGAGGGGATCCATATCACTGTTCCCAAGACAGTCTCCCCCAGCCACCACTGCTGCCATGGAGTCCACTGTGGAATGCACAGCCATCTTTCATTTTTAACAACAAAGTAAGTAGTGCAGTGGAGCTGGATCGGCTTTGGCTGGGGGCGGAATGACAGTATCTGTGTGGTGGGCCCTTCAGTAGCAGGGTGGTAGGCCTTAAATAGTGATGAGCGAATCTGTCCCGTTTTGCTTCTGTGAAAAATTCACAAACTGCGAAAAAGTTTGCAAAAATTCTTTTTACCCGTTCAACAATTTTTCTCGCTCAAGTCAATGCCTGTTTTTTCTTATGGTGACTTTTTTATCCAAATGCATTAAAGTCAATTGGCTTTTTTTCCTTCTCTGTGAATTTTCCGCTGCGAATTTTCACCGCAGTATCGCTAAAAAAATCCACACATGGCAAAATTCGGAATTTCGCTGTGAATCCGTGGCTGGCGAATAAATTTGCTCATTACTAGCCCTAAACCCTATCTAGAACTTCTTGTTAGCAATAGTCAGAATCTGTATCTTTTACTTTTTGATCAAAAGCCGCATTGCTAAACTGTAGTATGAAAGGCTTTTTATAAGCAATGCAACGAGCAGGTCTGTGCCGATATCTGTGCATGAATCCATTTGACATATATCCTATGGCCCCTGCTTAATGGGAAGCATGAGTACCCCTGAGGCAGGCTGCTGGGAAACTGAGATGCTGAGTCTGGCAGTGACAAATCCGAGACATCAGCAGTTCAGTGAGAAAATCCAGGGAACCTCCAGTCTAATTATTCATATCCCTATTATGCACCTGTCTGGAACTGTCTCTATCGCTCTACAGCATGCTGATAACATGATCCATTTAACACAAGAATAACAAGTAAAAGAGTAACACGGATGTGTTGTAGGGCAGCTAGCTCATCCTTTTAATGGGTGACACTTTCCAACTCACATCCGTCAGGGCAGTAAAATGAATGTATGCTTGTAACACTTGTTTTCCCGTATTAGAGCCATGTATTTGTCTTCTTGCAAGGAAACTGCCATCTCCAAACTTCCCTGTTTCATTTATATGCTCTTCTAAATAACAGATTTTTGTAAGTACTGTAATTTTCATAAAAAGAATAAACATTAGCTATAGTAAAAGTGAACATTAATAGTCTCTGTTAGACAGTAATTACAGTGGGTTTCTGAAAGTTGTGGATTGGCTGTCCTTTAACCAAAAAACCCCCAAAAACTAATAAAGGTGTGAAAAATCTTTTAATGCCCAAAAATGTTTCCTTATTTCCAGGTTCATCTATCAAAGACTAGATGCAAGTCCAGGTGTCAAGCTGGTAGGAGGTACAGGGCCCCCAAGAATCTTGCACCTCCCAGGGCTCATCATGAATGGTGCCCATATGCTACTCCTTCTGTATGCAGCACCATATGCAGAGAGATTGGCAACAATAGCATTTAATTATGGCCATGCAAAGAGTTTAACCTTAAAGTTATGGGAGCAAATATCAGAGGAGCAGTGTTTGACTGGAGACCCAAGGTCTCACCAAAGGACCTGTCCTTGGCCACCCTTCCTCCTCATGCCACCAGCTATATGCATGTCCACCACCTCAATCCCCACTCCCCACACATAGACCTGAAGAATCCCCACTCGCCACACATAGACCTGAAGCGACAGGGTCCCCCAGGATTTCTCCTAGTGTCCCAATGGGCCAGCTGATGCTTGAGGGGGACAAGGTGAATACAGTGTTGGGCGGGCGCCTGTTTCACAAATCACTTGCGTCCCAAACCCAGAGCAGCAGCTGTCACTTCTCCAGCACAATGATCCAGCCCTAATTACGATGTTTTACATAAAGCTCACGCCATGTTTCAGTAAAACTGTTATTATTCCATTTAATCTATTTGCATTCAATCAATGCCTGCAAATTAGTAATATGCGCCAGTGCATGATCATTATTCAGTGCAACGCATTTCCAGATTGTCAGGCATCTCATTTTCATGTTAGACTGAAGCCGAGTGTTGCAGCCAATAGGAAAACCTTGTTCTTTAGCACAGGAATCCTGCTGGATGGGTAAGGGGCCACCAGAACAAAATTTAAGAATATATACACTGAATTACAATGTATATTAATGGCATCTCCCTTCACAGGGCATAATAAAGCCCAGGGCCGGATTTACATAGTGAGCACCCCAAGGCCCGCTGTCGTTCATCGCCCCCGTCCCTTTCCTTTTATTCACTCAATGCATGGGAAATTTAAAAAACTATTGTATCTCCTGCGCATCCCCAATGTTTTTGAACCAGTGTGGTTGAGAAGCACATTGCCCCTAAAATCCTTCCCCCCGGACCTTGGTGGCCTCTCCAAAAATCCAGGCCTGTTGGCCAGGCCTACACCCGCGGGTTTACCAATGGATCGGGCATGTTCAGCATTTCCTTTTGTTTGTTGTGGGCAGGTTCAGGTTGAGCTCTCGCCACCCACAACCTTACACTGCCAGCTTCCTGCTTCTGTTTTTATAGGCACACCGTCGCCACGTCAAGGGCTGGATTTACGTAGCAGGTACCCCAAGTCCAGTTGATGTTCAGCGCCCCATCCCTTCCCCTTTCTTTGTGCACATGCACAAAATTTCAGGATCGGGTTCCGGAGAACTGGGTATTGGTGCACAGGAAACTTTTAAAACTTTTGTATCTCCTGCACATCCCCAGTTCTTCTGAACCAATGTAGGTGTGGTTGGGCAACATGCCTCCCCTCTAAAATTCTGCCCTAAGCCCAGGCCTTTGTGGCCTTTCCACAAATCCGAGCCTGATAAAGCCTAGGGCACTGATCCCCAACCAGTGGCTTACGAGCAACGTTGCTCACCAACCCCTTGGATGTTGCTCCCAGTGCCCCCAAAGCAGGTGCTTATTTTTGAATTCCAGGCTTGGAGGCAAGTTTTGGTTCCATAAAAAAAACAGGTTTACTGCCAAACAGAGCCTCCTATAGGTTGTCTATGGGGAAGGACATGTGCAATACAATTCCTTAGAATTTTTAGGTATTTGGGGCACTTAACACAGACATAAGGGGATCTGTAATGTGTTGTATCCCTTGGTGTACCTCAGAGAGCACTCAGAAATACCTGCATGATACAAGAAAATGCCCTGCACCAGTAGAAAGCACAGGCATTATAGAAATTATTTTGTCTGTGAACTCCGAACAGGGCTATTGGGGAATGTCGTTACATAGATGGATAATTTATTCTTCCCTTTGTTCTGATACAGACCCTGGGGGTATCAGCAGCCTCTAACTATATTTGCCATGTTCTGCATGGCCGAGCCTCAAGATGCTTCGTGTTTATTATTTCTGCTGCGTAAGCAATCTGCTCTATAAATTATTCATATATTGCATTATTTCTTTCCAGAGTGTATGAGGTGAATGTCAGTGATGAGAGAACCAGCAGCTTCACTGTAATCACAAACACTAGTCCGCAAAAGAGATTGTATGGGAATCCCTGCGATATTCTAAATCCCACATATTAGAAATGATCGGTTCAACCATAATGACTAAGTTGGTATTTTTGGGGAAGAATGGGATTTTTTTCTATGTAATATAGGGAACTTTTTTGTACAGGGAATAGACATAGTATATTATATTATATGTCTTGTCAAACATTCTTCCCTCCATGGTTATTATTTGTTTTGTGATAGAGAAGGGTTAAGCTTGAGCAGAAGGAACAAGGTTGGAAGGAAATGCCTATGGGAGACATCCTTTCCGTAATTCGGAAACTTTATGGATAACGGGTTTCCTGTAGGGATTCCCCCGAATCCAGGATTTGGTTTGAATCCTTCTGCCCAAATGAACCGAATCCAAATCCTAATTTGCAGATTCAAATTTGGGGTGGGGAGGGAAATCGTGTGACTTTTTGTCACAAAACAAGGAAGTAAAAAATGGTTTCCCCTTGCCACCCCTAATTTGCATATTCAAATTAGGATTCAGATTCGTTTTGGTCAGTTCAGCCAAATCCAAAAAAGTGGATTTGGTGTATCCCTAGGTTGCAGATAATGGATTCTAAACCTGTATGATGGGAAAACCTTTGTAATTAAAACGTCAGGCCTGAAGAAGGTTGAGAAGGACTTTGTTATGGGTCTTCACATGAACCAGACAAAAGAGGATGAGTGTGCAGCCAGTTCCCCAAGTTATAGAGAAACAGGGCCTGACCATGAGTTTATTTTGGACCCAAAGTATGATGGTACAAGTTTGATGTAGAACTTCATGAAACACCCCAGACTCAAGTATTTCAAATACAAGGGGTAACAGGTGCAACATTTCTCTAGGCAAAATAACCCATAGCAACCAACCAGCAAGCTGAATGTGCTGATATAATGTAAGTAATATTCAATATGTTGATTTTGGATGTCCACACTAAGGGGCACATTTAGTTTTTTTTTGGCTACTTCGACCATCGAATTGGCTACTTCGACTACGACTTCGAATCGAACGATTTGAACTAAAAATTGTTCGACTATTTGACCATTCGATAGTCGAAGTACTGTCTCTTTAAGAAAAACTGCGACTAACTTTTTCACCACCTAAAACCTACCGAGCACCAATGTTAGATTAAAATCCTTAGAATCGTTCGATTCAAAGGATACGGTTTTTTTTATCGTTTTTTCCTTCGTTCGTTCGATCAAAGTATTTGCGGTAAATCCTTCGACTTCGATGTCGAAGGATTTTACTTTGAGAGTCGAATATAACCCTCGATATTCGACCCTTAGTAAATGTATCCCTTAAATTTATTAAAAATGTATTTATTAAATTTAAACCCCCTGCAAGCCACTGGCAAATAGGGGCCACATGTTAACTATCCCAGCTTTGAGTAATTTATTCCTTGTCTTCCTCCTACAAGAAGGATCAATACAACGTTATACTTCTAATGGTTTACATAAACCAAGAAACAAACAGAAAGCCAGTGCTTGGCATTGGTCTCATTCATTCTCATTCAATGGAAATGTGTTGTGGAAGAAGCCAGACAATGATGATTCTGTGCCGTGAATGGGGTTTCATGGGATACATTTATACTGATTTCATATCTTGGGATGTCTCTAAGTATCTCCTTTGTCTCCAGTCTGTGCTTGCCTTTCCTTGCCTTTTCCTCCTTCTCCTCCCAATGAACTAAAACATGACAAATACGGGGAGAGCCATGACTTTGTGTAATAATATTACCTGTGCGGCGGGGTCGCCCGCCGCGTGGCTCCGTGGCGCCTGATCCAGCGCCATCTTGATTTCTAGGTACAGGTGCGCTGGCGTGTTACGCCAGCGCGCATTGGCGCAAAATTTGAAGGTATTTAAGGCCCATTCATACTCCCAGCCAGTGCCCGTGATATTTTCTAGTGGTTCCTGAGCCTTGTGCGTCTGATCTGTTCTGTATCTAGTCTGTTTGATTACCCGTGTTTGACCCAGCCTGTTCCTGACTATTCTGCATTCTGTATCCTGACCCTCGCCTGCCTACAACAACTCTTCCTGCTTAACCCCTTGATTGACAACCCGGTTTGACCCTTGCCTGCCTGACGATTCTTGATATCCGCCTGCCTCGACCTTGCCTGTCTGACGATTCTCTTGCCTACTCCATTTGTACCGTGACCTTCGGCCCAAAAGACTCAAGCATTAACCCTTTACGATCTACAATCTACACAGCTGACCAGAAAATACTATTGCGCCAGATTCAATTATTCCATCTTTTTCTGTCATCAATGCCATGCTTTTCTGCTGTCTCGCAAGACATTCATACAGACACTGTACGTTATGCTAGGAAACCCTGAGCTGAAATATATTATCCTCTCTTGTTTCTTTCCCACCAGTTGCCCCGATGCGCTCATTTACATTTACATTTAAACCTACTGCAGCTCAAGTTCTTAAACAATATTCTCAGCAGGACCACATTTTTTTGGACAAATTTGGCAACCAGGGACTTTCCCCCATAAAGCTTCAATAAAACAGCACCAGATTTGTGCTGCAGATAAGGCATGTAAATTGGAATCAAAATAATTTTTTGTCCGCTCGCACTGGAGGCTCCAGTATAGAAGGGCCCTAAAATATGTACTTTTTCATGGAAAAAAAGGGTGATTTGATCTTTTTATTTTTAAAATCAACTAAAAGAGGAAAAAAGGGAAAGCCTGATAATTCACATCTTACTTTCATGGCCTTTTCATTTTTATTCTGATATTCAACATTGTAAATGCAACTACCCACCAGTCTGACACCTTTGGTGACCTGGAACCAACTTCACCCATTTCATAATGGGGATTTTCGGCACCTACAGGATCTATGGTATTTTTATATCTACACTTTTTCCATGTAATATTTAGATAAACAATGTAATTTGGATCTTCATACCTTAAGTCTACTAAAAACTCAAGTAAACATTAAATAAACCCAATAGGCTGGTTCTGCTTCCAATTAATTATATCTTAGTTGGGATCAAGTACAAGCTACTGTTTTATTATTACAGAGAAAAAGGAAATATTTTTAAAAAAAAATGGATTATTTAATTATAATCTCTACAGGAGACATCCTTTCTGTAATTCGGAAACTAGATAACGGGTTTCCAGATAACGGATCACATACCTGTATATACTGTATATTTAACAGCGCAAGAAGAATAATTGTGTGGCCTGTTATCTCTGGTGGAAGACCCTTGAAGCATGACTGTTATGGGGGTGGGGAGTTAAACTGTTTTGATTATAAAAGTTATCAAATGTTGAATGTGCAGCCAATCAGAGCATAAAATGAAATTGAAATTAAAATAAATTTTCTTAGAAAATATAGTCACTAGAAAGCCCCACTAATTAAATAGGGACCAGCACACTAAAATCCTGTGCATTCAAGTGATGGTTTAATAAAATTTTGTGACGCAAGATTTTGGTATGCTGGTCCCTCTTCAATTATTATATATATATATGTTTGTTTGTTGGGCCGGCACTACTCGTAAGAAAAGAGAAAGGCTATAGGATTAGCCGAAACGTCAGTTATTTATTTTCAATAAATTTCAACGATTTTTTGCATCTTAAGACCTGTGAGTGCTCGCCTTTTTCCAGGATATATATATATATATATATATATATATATATATATATATACAAAGTATTACAAAACAAATGAGATGTTGATGATATATAATTATTTGGAATAACCATCCAGATGAATTCTGCACAAGGTCTGCCTACTCTCCATTGCCTGATAATAAACTTGCTCTAATATGGCTCCTAATCCAAGTAGTCAAGGTTAAAGGAAAACAAGAAGCGGAGCTGCCAGTGTCCAGATTGAATTTCATAATAAATCAGAGATGCACACGGTACATGCACATTCCTGCACATTATGCCCTGTCTCCTCGATTAGTCAGTGCAAAGTAGTACGGTAGCGTGTGAGCCATTACCTAGCACCAGGAGAGCAGGCACAGAACCGACATTAGGAAGGGAACACGCTCGGACTGGCTCAGAATTGTGCAAAGCTAAGAAATAACCTTATCACAGACAATCACAGAAATGTAATCTTTTTTTAGGGAGGATGCAAGTACGTTAGCAAGAACATCACCGTCACTGCCTGTGCCTGCGGAAAAACCCAGACATTCATTTATAAGAAATGCAAAATGCTTTATTGAGTTTAATTGCTGAACAGGAACCTGCAGCAGGGAGGTGGAGGATGCGAATTGAGCCAAAAATCAGACAACACTTCAGGCCTTGATAATGGGAGAACACAAGCCATGCATTGAATGCATATATATACATTTATATATATATATATAAAAGACTGACCTTACATATAGGATCCATCGTGATGCTCAACAGATAAATCCCCTTTACCTGTGAACAGCACCATTGCTGGCATGCAGTGTAATTCATGCTAAAGCCAGCAGGCTCTTCCTAGCAGATTGAAAAGGATTTCATCCCTGACACATAAACTAAAGCAATCCATTCCTGCTGCTGCTGCTGCACGGATTATTCATATCCCAGCCCTATTCTGTGCATGGTGGAAAGGCTGGGCAGTGATTCATCACAGCAATCCCGGTTTAGGAGAAGGGGGAAAAAAAAGGATCTAGCAAATAGTGCTCACCATCATATCCACACCCACCCAGTGGAGCATCAGGCTGAGGAGGATGCTGGGGATGGATTTCACAGGCAAGATGCAATTTCCCAGTGATGCAATTTGATTCCTGCTCCCTCCTGGGGGAATGAGCTCATTGCTAGCATTCAGACGCTCACTATCAACCATTGCGGTGCCCAATGCAGCTATCGATTGTGTGCAAGCACGTCATCAAGCGCACACTTCCAAAACTGCAAGGCAATGGTATCCTGAGGATAAATGGGCACTGAATGTGACCCTTTCCGGTGACCAGACAAGTCTGCTGCTCCATCGCCGGTGATTTTATTTCAAGAACAGCACAGGTCAAGCAGCCACTGATGAACAGTATACAGTAGTAAATGCTTTCACTGGTTTAAAAGGTATTTGTATATATAATTTCTACTGAAAGCAGTGTCTGCCTGTTTTATATTCTCTGTACTCCTGGTTCTGACTCTGGAAGTAATGTAGCAGAAGTCAGGTATTAACAGGCCTGGAAGAGAACAGACTTTGTGGCAAATTCACTAAGATTCGTAGTTGCGCCAGGCGCAACTTCGCCGCACTTCGCCAGGCGTAGTTTCGCCAGCGCTCCGCAAATTCACTAAAATCCGAAGTTGCGCACAGGGGTAGCGTAAGGTTGCGAAGTTGCGCTAGCGTTGAATCGCTAAGCGAAGCGAAGTTACGCTAGCGATGGTTAATTTGCATACGGCGCCAAATTCAAATTTCAATGGAGGAATACGTAGAATCACTACAAATGCCTGGGAAACCTTCAAAACATCAAATAAAATTTTTTTTTGCCCCACACATGTGCCCACTGTATAGTTAAGTTGCCATGAATTAGGAAATGTAGGGGGGAAGGAGGGGAGCCCCAAAAATTTTTTTGATCTTTTTCAGCCTATCACCCATAATATAGAAAAAACGCCAGCGTTTTTTGGGACTTAGAAAAAATTTGAACTTTTTTTGAAGCAATCCCTATCTACTCTATTGCGCTTCGCCTGGTCTGAGGTGGCGAAGGAAGTCTAGCGTGAAAGCTAGCGTTCAGTACACTGCGCGCGTTAGTGAATTTGCGTAGTTACGTCCGTAGCGAAAATTCGCCAGGCGTAAGGGTGCGAAGTAACACTAGTGAATTTACGCCAGCGTTCATTAGTGAATTTGCGAAGTAACGAAAATGCCCAACGCTAGCGAATTGACGCTAGTGTTAGGCGCTTCGGCGCTTAGTGAATTTGCCCCATAGGATATATACATACTAAAACTAATTTTCTGATGGACGCAAACTGCAAAAAACAGGTGTAAGATGCCATGTTTTTCATACTTTGCATCCGCCCCCCACACCCCTTCATGAATAGAGAACTGCCTGTATTCATCAGGCATCCCTGCTTCTCTGCCCTACCCATCCGCTGACTTGCAAGTCATTCAGATAAAGACAATGAAAGCATGTAATGAACAGGGCCGGAACTAGGGGTAGGCAAAAGAGGCACCTGCCTAGGGCGCAACAATAGGGGGGCCTTGGGCAGGTACCTGTTAAAGGAGAAGGAAAGGCTTGCAGCACTTGAGGGTGCCAAATGTTAGGCACCCGTAAGTGATTGTATCGACTTACCTGAAACCTCAGGCCGGTGCTCCTATCAGCAGAAAACTGCACTGGCACGGGATTATACCAATGAGCACCACGGAGCGATCCACTTCCATCTTCTTCTTTCTTCAAATTTCCAAAGCATGCGCAGTTGAACGAAATAGACTACGTTTTAATTAAAGTTTGGCTTCCGTTCTACTGCGCCTGCACAGCCGCACGAAGAAGGAGGAAGACGGAAGAAGATCACTCTGTGGTGCTCACTGGTATAACCCATGTGTTCTAATTTTTGGTTACTGACCTTGTATTTTACTTAATATTCTGTTCCTATGCAAAATTTCCCTTTCTGCAGTCTCAGCTGTTATCCTCTACAAAGCCCCTAGAATAAGTCTTTGTACCAGCCTTGTGTATATGAGAAATGAGGTGAATGCCAGTGCAAAAGTTCCTTTATTCCTAAAGTAAGAAAATGGCGTTTGAACTAACTTTCCAATACAGTATATACATTCATTAGACATTGTCAAGTATATGGATTTACTATTGAGAGCAGTATTTGTTTATGCCTTTCTGTTCTCTGGGTCTGACTATTAAAACAATGTAGCAGATGTCAATTCTCCTCCAGGTTTCCTACATTGTTTCAGGAGTCAGAACCAGTAGAGCAGAGAATATTAGCATAATATATTAATTAAAATATTCGTCCGACATCAGCAAATTGATTGGTCAGGTTAGAAAATGTTCATCGGTCACAATGAAATTTATCCATTGTCCACTTGTTTGTAGGGCCAAGCCGGCGGCTACCGACAGTTTTCCTGGCTTCAACTAGACGATATCTCTTGAAATGGTCTTTTTTGTTTTGTTGATGGACAAATCGTACATTTAAGTTATCGTTTCGGGATAAGCTTGGTCTTACAATAACAAAAAGATCTTTGCAAAATCTTAACGTCTGTGCTTTGGCTCTTCAGCCTGGAAGCAGCAGGATTTCCTTTTACTGAACTGGAGGTTAATGGAAAATAACAATATCTTGAAAGATGAAACGTGGTCAACGTAAAGTGGAAAGGGAAAATAAAAACGAGTTACATGTAAAAACTAGATGAAAAAGCAAATGTATGAAAGCAATTAAGGGAATTCAAAATGAATCACAAGAAGCAGTATGGCAACTCGTGTAATTGGCTTGGGTTGGTGTTTTTAGGAGCGGCTCATGTTCTTGTAAATTATTTTAATAATCCTTGTTAAATGCCTTCAGGGGCCTTGGAGTCCTCATCCTCATCGCTAGATAAATTAATTTTGGGTATTAATACAGTTTCAACCCTTCTACTGCCAGGGTTGGACTGGGCCAGTGGGTCACAGGGAAAAAACCTGGTCGGCCCCGCCGGCCCAGACCTGCTATTAGAGCTGCTCCCTGAACCCTCTTCCAGCCCCATTTGCCGCTACGAGCAAGAAAAAAAAGGTAGGTATGGTGGACGGGGGTGGGGGCAGAGGGGGGTTGCGGTGCGGGGGAGGCCTGAAATTTTTTCTTTGCTGCTGGGGCAGAGGCCTCTGGGGGTTTTGGAGCCCCAAAGCAGTAGCCCTGGTGTCCGACCCTGTTTACTGCTAAGGATTAGGGACAAGTGAACAATTCACCAGATAAAAATTCTCCAGCAGGAAATATTTTAAAGGTTTTTTGAAGATAAAAACACAAGGGCCCTTGATATCCTGAAAACCAGAGGTCCCCAACCGCCGGGGCCCAGAATCGGGCCGTGGACAGTCTTGACCTGGGAAGCTGAGCCTAGCGACCAATTAACACGGTGTGTTAAATTGGACGTTGGCACGCCAAATTGGATGCCGGAGTGCCGAATTGGCCCCCTCCCGACTCCCCCGACCCGGTCCTTGCAAAAAAAAATTTGACTTTATACCGGCCCCAAAAAGCTTGGGGACCGCTGCTGTAAACTATATCCGTACAAATGGTGCTGAATGATGGCATCAGTTATAATCGATGCTCAGTGATGTCATTTCTGTCACATGGCTACTGAACTTGGGTTAGAAATCCCCGCAGATGTAACCTGTAGAAAAGAACTCAGCCTGCAACTCCTTATATTTTATGATAGGGGGTTACTTTCTTCCCTATATACTGTATATGTGTATCACTATGGGATGCCTTATCCGGAAATCAGTTATCCAGAAAGCTCTGAATAATTGGAAGGTCATGTCCCATAGATTCCATTATAATTTATAATTATCATTAGTAATAATAATAATGTAGTATTAAAACAGTACCTTGTACTTGATCCAGCTAAGACATGATCTTTATTGGAAGCAAAACCAGTCTATTGAGTCTATTTAATATTTAAATCATGTATAAGTAGACTTAATGCATGGTTTCAAGCATTCTGTATAACAGGCCTCATACTTGTATATATCTCTATATATATATATATATATATATATATATATATATATATATATGTATATATGAAGGAGAGTTAAACAATACTTAAGAAAAACATCTCACCACAGACAACAAACTAACCCAAAGGGAGGACATTGTCCTCTAGATGTGTGTTTCTCCTCAGTCCCTGGTCAGAGCTCTACTGTACACAGTGGCACAAGGTTAATGATTAATGGGAATCTGTATCGGCATTTCCTGAGTCAGAAAGGTAATTTGCTGTCACAAATGACTTTATTTGCCTTACTGTTTAAGTTAAACAGTAACCATTCAGCATGAATATAATTATTATCCTATGGACAAGCTTTTTTTAGCTGCGGTGTGTAAGATAAGAGCGTTTATCTGTTATTTTCTCTATTCCTATACCAAGGAAACAAAGATTAAAGGGTAAAGTACAAGCTGTCCCTTAGTAAACAACATGGCACAGGAAAATGAACCACAAAGTTTAAATATAAAAATATACAGAATATTGAAATTAAAAAATCACATACAGTACTTGCCTTGACAAAATATGTAGTAGATGAAAGAAAGCCCACCGGTGTCCATACTCAGTAGCTGGTTCAAACTGGCCTTGATACACTGTAACATAGTAGCTGGACTTGAAAAAAGACACATCCATCGAGTTTTTGTCCAGCTGAAAGCTGGCTTACTCCTACCTGATTCAGAGGAAAATAAAAAAAAAACATCCAAAGCCGGATCTAAGATTTGCTGTAGAGGGCTGTGGAAACAGTCCTGGTTTAAAAACTAAAGTGTTTTAAAGGAATAACAAAATAATGTAGTATTGCCGTGCACTGGTAAAACTGGTGTGTTTGCTTGAGAATCACTACTATAGTTTATATAAACTAGTTGCTGTGTAGCCATGGGGCAGACATTCAAGCACAGGATACACAGTAGATAACAGATAAGTACTACTATAGTTTATATAAACTAGTTGCTGTGTAGCCATGGGGCAGACATTCAAGCACAGGATACACAGTAGATAACAGATAAGTACTACTATAGTTTATATAAACTAGTTGCTGTGTAGCCATGGGGCAGACATTCAAGCACAGGATACACAGTAGATAACAGATAAGTACTACTATAGTTTATATAAACTAGTTGCTGTGTAGCCATGGGGCAGACATTCAAGCACAGGATACACAGTAGATAACAGATAAGTACTACTATCGTTTATATAAACAATCTGCTGTGTAGCCACGGGGCAGCCATTCAAGCACAGGATACACAGTAGATGACAGATAAGTACTACTATAGTTTATATAAACAAGCTGCTGTGTAGCCATGGGGGCAGCCATTCAAGCAAAGGATACACAGTAGATAACAGATAAGTACTACTATAGTTTATATAAACAAGCTGCTGTGTAGCCATGGGGGCAGCCATTCAAGCACAGTATACACAGTAGATAACAGATAAGTACTACTATCGTTTATATAAACAATCTGTTGTGTAGCCACAAGGGCAGCCATCCAAGCACAGGATACACAGTAGATAACAAATACGTTCTGAAGAATCCCATTGTATACTACAGAGTTTATCTTTTATCTGCTGTGTATCCGGTGCCTTTTCTCCATTTTTTTGGTGTTACTGTTCTGTAATCTTTTTCCGTTGCTAAAAAGGCATCAAACCGTTTCTCAAATCTATCTGATATATCTGCCAGCACACCTGCTTCAGTTCTGGCACTTCTTTGTTATAATCTCAGTGAATGTCTTCATGTCTGCAGGGAAGGTCTGTGCATGAAAAAGTATTAGATGGTCCCCTTATATATTTATACATAGCAACTTCCTTACCCTCAGCTTAGTCACTTTTCCCTGTCCCTTCTCTATGTCATTACTATTATTTTTGAGTCCTGGAGACTAATCCTGCACTGCATATTCTAGATAGGGATTTAGAAGAATTCCCCTTTCCTCCCAAAGCCCTATATCACCATTCAATACAGGACAATACCTTGCTGGCTCTACCTGCTGCTGACTGGCATTGCTTGCTACAGCTGCTTTTATGCTACATAAGTACCCCCAGATCCTTCTCCATCAAGGGTTTGCCTTTGTCCCATGATTAAGGGTATAAACTGCTTGCATACTGCCAGGTTCCTAAACTTATATTTATCAGCATTAATACTCATCTGATACTTAGCTGCCGAGACGACACGTTTGATGAAGAATCAAGCACTTTGTGAAGTGAACCTGATTCAAAGATCAAACAATGCCAACAGAAATATAGCAGAAATAAAATCAGCTGTAGCTACCGGTAGTTCCTATTAGGTACATTTCAGGACTTGGATACTTATTGAGGTACAATTCTGAAACTTCATAGGTTTCAAAAAGAACCTACAACAGTATAAAAAAGGACCCCAAATGTTTAGATGTACAGGCCAAAAGTAAAAAAGCACACATGGAACACTTTTGAGACACTGTTCACATGATTTTGTATTGTATTTATTATTGTATAATTTTTCACCAGGTTTTGGTACAAAAATAAAATAAACACCCATAGACTCCAATGTATTTTAAAAAAGAAAGTTGCGGGGCTTCGAAAAAAGCTGCCGTGAAAAATCTGTCCATTGTCAATGTTTTTTGGTTGTCAATTGCGTTTTGCCGTTTCATTTGTTTTTTCGCCAAACAGAAACGGGACAGATTTGTTCATCGCTAATTGCATTTAATACTGTAAGCTCTGCTGTGACAGTGAATAATGGACAATATCGTCACTATTTAGAAAGCATTCCATACAGCTGGTTATAAATAGACTGTGTACTAGAGGAAAGGGCTGGATCCCGCATGATCATTATATGATGTGTGATCTTTGGCACAATGTTCCAGTGTTCCCACTTCACCCTTGTTAACATTTTATTGTGAAATAAGATTACAAAGGGATTGGTTGAGCCAAAATGAAGGGCAAAAGGAAAGCAACAAAAGGAAAGGAACACATTGTTGTAATTAGTCAGAGAGACTGCGATATTACTAACAACATATCTTCCCCCAACGTAGACCCTAATCTAGGATCAGCTGCAATTGGTGTTTTTTTTAGTTGGGAGTTCAAACTATCTGGTTGCTAGTGTTTTGCTTACCTATGGTCTCCATCTGGTCAAACTATCTGGTTCCTAGTGTTCCGCTTACCTATGGTCTCCATCCAGTCAATATATCTCCAGTTGAGCTGGTAAAACTCCAGCCAAGACCAGGGCTGGTATTACAAATGTACTTATCAATGAGTAAGGTGGTGGTTTTAATGCAGACTCAAAGATGAAGTGGGTCTGCACAGAAATGTTATTATTAATAATAATAATAATAATGATAATAATAATAATACAGGTATGGGATCCATTATCCAGAAACCCACTATCCAGAAAGTTCACAATTATGGAAAGACCTTCTCCCATAGACTCCATAATAATCAAATTATTCAGAATTTTAAAAATGATTCCTTTTTTTCTGCAATAATAAAATAGTACCTTGCACTTGATCCTAAGATAAAATTAATCCTTATTGAAAGCAAAAGCAGCCTATTGGGTTTATTTAATATTTACGGGATTTTCTAGAAGACTTAAGGTATGAAGATTCAAATTACAGAAAGGTCCGTTATCCGGAAAACCCCAGGTCCCTAGCATTCTGGATAACAGTTCTAATACCTGTAATAGCCTCAACCTGCTAACCTACTTACTGGTTACCATGGTCAGTGACTCCAGCAACCAGATAGGATATTAATAATGAATATAATATTAATCATTATTACATGTGATAATTATTACTAGCACTAGCAATAACAATAAATACATAGAAAATGGATTTGCGATGTACTTATCAATTAGCATGGTGATGGTTTCAATTCAGACTGAAAAATGAATAAGGGGGGAAGATTTTTTTTTCCTTTTTGGGGGCATATTAGAGACAGCCCTTAGTCTGGATCATCTAGAAGGATTCACATGTATTTGTAAGGGATGAACTACTGTACTATGCAACAAAACTTTACATGTGCTGCACCATCTAGTGGTGAAGGTAAAACATACTAATATTTATAAATACATTTCTTACTCTGGCCAGGCACAAATTTAAGCTGCTGATTCAGTCCCGTCAAACTAAGTTGGCAGCTTCTCTGCCAGTGTATGGGCCTTTCTCAGCGGCCTCCATGACATATATCTGGACAAAAATCCATCAAAATTTGGAAAATCCGATAAGTTGAGGAGCATATTGGCAAGCTGATGGAGCTCTCTCCTGATGTTATGAAAACAAAATCTGCACTCACCAACTATGCTCCAGTTATTGTATGGCGCTCTAAGCCTCTCACACTCCCATCCTCCGTGCAAAAGTTCATGTGCAATAGAATAGAGCCAAGCACACCAGCATTTTAATAGGGAATTACATTTCTTCCATTAAAATCTTTTATTGTAAGTCATAGCATGTAAATAGTGCGTGGCATGCACAACTTACCGGGAAGTAGGGAGGCTCCTTTCTCCATTCCTCAGCTTCGTGTTTGAAAGGGATTGCAAGGGGCTAATGTATTTTCCTGCCTGAACACTTGATTGCACAAGTATGCTTCTTATCAAATACACACAAGTTGTAGACTGTGTAAACATACTATAGCCACTCAGGTGTTCAAACATTACCAAATATAGGGTAGTTATATTGTGTATGACATCACAATGGAATCTCTTTGTTTACTATGCTATATAAGTTGTAGTACTACCCATAATAAACTGAACTTGTTTTGCAACACACAAGCCTACAGTGTCGTTCATTGCAAGTTCCCTGATCAGCACGCCTGGAGAGATGATATCAGATGGTTTGCCGTTGCATCAAGTATAAGACGAGCCAGCTCGCAGCTGCAAGGACAGTGCAGGGATAGCACAGTGGAGTTTATTGGCCCTAACAGTTTTCTGGTGTCAGAAGTGGAACGGCTGGAAATCCAGAGGTAAGTAGAATCACTGTCTGAACTGACGGTGTTTTCTCTTACCTTTGGCTCTTTCCGATTGACCGATTCCTTAGTTTAAATAAGTGTCTCATGTATGGTTGAGACTGTCTCATGTATGGTTGAGACAAGGGCATGATTAGCAGCTTAAAGTGTCTCATGTATGGTTGAGACTGTCTCATGTATGGTTGAGACGGGTTATAGAGATCCCATGGTAGTATAGTAAAATAGGGATACTCAGGTTGTGCACGGGAACCATTTCTTACTGACTGATTCATCTTTCCATGCGTATTATTGTCTTGTCTTGTTTGTGTATTTGTGTTTTAAAATATATCTGTGAACAGTTGCAGCGTTAAGAGTGATCACGAGTTGCTAACGGGTACTGTTGGGACCTTGATCTCAGTTCAGCCCTGGCTTCTCTGTTTCGTTGCAATCGTACATGACACGTTCTTTGATAAGAATTTAAGGTATTGAGATGTTTGTTTTTTTTGTTTTTTTTAATTGAATTCGATAGTCCACATAATTGATTAACCAATATTTCTGTTGACTCTATTTTACTTCTCTTCCTTCGGCCTATTCTTATCCCATTATACACCGTAGACGTATAAACTCTGCGTGTTCAGAGTTCGAGGCTATTTTTCCTGCAAAAAGTTTAGATTTATGAGTCCAGGCAGTAGGTGAATAAACCTGTAACAGAGAGTCAGCCTATAATATAAGAACAAATAAACAGTTCTCGTTAGGAAAACTGTGAGTTACATTTAATCATTACACCACCAATTAGTCTATCCTATACCTTCTTTTTCTCTTTTTGATACTTACTAATCTTATTTGTAGACTGTACTTGTCTTGAATCAAGATGGGTGGTAAGACTTCAAAAAATTTACCACCGCCCCTCCTTAATGAGACTTGCAAACAGTATGTGTCTAGATGTAGTCCTACTGGAGGATTTTATGTTGACCCCTGGGTAGATAATCTTGCAGGTAGGTGTGAACATTTAGAGCTAGACAATCCTTTTCCACGTGATGGAGCTAATGATTTATATTATATGAATATAGTTTATCAAATGTGTGTTCAGAAGAAAGAAGGTGACCCTAAATGGGATTATACATATATGACACCGGGTGGGGAAAATTGTCTTAAGATTGCCCCAGGTTGGTACTCTACACCTTCCCTCCCTAAGAACTACAATCCACGAAAAACTGGTGTTTTAAAACTATTTAAACGACACAATTCACAATGCTCTACAACCTGTGATCAAACTGTTAATACTACCCCACCCCCTTACATGGCTATCTACCCCAATTTGACACATAAACCAGATACCGTGGAGGATGATGAGATTTGCATTGCTGTAGCTTCTGCTCCTATAGTACCCCAAGCTGCCCCTATAGCACTAGTCCAAGCAGCCCCATTGGTTCAACAACCAATGCCTGTCCCTGCCCCACCCCGTATGATTGAAGCTGCAGCCTACCCATTGCCGGCCTTCCCCCTATCTGGCTTAGATACAGTAGATACTGATAAAAATCGAGATACCCCAAATGCCCGAATTAGAAAAAGATATGGGCATAATAACTCAAGCAGGTTATGAAATAGTTCATATCACTCCTGCCTGCCGTCCTGAAGATGACGGTAAGGAAAAGAGAACCTAAAAAAAGGGGGGATCAACATCCAGTTACAAAACAGTATCCTTTTCTTACTGTTGGTAAACAACTCATAATGAAACCTTTAAGCCCCACAGATTTACAAAATATACTTGCTAATGCCCCTGGCCGCCGCGTCCTACTTTTCAAAATCAACAAGCAGTCCCTAATGCCCCTGCCTCAACATTTCAACCACAAGCACCTCAGACACAACCCCAGGCTTCGACAAATTCCACTCCCAGACACACCATCAACTGGCCAGGTTCTACATAGGGCTGCCCTGAAGGTTGTACCCCACGTTTCCCTGTCATCTCATCCTCATCTTGTATTAAACGTTGCAGGAGTGGATTTATTATTCCTAGTGGACAAACACCGCCTTTACCTATTGTATGCCCAGGCTCTACCGGTACCATTTCACACCCATTTACACTCATCCCTGGGTGCCCCGAAAATCTGCAGAGATCTATTCCACAAGTTAGGATTTCAATCCATCAGAATTTCCCCTGATGGGGGCCTTTCTGCAGATATTTTTGTTTCCGAAACTAACTCTATTTTTCTAAATTTTAACGACCTTTTTACTAACCCTTCCATTCTGTCTGTATGGGCTAATGACAAATTTGATGTGGGCTTTGTTGACTGTACACCTTACAAAGCACTACTTAAACCACACTCACATCCAGTATACATACAACAGTACCCTCTTTCACAGGAAAAGTTAGATGGTATCTGCTCGTTAATACAGATATTCCTTAATCAGTAGTGTTGTGTCTCCTTACAATACTCCCATCAATCCAGTTCCTAAGAAGAACAACGAATTTCGATTTGTACAAGATTTAAGAGCTATTAATTCACTAATTATACCAATTGCACCTATTGTGCCAGACATTACGGTTCTTCTTACCTCCATTCCGTGTGATGCTTTGGTGTTCACGGTTTTGGATTTATCCAATACATTTTTTTATGGTTCCAGTAGACCCTGAGACACAGTTACTTTTGGCTTTTGCTTTTGAGGGGTTCCAACTTACCTGGAAACCCCTCCCCCAAGGCCTAGTGGATTCACCAGCGGCTTACTCCCTGGTGCTCCAGCATACCCTTAAGTCATGGGCCCCCGGCCATGGTTCTGTCCTGCTTCAATATGATTTATTGTTGTGTAGTCCAAGCCAGGAAGCTAACCACCATGATACCACCTCACTGCTGCAACATCTGGCAGCAGAGGGTCATAAGGTTGCTAAACATAAAGCTCAGATGGGGGCTGAGACTGTTGAATATTTGGGATTCATTCTTTCCCATGGCCAGAGACAAATAAACCCAAAGAGAGTACAAGCACTGACTAAGATAAAAAAACCTGAAACTCCAAAGGAAATGCTGTCCTTCCTTGGCATCGTCAACTATTGCCGTCAATGGATACCGAACTGTTCTTACTTTGACAATATCTTAAGACAATGTACTAAAAAGGATGCACCACCTTACGTACAATGGACTGAACAAATGACTAATGCTTTTCATTCTCTCCTACAGACATTGGTTACAGCACCTGCGCTTGGTTTACCTAATTATGTTAAACCTTTTCATTTGTATGTCAAGGACACCTGTAAAACCATGGCTGCGGTCTGTGCTCAAGAATCTGGGGGAAGTTTTCGTCCTGTGGCCTATTTTTCCAAAGTAATGCCGCTTCCGGTACAGGGGATGCCGGCGTGTCTCAGAGCTTTAGCAGCTAGTGCTATGGCTGTTGAACTGTCACAGTCTGTCACAATAGGCCACAATACTATTTTGCACACCTCACATCAAGTTACACACCTATTGAAGAACATTACCACCTAACACATGACCTCCCAAAGATTAAGTGGCTATGAAGTTATTCTATTACTGTAGGTACTGCAAATTTACAGATCAAATACGCAATCAACACTCAAGGGCCTGCTGCCATACTGCATGCTCTATTACATCTGTCTGACCCTACTAATGCTTTTATACTCGATCCTCATGACTGTGTTGAATCTATCCACTACTCTACCTCACCTCGACTCGATCTAACTGACACTCCTTTGCCATATGCTACTAACGTTTTTGTTGATGGTTCCTGCTCCAGGCCTTCCGATGACACCTACAAAGCAGCATATTCAGTTGTCCAACTCCCTGATATTGTACTCGAGACTAAGTCTCGAGACTAAGTCTATCACTGTTAATTCTGCAGAACTTATAGCACTCACTAGGGCCTGTCACTTGTTTGCCAACCGCCCCGTTAATATATTCAGTGACAGTAGATACGCTTTTGGGGTAGTTCATGATTTTGGCAAAATTTGGCAACAAAGAGGTTATGTTACTACAGATGGGAAATCCATCACACACCCTGCCCTCATTGATAATCTTTTACAAGCCATCCAACTTCCTTCCGAAATTGCAATTATCCATTGCAGGGCACATACCAACAGAACTGATGAGATTTTCCTCGGTAATGCCCTAGCAGACCAGGTTGCCAAAACTACTGCATCCTCTGCCACTCCCACTGTCATCCCCATGTTTCTCCACACACCTCCTAGTTGTCCAGACAGTCAAATTCTACAGTATTTGCAAACATTTGCCACTCAGACTGACCTGCATTTTTGGGAACAGCAAAATCTTACCCTTGACCAGTTTGGTCTTTATTCCATCCAAGGCAAAGTGGGTATCCCCGAAAACAGTCTACCCCTACTTATCTCTCAAGCTCACGGCATTGGCCATAGGAGTTCTAAGCTCACTTTGGCTGAAATGCAAAAACATTTCATCGCAAAGAATCTCAGACAGCATTGTTCTACCTTTGTTAAAACTTGCCTCACCTGTCTTAGGGCCAACACCTTAGGAACACACAAAGTACACCAAAATTTGCCTCCCCCAATTGCACCCTTTTCTCACTGGCAAGTTGATTTTACTCATATTCCTAAGATTGGCAAACTACAGGAATATTTGCTCGTTTTTACCGACCATTTCTCTCGCTGGGTAGAAGCTTTCCCTTGCCGTCACGAAGACGCCAAAACCGTTGTTAAGTTCCTAGTTAATGACATCATACCCCGATTTGGTTGTCCGCAACAAATTAATTCCGATAATGGCCCAGCTTTTGTTAGTAAGGTCCTCCAGCTTCTAATTTCCACCTTACAAATCACATGGAAGTTTCACATTCCTTACCATCCACAGAGTGCCGGTGTTGTTGAGCGAATGAATCTGCCACATGGAAGTCCTTTTTACCTGCAGTGCTAGCTGAAATACACATGACACCACATTCAGTTACTAAATTATCTCCTTTTGAAATTGTCATGGGACGCCCATTTCCCACTCCCTGGGTCAAAGGCCCCTTAGTCATCCAACACACTGATCTTAATTTAATACAGGAGGAGTATGTACGTAATCTTATTACTACATTGAATGGCATCTATGGTGATGTTTCTTTGTCTTTTCCTTTGCCCCCCCAGGAGCCGACCCATCCATTTCGCCCAGGCGATCCTGTTGTGGTTCGACAGCTCCATCGCTATCGAAAAGGGGGATTCCCATTTGGCCCACGAGTCACAGTGATTGCCATCACACGGACAGCAGTCCTTACCGATGCCAGCGACCATTGGATCCACGCTTCACGAGTGAAACTCGCGCCAACACTTCCAACGCCGGAACTGAGTAAAGCTGACAACACGGAACATGACACCACCACCAAATCCGTCACAGAAGGACCCGAAGATGACGTCTCAGGACCTCACACCCCTACCACCGATGATGATGAGGAAGTCCACAAAATATGCACTATGGTGCATAATTGGCACTTTCCTTTTTCTATTTTTCCCGATTATGATAATCCTTAACTACATATGTTACCCAAACCCTCACAGCCCTTTGGGATCAGTTTGTTACCAGTTTTTCAAGAGCAATACAAGACTCCATCGCCATGAATGATCAAACCCCATCGCCACCTTCGGAGGTCAGGCTACTAATGAATGATCAGTTGCAATCAAAGTGATGGCACTACCACCTTCTGGTATAACTCCATTGGCAAAAAATCTTAGCTCAGATTGGTGTCACCTTATTGATTGTCTTAATTTTTGTTTCATTTCTTTTCTGCTGTATAATTCCCTATATCAGGAAATTAACTTCATCTTTAATTACTTCTTCTGAGGGCTTGCAACTTAAGCTTATTCATGCTGCTCGCGTATAGTCACTTATGTGACTAAAAGGGGGATTGAAAGGGATTGCAAGGGGCTAATGTATTTTCCTGCCTGAACACTTGATTGCACAAGTATGCTTCTTATCAAATACACACAAGTTGTAGACTGTGTAAACATACTATAGCCACTCAGGTGTTCAAACATTACCAAATATAGGGTAGTTATATTGTGTATGACATCACAATGGAATCTCTTTGTTTACTATGCTATATAAGTTGTAGTACTACCCATAATAAACTGAACTTGTTTTGCAACACACAAGCCTACAGTGTCGTTCATTGCAAGTTCCCTGATCAGCACGCCTGGAGAGATGATATCAGATGGTTTGCCGTTGCATCAAGTATAAGACGAGCCGGCTCGCAGCTGCAAGGACAGTGCAGGGATAGCACAGTGGAGTTTATTGGCCCTAACAGTGTTGAGGGTGGCAGTAGTCCAGGGTTCCCCAGCATCAATTAGTGCAACCAGGGCCGCTCATGCCTCAGGGGCGGCAGTAAACTGCCAGTTACCAGAGGTGGCAAAAACTGCCTCTGATAACTTTAAGAGCCTCCGCTAGTTTAGCAAGCAGCCGCACCGGTATCTGCGCCGAGTGTGAGAATACGACGTATATGATCAAGGATCAGCTATAGGATATATATATGTGCAAGGAGCGTATTAAATGAATTACATCAATATGCACAAGAACTGCATCCATTTTAGCGCAACTGCACAGTTGTATTAGAAAATGACCCTTATGTTTGCCAGTTTGTCCATCTTCTCATGAATGTTGCTCAACTGCACCTTTGCAAGCTGGGGATCCGTGGACTTACTGTCACCAGGAGGACTAACTGCCATCTGGACTGGCCGAAAGCACCCGGGTTCCCACAACAGGTTCTAATCGAAAGAAATGGCTAGGTGCACAGCCCATTAAGCAAAAACCCACATTTCGGGAATTTTCCCCTGAAGGTCTATATACAATCGCTTTGTGAGCAATATAACATTATGCAATTGCTTTTGGGACCAATAGAGGCTTAATTGCTAAAAATGAATACCAATTATCTGTTGGACCTTATTAGCTTGCAAGTGTTGGGTTTAGTCCTTAGCAGTGGTATTAGACTTTTACAGCAATTCCTTATGTGGAAAAGTCAACAGAATTTCAAACAATGTGTACTGGTTTTTTTTTTGCTAAGATGTCAGGCCACATGTGGTACGCTTGGGAGCTCCCATTAAACAGTAATATTTTTAAGGCATTGTGTATATGTTTTAAATGGTGAGTTCATGTGTTCAAGTGCACTTTAAAGGAGAAAGTCTTCTTGCACTTGGGGCCCCAGGCCGGTGCTCCTATCAGCAGAAAACCGCACCGGCCCGGGGTAATACCAGTGAGCACCACAGAGCAATCCTCTTCCGTCTTCTTCTTTCTTAGCACGGCTGCGCATGCACAGTAGAACGAAGAGCCGAACTTTAACTAAAAAGTCGTCTATTTCGTTCTACTGCGCATGCGTCTGCCCTGGGAAATTTGAAGAAAAAAAGAAACCGGAAGAGGATCGATCCATGGTGCTCACTGGAATAACCCCGGGCCGGTGCAGTTTTCTGCTGATAGGAGCACCGACCCGGAGTTTCAGGTAAGTCAACACAATCACTTGGGGAGCCTAACATTTGGCACCCACAAGTGCAAGATGACTTTCCTTCTCCTTTAAGAATAATAATGATATCCTGATGAGTGTTGTATATTTGGCTTTTTTTTTATGGTCATCTCAAAATAAAGTTTCCCACAGCAGATTGTAGGGTTGACTGAGGTGTGCGAGGCCCACTGGGGCTGGTACTATAGGGCCACCACAACCCCTCTAGGGCCCTGACACCAGCCCCTCCCCCTGCGCACCATCCTTATATGTTTGCCATGATTGGGGGAGGGAGGGAAGAGGATTGGGGGAGGAAGGGCAGAGGATTAGGAGAGGGAAGAGGATCGGGAGAGGAAGGGCAGAGGATTGGGGAAGAAGGGAAGAGGATTGGGAGAGAAAGGGCAAAGGATTGGGGAGGAAGGGCAGAGGATTGGGGGAGGGAGGGAGAAGATTGAAGGAGGGAGAAAAGAGGATTGGGGAGGGAGGGCAGAGGATTGAAGGCGGAAGGACAAAGGATTGAAGGAGGGAGGACAGAGGATTGAAGGAGGGAGGACAGAGGATTGAAGGCGGAAGGACAAAGGATTGAAGGAGGGAGGACAGAGGATTGAAGGAGGGAGGACAGAGGATTGAAGGAGGGACGACAGAGGATTGGGGTCCACCAGTTTTGTTTCCAGTGTCCAGTCAGCCCAGGGTTGTGTCAATGCACTTGTGCCCAGGGCCTCCCACACAAACACAAATGATTTGATGATGAATGACACACAGACACAGCAGACAATGGTGCACTGAGGTGCGTGAGGTGCCATTACACTGCCATTATGGCTATTCATATAATGTTTATAACGGTTATAGTGTTGTGGTGCCATAAAGATTATTATTATATATACACCACAAGTAATGGGCAGTTAAGGAATATCTGAACTCGTGAGCCCCGAGGAGCGGCAACATAAGGCAGAATTCCTGTTTCATACAGAGATTATCCATGGTGAGTAAATAATAAGGATCACTTAATCCTCCTGTGACTCACCCACTGACAATAACAAGAGCCTTTAGACTCCCTGTAACTAACACAACTGGAGAGCGGGACACATGATTTTATTTTATTATGTCAATTGTTTTGGGGTGGCGTTCCCTTGTAAGGCCTGCAACACGCTGAAAACACAGGCGACCAATGGCGTGCTTCCTAGCAACAGCCTATCAACGCTAAAGTAACATGATGTTTACTCGGCGGGGGAAAGCGCTGAGCTGGCCTCACACACACATGATGACGTAGTGGGCGGTCGCTGCCTGCTGCCACGGAAGGCGGTCCTCCTTCCAGCCAATCAGATGGCGGCTACGTGTGCAACATCACGGAGCTGCGTGAGTTAGAAGCAAAACAATAATAAGGCCAACAGCGAGAGAGACAGAGAGAGAGAGAAGCAGCTGGAGCTGCAGGGCAGTGCTGAACCCGCAAAGGCTACTGAGCGAGTGCTCGGGGGGGAAACATCACCATGTCCCAGAATGAAGGACCGAATCCACAGGATGAACATTTGCAGGGTAAGGATTAGTCCCCATTTCTGTGTCCCCAGCTGTTCCAGAACTACAGCTCCCGGCATGCACTGCATGACTGAGTGACAATAGCAGCAATGACTGAAGATAAGCAGGCAGCCATGGTTTAGGGGTGTCAGGGGTTATTATGATCATACAGTATAGACTGTGTATGGCTGATAGGGGTTCTGCCTTCTGGATGGGTGCAGAGAAACCAGTGCAGGCAGCAGCAGGCTTGTCAGATGACTGATAATCATGTAGCATTACCTGGCAGCCTAAAGCTTCTGGCAGTTGTAGTTGAGTGACAGCTTGAGAGCTACAGGTTCCCTATCAGGTCCTGTGCTGGGAATGTTTGCTATTATTATATGGGCTGACTTTGCGGCACGGATAAAGATTTGGGGGTATGTGATCCCCCATTTTTGAGTCTGTACTGATATACCCAGCCTGTCATTGCCCAATGCCCTGAACTGGTCCTGCCAGGAAAGTTTGTAAAGAAAAAAATCAAGTAAGAAGGAGCACACCCTTAAAATAAGATAATATGTGGTGCTAATCCATACGAGGCTCCCCATAAGGGTCTCCAAAACGTACACAAGAAACCAAGAGCGGATTGCACACTCCGTTTACAAAAAAACCCAAAAAACCAATGTTTATTACATCAAAAAAAGAGGGGTTACAAAAAACCATCGGTGAGCCCGATGCGTTTCGACCATAATGGTCTTCTTCAGGGGCACGCATAATAAATAACCAAAAACAAAGCTTTCTTACACAACCCAAGAACGGATTACAAAACAAATTACAAAAAAATCATAGGCGTTTCGAGCATAATAGTCTTCTTCAGGGGCACAAATAATAAATAATTAAAATTGATTATTATTTGTGCCCCCGTTATGGTCGAAATGCGTTGGGCTCACCTATGATTTTTTGTAACCCCTCTTTTTTTGATGTAATAAACATTGTTTATTTTTTTTGCAAACTTTTGTGCAATCCGTTCTTGGTTTCTTAGATGGGTTTATTGAGGCATAAGGAAGATTTCACCAAGGTGCCCATTGCCAGGATTTAGGAGGCTTTGTTTACAGTCCCAGGAATGGAGTCTTCCCATGTGTTTGTTCCTCCCAGTCAGCAGATCCCTGACATCAAGTGCAACGTCAGCTCTGCCTAAGATTAGTCTTTACCCGACTCATGAGCGGCACTTCTCTGCCCGGCTGTCTGCCAGCTGCTCTTGCTCCTGTATGAACTGCACGTCTCATTCCTGTATTTGCCCTCTGTAATGTTCACTCTTTGGGGGGGAATTCACAAAAGTGGTGATATTGAGACAAAATAAAACTGGAGATAAAAGTGGCGGATTTCCCACCAAATTCACAAACCTCTATCTTCACTTTTGTGAATTTGTCTTTTAAACCGACAGTTTTCAGATTTTGGGGGGAATTCACAAAAGTGGAATTTAGGCGGATTTCTGTTTGTGAATATGGAGAAAGTATTTTAAACCAGTTTACCACCACTTTTACTCCAAAAATGGTCTCTCTTCAATTTTGTGAATCCCCCCCCCCCCCTTTGTGTTTGTCCATATTCATATACAGCTTATCGTTTCCTTGGACTGTGGGTGATGGGAGTTGTTGGGCCGCAGGTCGGATAGTACTATTTTCCCTACTGAAGCATCAAGCACAAAATGAGCTTCATCTGTCAGACACTGATGCCATGGAGGATTATTATATTTTAATGCAAAAAGCACTGTTTTTTGTGAATCTAAATTGCAATCACCTGTGTGTTGTGACATTCTAATCCCCTGTATATACCGTATATTGTGAGTGGGTCCCTAGGCTCAGGTAAGTGACGGCAGCCCTGAGCATGTGCTGGGAATCAGCAGAAAAGAAGGAGCTACTTTAAAAGAACAGATCCTCTTTGCTAATGGGCTGTGCTCCCCTTGGTTTAGGAATGAAGCTGAAGACATATGGGGTCACTTACAGATCCCCTGAGCAGAAGTGCAGGAGCAGTAAGAGGCATAAAGACAATTCTGCCCTGGGCAAATGGCTGTGAGTCACGGTGCAGTTTCAAGGGGTGCAGTCCAGCCTTATCCTCACCTCCTGCCGTCCCTTAATTATGATTTAAAGGGGTTGTTCCCCCTTAAAATTGCTTTTCGTATGATGTAGATATTCTAAGACAATTTGCAGTTATTTTTTGTATTTTTGTTTTTGAGTTATATAACCGCTCTTCAGTTTGCAGTTTCAGCAATCTGGTTGCTATGGTCCAAATTACCCTGGCGACCATGCATTGATTTGTTTAAGAGAATATCACTAGGAGAGGCCTGAAAGAAAGACAAGTACAGGTATAGGATCCTTTATCCGGAAACCCAATATCCAGAAAGCTCAGAATTACGGAATGGCTCCCATAGACTCCATTTTATCCAAATAATCCAAATTTTTTAAAATGATTTCCTTTTTCTCTGTAATAATAAAACAGTAGCTTGTACTTGATCCCAACTAAGATATAATTAATCCTTATTGGAAGCAAAACCAGCCTATTGGGTTTGTTTAATGTTTAAATTAATTTCTAGTAGACATAAGGCATGAAGACCCAAATCACGGAAAGATCCGTTATCCGGAAAACCCCAGGTCCCGAGCATTCTGGATAACAGGTCCCATAGCTGTAATAAAAAGTAGCAATAACAATACATATGTAGCCTTAAGGGCAGATACACATGTGAAGATTCAGAGAGATTTAGTCGCCTGGCGATAAATCGCCTCTTCTCCGGGCGACTAATCTCCCCGAAAAGCCTTCCCGCTGGCTAGAATGTAAATCGCCGGCGGGATGTCTCTTCGTTTCCCAAAGTCGCCCGAAGTTTCCTTGTGAGGCAAAACAAAGCTCTCCAAGTGCCATCCCACCGGCGATTTAGATTCTAGCCAGCGGGAAGGCAGTTTGGGGAGATTAGTCGCCCGAAGCAGAGGCGATTTGTCGCCGGGCAACTTAATCTCCCAGAATCTTCACGTGTGTCTCTGCCCTAATGAGCATTTGTTTTATTTTTTTTCGATGGGGTCAGTGACTCTCGTTTAAAAAACTGGAAAGAGTCAGGAGAAGGCAAATAATTTAAAAAACGGAAAAAAAAAAAAAATAAAGTCAGTGGCTGCAAACTAAAAATTCAAATACACTATAGGGATGGGATCCATTATCAGGAAATTCATTATCCAGAAAGCTCCCAATTAAGGAAAGGCCATCTCCCATTTTAGTCGCCAGGCGACTAAATCTCCCCGAATTGCCCAGTGTGCCCCTACCCTTAAGGCTCCCCAATAGTGCAGTTTGGGAAGGGAAGGCTTTGGAGGGAGGTCAGTGTATTACACAGGCTTTAGTTCTCCTTTAAACTCAATAAAGCCTTTATCAGTGTACGATAAATAAATACACATTTACAAGTTTACTCATTTACGCAATGTTTGTTGTGAGACGTAGTTGTGACAGTCCCTCTCTCATTTATTGGAGGCGAGGGCCCTACTGACCTTCTACAAACGTATCATGTTCTTATTTTTGTTTGGGGCCAGCAGGTTCCTGGGTAGAACTGCACTTCAATAACAATGGAAATTTCGCAACGACGCATCTGCGGGGCCAGGAACAAGGGCCGGCTTCTATATCTATTCACAATGGCGACATGGAAAAAATTCTCCTGGACGCTCAACACGAGTCCGGCCGCAGCAGCTCCAGGGAAAGTTCACACTGTGACAGGTATCTATTAATGGCAACAGCTCTGTTACGTCTCTCTCTCTCTCGGCACCGGATCACGTGGAAAATCCGGGACACACAGTACAGATGCTGGGTGGCATAAAAATTAAATACAGAAAGGCTTTCTGGGGTCCTACCATAATGCGGCACCCCCAAGACTTATGACTAATATTTGTTATATTTAGAGCCGCATTTATCAAGTGTCGAATTTCGAATTCATGTGAGTTTTTCTTTTTTAAAAAAAATGTATTAAAAAAAAAAAATCTAATTTCCTAAACTTGGGTGAATAGGATTGGCCCGAAAACTCGAATCAAATTTGATTCGAGTTTTAAAAACTGTCAGGTAGGCTGCAAGCAATTCCAAATTGATCCTAATAAGTTTCCCATTGACTTAAACAACAATTTGGCAGGTTTAGGTGACGTATAGTCTAATTAGAAAATCGAATTCGAATTTTTTTAAAAAAATCGAATCAAATTTTAACAATTCTTTAGTCGAATTTAACAGTTTTGGCCATAAAAAAAACCCTTGAAAATTTGAAATTCTAATTTTCAATTCGACCCTTGATAAATCTGCCCCTTAAAGAAGAAGGAAAGCTACGAGGCATTTTATTGCCAATAGATTAGCAGCAATAGTGCAAGCTAGAATGCTGTATTTATTCTGTAGAATGTTTTACCATATTTGAGTAAAAAGCTCTTGAAACTTTCTCTGTTTGTTTAGGATAGCAGCTGCAGTATTAGCTTGGTGTGGCATCACTTCTTGCCCGAGTCTCTCCCTGCTCACTTATAGCTCTGGGCTCAGATTACAGCAGAGAAGGGGGGGGAGCAAACTGAGCATGCTCAAGCCCTAGCCATGGAGGTTTAAGATGAAAACAGGAAGTCTGATACAGAAGCCCATGAGTACACAATAGAAGGAAAGAAATGTGGTGATTTATTTGACAGAGGACTCAGAGCAGCATTACTTTGAGGGTTTACTGGTGTATTTATATAGACCTTTCTGACTTACTTAATTTTAGCCTTTCCTTCTCCTTTAATGTACTCTTGACTCGCTGCCGAGTTGATTGGTGTCAAACATTGCACTAATCCTTTCTCTGTTGTTGGTTTACATATAAAGCCCACCTCGCTCTCAGACCCCGAGTATCCAGAGATGCAGTGAAAGCGATACAACGGGGAGCAAGGAAAAGAGCAGCTCACAGGTAGGAGGCCTCACCCAGTGCGAGCTGTCCTCTTTGTGTTATCTGGGTGCAACTGACCCATTAACTTTCTAATCTCTGTGCTAGAAGAATTATCAGTTCTTCCCAGACCAAGGCTTAAGGTGGCCATACACGGGCCAATAAAAGCTGCCGACAGACCGTGTCGGCAGCTTATTGGCCCGTGTATGGGGCCCCCCGACGGGCTTCCCCGATTGAGATCTGGCCGAAAGTCGGCCAGATCTCGATCGGATGGGACGAAAAATCCTGTCGGATCGCTGCCGCATCTTTTCGTTGATGCGGTCCCGCGATCCGACCGCCCATTACTATTCGTTAGGATCCGCTCTTTGGGCCCTAGGGCCCACGATCGGATCAGCCCGATATTGCCCACCTCAAGGTGGGCATATCGGGGAGAGATCCGCTCGTTTGGCGACATCACCAAATGAGCGGATCTCTCCGTGTATGGCCACCTTTAGGTGCATTCTCTCATGTAGCTGTATAATTTAGACTCTGTGTGCCACCCCTATCTACTTTACCACAAGAAAGTGAGCACTGTCAATTCTGACTGTGTATCTGAAGTATCTCTAACATATTAGTGTAATCTGATGATTTCCAGTTGCTAATGATATAAGTATTCCAGCCAGCCTGTCCAGCCAACCACTTATGTTGTATAAACAATTTCTAGAAGATCTCTGGCTGCCTAACATGCCCCATACAGCCCATCAAACTTACCTTTTATTATTATTATTAGTATTATTATTATTTATGGATGCACCAAATCCACTATTTTGGATCCGGCTGAACCCCCCGAATCCTTCTCTAAAGATTCGGCCGAATACCAAACCGAATGGGAAGGAAGTGGGAAGGGGAAAATATTTTTTACTTCCTTGTTTTGTGACAAAATGTCACACGATTTCCCTCCATATGCAAATTAGGATTTGGATTTGGTTCAGCCAGGCAGAAGGATTCGGCCAAATCCAAATCCTGCTGAAAAAGGCGGAATCCTGGATTCTGCATCCCTATTATTATTATTAAACATTAGTGATGTGCGGGTGGCCCGATACCTGCGGGTTGGGCAGGTTCGGTCTGACCTCGCACGCGGCAGGCACCACCGGTGAAGAAGCATGTGACCGTCAGATGCCGGCTTCCGACTTCCCGGCTCGTCTTTTATAGATGCTGCACCTGCTCACCCCGCCCCTTTTGTTACGTCATCAGCGGGGCAGTCGGCGTGGGTCTATAAAAGCAACGCAGAAGTGCGTATACGGGCGGGCGTGGGCTAATGGAGGGCAGGTTAGGGTCGGGTGCGGGTCAGGCAAATCCGACTATTAAACACGTATTTTTAGAGCGCCAACATATTGCGCAGTACTGTAAAATAAATGTACTTATACAAAGAGATCACATGAATTACATACATATAACAACAGAGTTACATACATAACCAGTACCTGTACCAAAGGTGAGGCAGGCCCTGTGCAAAAGAGCTTACAATCTAAAGGGGAATGGACCTAGTTCTATACCACGCTCGGGCAACTTTCTGCTCTCTATCATTAAAGGGGACTATTGACTTTAGAATTTTAGTATGATAGTTATATTCTGATGCAATCTGCAATTGGTCTTTTTTTTTATTATTATTGTGTTTTGTTTTTTTTTTTAATTATTTCTTATTCAGCTATCCCGTTTGGAATATCCGCATCTGTCTGGTTGCTATGGTCTAAAGTACCATTGAAACCTAGCAGTGGCTTGAGAGAGAATGGAATATGAATAGTGGAGGGCTTGAACAGAAACATAAAAGATAAAAAGTAACAATAGTTTTTTTTTTTGCCTATAAAATAAAGGATGAAGACCAGTTGAAAAGTTGCTAAGAATTGGTAATAGTAAACGATAACTTAAAGATGAACTATTAATGGGCCTCTTTAATACGTTTAACCTTCCTCCCGGTAATGAAGAGCAACCAGTTCGCACTTACTTCATCAGTCTAGTGCGGTTAGTTAATAATGAAAGCCCATTTCTGATTGGTGGCTATTGCACTTGTGTAAGATGGATGGAGCCAACTTCATGTAGGCATGTGGCTCAACATCACTTATTTAGATCCGTATGATCGAAATGTCTTTAGGACAGAGGGGGGGGCTCTGAACTGGGAATACAAATGGGGAGCAGTGAGTTGCATGGACATTGGCCAGTGCTGTTTTGCCTCTTTGCAGTCAGAAGAAGATTACATCGAGCGGAGGAAAGAACTGGAATGTTTGCTGAAGAGAAATTCCGACTGGATATGGGACTGGTCTAGCAGGCCTGAAAACATCCCACCAAAGTAAGAGCGGTGTCAGGTGCAGGTGACCCGGTGCCAATGGGAGAAATCTGTACTTATTGTTTGTTTTTCAGAGAGTTCCTTTTCAAGCACCCAAAGCGCAGCTCCGCCCTCAGCATGAGGAACACCAGCGTCATGAAGAAAGGGGGGATCTTCTCTGCTGAATTTTTAAAAGTCTTCCTCCCGTCGCTGCTGCTTTCTCACTTGCTCGCTATTGGACTGGGGTGAGTGCGCGATGACAGAAAGAAAGAACCAATAGAATTGCCTTTAGGCTTTGTCTTAGGCTCTGCTTCTTCATTATTACAAGTAAAATGGCTTTAAAGGAGAAGTCAACCCCTTCGGCGCTAAAATTCCTCCCCCTCCCCTATGTTGCCCTCCTCCCCCCTGGGCAAATGGCCCTAAATTGCTACTTACCACTCGGCGCAGGTCCTGTCCATGGAGTTCACAGGCGCCATCTTCTCCCGTGCGGTTTTCTTCCTGGATTGCCCGGCGTTTGGCGGCGCATGCGCAGTAGGAGCTCTAATGCACATGCGCCGAAAGTCACGAAGTTTCTGAAAAAAGAAATCTGAAAACTTTGTGACTTTCGGCGAATGCAGAGTAGAGCTGAACCGGCAAATACTCCTACTGCGCATGCGCCGCCAAACGCCGGGTGGCAGGACCTGCGCGGAGGGGTAAGTAGCAACTTGGGGGCATTTGCCCAGGGGGGGAGGAGGGAGGGGGCAGGGATTTTAGCAGCAAAGGGGTTTAGTTCTCCTTTAAAGGAGAAGGATATGCTCGGTGCACTTGGGACCCCCAAGTGATTGTAGTGACTTACCTGAAACCCCGGGCCAGTGCTCCTATCAGCAGAAAACTGCACCAACCCGGGGTTATACCAGTGAGCCCCATGAAGTGACTCTCTTCCGTCTTCCTCTTTCTTTGTGTGGCTGTTCATGCGCAGTAGAACGAAAAAGCTGAACTTTAAATTAAAAGTTGGCTATTTCTTTTAACTATAAAAAAAACCTACCCCACAAAGACCCCCCTCCTCCCCCCAGCCTAGCGCCCCCCCCCCCCCCAGGGAAATGCCCCTAACTTTTTACTTACCCCTCGGTTTAGATTCAGGGATCGCAGTTCACGGCAGCCATCTTCCGGGTCTTCGTGTCTTCTTCCGTCTATTTTGGCGAATGTGCAGTTGTCGCTACTCGGAAAAATGCTCCAACTGCGCATGCGCCGCTTCGCTGGTCTTGTTGTCAGGTTATCGAAGACCCGGAAGATGGCTGCCGTGAACTCCGATCCCTGAATCTGCACCGAGGGATAAGTAAAAAATTAGGGGCATTTCCCCGGGTTAGCAGCTAGGCTGGGGGGGGGGAGAGAGGGAGTGTACCTAGGGTAGGGGGGTAAGGTTTTTTTTTTTTTTTTTCGTTAAGGGTAGAATTCTCCTTTAAGAGTTGAATTGCTTGGAGCATAGACAGGATCTATAAAAGCTTGTACAGGTATGGAATCCGTTATCCGGTAACCCGGTATTCAGAAAGCCCCAAATTACGGGAAGGCTGTCTCCCTTAGATTGAATTTTATACAAATAATCCGGATTTTAATAAATGATTTCCCTTTTCTCTGTAATAATAAAACAGTAGCTTGTACCTGATCCCAACTAAGATATAATTAATCCTTATTGGAGGCAAAACCAGCCTATTGGGTTTATTTAATGTTTATATGATTTTCTAGTAAAATTAAGGTACAAAGATCCAAATTACGGAAAGATCCATTACACAGAAAATCCCAGGTCCCGAGCATTCTGGATAATAGGCCCCATACCTGTACTTGGATCCATTAAAATCGCGTCAGTCTCGCTGTCCCCGTTAAGGATAGCCCCTTGTCATGTCAGATTTATCCCGTGTAAAATTTGTTGCCCGTTGACTTCAATGCATTTGGCAATTTTTTCGTCATTTTGAGAAGCAAAACGGGTCAGATTCACCCGTCACTAATAGGGAATAATAAAATAGAAGGATATTAGAAGTCACTAAGGAGTTCCATGACCACAGAAAAAGCACAAGGGTGTTCTATTAAAGTTAAATATTTGCTACGGCTAAATAATATAAACCCTTGGGTGTTACAGCATAAACGACTTTCAGTTTACTTGAGGAGTTTCAGTGAGAGTTTTATTAACCTATCTCATGAAATATTTGCCACACTTATTTAATGAACTGCCCTGTCCTTGTTTGAACTGTAATAACAGAACACAGGGTGAGAATGACATGGTTTATTAATGTACTCGGTACATTGTGTCTCCATAACCTGAACTGTGCCCAACAGAAGTGATTGGAATGTATACACAGCTGTGCTCCTATAAAATCATCCGTTCATCTGTTATTCCGCTACCTGGAATGGGTGACATCCAAAGACCAGTGGCAGGGGAAATAGGATATAAAAACCTTTTACAAAATTGAACTGAGGTGGTAGAAAGCACATTATTTCTTGGTATTACACCTCGCTTATTTGGTTGCAACTGGACTTAGGAAAGGCAGTATCGCCCCAAGCATGGTGTTCTGTTCTACGACCTGTTGATCTGCACGTGGAGCTCTGTTCTTTTGACCTGTTGTTGATCTGCACGTAGAGCTCTGTTCTGTTTAAACTGTTGTTGATCTGCACGTGGAGCGCTGTTTGACCTGTTGATGATCTGCACGTGGAGCTCTGTTCTGTTTGACCTGTTGATGATCTGCACCTGGAGCTCTGTTCTGTTTGACCTGTTTTTGCAGCTGGACTTAGGAAAGGCAGTATGGCCCCAAGCATGGTGTTCTGTTCTACAACCTTTTGATCTGCACGTGGAGCTCTGTTCTGTTTGACCTGTTGTTGATCTGCACGTGGAGCTCTGTTCTGTTTGACCTGTTGTTGATCTGCACGTGGAATTCTGTTTGACCTGTTGTTGATCTGCACATGGAGTTCTGTTTGACCTGTTGTTGATCTGCACGTGGAATTCTGTTTGAACTGTTGTTGATCTGCACGTGGACTTCTGTTTGACCTGTTGTTGATCTGCACGTGGAGCTCTGTTCTGTTTGACCTGTTGTTGATCTGCACGTGGAATTCTGTTTGACCTGTTGTTGATCTGCACATGGAGTTCTGTTTGACCTGTTGTTGATCTGCACGTGGAATTCTGTTTGAACTGTTGTTGATCTGCACGTGGAGCTCTGTTCTGTTTGACCTGTTGTTGATCTGCACGTGGAGCTCTGTTCTGTTTGACCTGTTGTTGATCTGCACGTGGAATTCTGTTTGACCTGTTGTTGATCTGCACGTGGAGCTCTGTTCTGTTTGACCTGTTGTTGATCTGCACGTGGAATTCTGTTTGACCTGTTGTTGATCTGCACGTGGAGCTCTGTTCTGTTTGACCTGTTGTTGATCTGCACGTGGAGCTCTGTTCTGTTTGACCTGTTGTTGATCTGCACGTGGAGCTCTGTTTGACCTGTTGTTGGTCTGCACATGTAGCTCTGTTCTGTTTGAGCTTTTGTTGGTCTGCACATGGAGCTCCACAAGGTACTGGTTTATTATCACAGAGAAATAGGAAATTGTTTTTTAAAATTAGGATTATTTGGATAAAATTAAGTCTATGGGAGACTCTGTAATTTGGAGCTTTCTGGATAACAGGTTTCCGGATAACGGATCCCATTCATGTACTGTTATAATCATACATGTATGCTGGAAATGGAATATCTATGTAGCATTGGGCAGGTTTGATTATTGTAGCTGCCTGTGCACCATGTTGGCCAGTGCTTGATACATGGGCAGATAAAGAACTGAAGAACTACAGCTCTTATTTAATGCCCAGTGTTACAGGCTCAAACAAATGGAACAAAAGTCGACTATACACTATAATCCCTACATCAGACCTGTCCATTTGGCCCTTGAGCCGTATACCATACAGGATCCCCATAGTATGACCAGTCACTAAATAGTGCGGTGTGAATTGTGTTGAATTAGATGTTGGGTTACGTTGTAGGACCACAGTGCCAAGGGTTTGTGTAACTATTGTGTTGCTTTTATCTGTCCTCAGTCTGACTTGGGAGACCTAAAGAAATGCAACAGGTTGTCCCCTAATAAGGGAAGGAAGCAAGAAGTGGCAGGTAACCTGGAGAATACAGCCTGCTCTAGGTCCTGAGGAACATGGCAGCTGAGAGACTCCTCAAAATATCTTTGTAGCTGCCAGTTGCTGTGGGATTAGCTAGAACATCCGTTATGACTTTCTGGGAGTTTGTCCTTTAAACAAATGTGGCATGCCCCTCAAATTAGTTTTAAAAAATTCCTCACACATGAATCTTTAAAGGAGACCAATCATATAAATGAAAAAACCCTAATTTTGTAGGCAATTATAAGTAATATATGGTGTTGCTTTTACATGGTGCTAAAAATTTATATTATCAGTCCTTTATTGGAGCTCCCTATAGATGTTCTCTGGTCCCTGTCTGTGTTTCAAATGAGGGGTGGGCGTGTCCTAACGGTCCCTGCCAGAAGCACAGTAGGAGGGGGCAGCCAATCACAGCCCTGCAGTCACACAAGCACAGAGAGGCTTCAGTTCCCTATCAGGTCCTGCTAGCTGCTGATTGGTTCCTGTCCTACAGTGCAGTGAGCTGAGAGCTGCCGGCTCCCCTGCACAGCCTGGGAATTCAGGAAGTGGAAGGGAGGGATTATTAGGGTTTTTGCAGAAATATTCAATAAATCAGCCTTAAAAACACTACTTTTTTAAGCACAATTCTATCTAAATGATTATAACGCACTGGTACATTTTAATTTTTTACACAAAATGTCTCCTTTGATAGTTTGGACTTTTGAAGGCAATCCCGCTTTAAAAAACAGAAAACTGACCTAAGAGGAGGATGTAGCTTCGTTTTATCGGTTCGCCTGGTCTGAGGTGGCGAAGTAAACTCTGGCAAAAGAAGTAGCGTTCAGTAATATTCAGTAATATTCAGTAATATTCAGTAGCATTCAGTAAAGTTCGCATCTTAGAAAATTTGTAACGAGTAGGGATGCACCGAATCCACTATTTTGGATTCGGCCGAACCCCCGAATCCTTCCTGAAAGATTTGGCTGAATACCGAACCGAATCTGAATCCTAATTTACATATGCAAATTAGGGGTGGGAAGGGGAAACCCTTTTTTACTTCCGTGTTTTGTGACAAAAAGTCACACCATTTCCCTCCCCGTTCCTAATTTGCATATGCAAATTACGACTCGGATTCGGCTCAGCCGGGCAGAAATCCTGCTGAAAAAGGCCGAATCCCGAACCAAATCCTGGATTCGGTGCATCCCCAGTAACGAGCATTCGCCTGAGCACAAAGTCGTCCGGCGATAGGGTTCGAACCAACGCTAGCGACGGCCCCATTCACTAGTGAATTTTCCTCTACGCCTGCCGATGTCCCTGTGGATGGGATTTCGGGCAAATTGACGCTAGCGTCGACCACTTTGCCTTTTAGTTAATCTGCCCCATGGTCTCGCAAGTAGGGATGGACAAATTTTTTCGCCTTGTTTCGCCGCGGAAATGACGCCCATAGACATGTATGGCGCCATGAGTCAAAAAAAAAAAGACGCGCGCCAAAAAAATTTTTGCCACGCGACAATTTTTTGGATGCCCATAGACTTTAATGGGCGTCTGCGACATTCCGCCGGCGGCAAATTTTTGGCGAAACTATACAGGTCAAACTCGCCCATCCCTACTCGCAAGACTCAAGATAAATATAGGGAGCCTTTATGTACTAAATTCTGTCTCAAGTCCTAAGCCTCGAAGACGGTGCCTGCTGCTTATTGACCCAACTTGTGTCCCAGCAAATAACAACAATACTTTATGTGCCCCATATTCATTATCTGTTCTTTTTCCTTTCGATAGTGTTTACATCGGCAGACGCCTCACCACCTCCACCAGCACTTTTTAAAGGAGAAACTCTCAGCACGAGATAACGGTGAACACCCAAGGGCGCGACTCCTGCACTCGATATACGTTTTAGCCTATTGTTTTTTTTTTTTATTTGCTCTGTAAGTGAATTTTGCTTGTTACGCTCAACGTATCAGAAAGTGGGTCCCTGAAACCAAGGTGACATTTTTAACGTCAACATTCATCTACTGTGAAACGTAACGGCTTCTTGCGATAGTACGAGGTTCTTTTCATGCAGACGCGTCGTGTTCTTTTGCCTAATCCACTAGGAAAGGAATGTTATTTTAAAGCCCCCCGCATGCACCGACCCTTGTTTTGTCTCTGCACGGGAGAATTTGGGTTTGAGGAAATGATTGTATAGAAATATAAACGTTTGTACTGTGATTACCTGTGGGTTTTTTTTTAATTTCTGGAGCCATGTGCATAAATGATTAGCCCATTGATAACTTACTTATATGGTAGTCAAGAATGTGGCCATTGACCCTCGTTATTCTCATAGCTACCTACCTAGAATTAAAAATAGAATTTAACCAATCAAAACAAGGGCTACGTTGTTCAGGAAACCCCAGAGCAATACCTGTGCGTTGGATGGATACCCCAAAGCAATTGGTTGCCACAATGCCTATAGCCTGCAACCATTTTGATTAAGTAGCCACTTTTTATATATAGCGTCAAAGCCTCAAAATAATTAGGAGTAGTACCAGGTTGCTGGGAGTAATTGTGTAGTAGTGTCAGGTTGCTGAGAGTAACTGTAGTATCAGGATGCTGCAGTAACTGTGTGTCACTTTCTACTAAGGATGCGCCTAATCCACTATTTTGGATTCGGCCAGACTCTTCTGAAAGATCCGTACGAATACCGAGCCAAATCTGAGTCCGAATTTGCATATGCAAATTAGAGCTGAGAAGGTTAAAACATTTTTTACTTCCTTGTTTTGTGACAAAAAGTCACGCGGTTTCCCTCCCCAACCCTAATTTGCATATGCAAATTCGGGTTTGGCCAGGCAGAAGTATTCGGCCGAATCCCGAAGCGAATCCTGGATTCAGTGGATCCCTTCTTTCTACTGATTTAATTGGGTAGCACCTGACTGTGGGATGAATGTGGTGCCTCCTGTTGGGGAAGTGACTTATTCCAATGCCCAACATTTTGTGGCTGCGACTTTTCTTGTGTCAGGCAGCTGTGATGGATGCCCCCCATAACCCTTACTTATTGGAACAGCAGAGCTAAAGGTGAGGTCTGTGCATGTTGACCAGACAATCCCAACTGAGAGCTCTGTGCTATGGATAATCCGTTGCTTAATTAATCAGGCAGGAATTTAATCTGCCATTGCATCAGGTCCATTGGCAGATGAGGAATTTGCATTTCCTCGTCACTTCCTGCTGTTCCCACTGTTTCAGATGTTGGACCATGGGAGCCTAACTAAAGGAATTAGGCTTGCCACCCAGCCGGTATTTTACCGGTAAAACGCCTGCCAAGTCCGGGGCCGGTACTACAAATTTATCGGCAATGTAGTTGTCGTATAAATAAAATAAAAGCCCTCGACCCGTCCCCAATTCGCTCAGAATTTACCTATTTTTCAGGCTTCTGGTCATCGCGCGATGTTGCTCCGCCCCTTTTGTATCATGGTATGTGGCCCCTCCCCCTTTTGCGCCACGGACCGCCCCCATCGGGCGGTAAAAGTTTTCAGAAAAGACGGCAACCCTAAAAGGAAGGTGACCATACCATGCCAATGCCTCCTCCTTCTGTCTGGCCCATGGGCCAATCCCTTGGATATTGTGCCGGACTGGCCAATGCACAGCCATCTTTAAATACTTTGCATAGTAAGAAAGAGTTAAAGGAGTGAGGTAACATAAATTTGAGCATAATCCCTCGATATGACGTAGAGAAAACATTATACGGGGGCAGAAGTAGGGCAGGGTAATGTGAATGGTTTATTCAGTTTGCCACATACCCTTGTAAGTAACCCAGATGGGGCTAACAAGTATGTACTAACAATAGTCCAAAATGCCTACTTTGTAGCAATGGACAAAGGGCCGATGGATGAAGGCGACAGTACACTATAACAAAAGGAAATGACTTTAAAATGAATTATTAAATATATATATAGAGATAGTTCCTTGAAAAACAGATGCACACCGGGAACTTTTAACCATCAAAAATAATTCCTTTATTTAATACATTTTAAAAGACAATTCAGGGCCAATAGATAAATATTTTAGCAGAGTTTTAAATTTAAATTTTAACCCCAGTTCTAGAATTAAAGCCTATGAAATGTGTTTAAAATTGTCCCAGGATTCTCAAAGCACCTTAAGAGGGGAATATCCAGTAGGGTGAGCTGTAATGGATCTACAACTCCCAGCATTCAGTAGGGCGAGCTTATCGCTGTATCTGACCTACAACTCCCAGCATCCCTTATCAGGGGATCGGACGTCCCTGTTTGAAGATAAAAAGCTCGGTAGGAAATTAAATGTGAAGTTACTTTTTGATACATTTTTCTGTAGCCAATGATCGGTGTATATACATGGAGATTCATTATCGATGAGGTTTGTTTTTAAGCCAAAGTTGTTTTCTAAGGGCAGAGACACGCTGCGATTCGGGGAGATTAGTCGCCCGGCGACAAATCTCTTCTTCAGGGTGACTAATATCCCCAAACTGCCTCCCAGCCGGCTAGAATGTAAATCGCCAGCAGGTGGCACTTGGAGCACTTCATTTTCCGAAGTTGCTTCACAAGGAAACTTCGGGCGACTTCGGAAAACGATTCGCTCCGAGTGCCATCCCGCCAGTGATTTTCATTCTAGCCAAGGGGAAGGCAGATCTGGGAGATTAGTTGCCCCGAAGAAGAGGTGATTAGTCGCCCGAAGAAGAGGAGATTTGTCGCTCAGAAGAAGAGGACATTAGTCGCCTTGAAGAAGAGGAGATTAGTCGCCCGAAGAAGAGCATATTAGTTGCCCCAAGGAAGAGCAGATTAGTCGCCCCGAAGAAGAGGAGATAAGTCGCACCGAAGAAGAGGAGATTTGTTGCTCAGAAGATGAGGACATTAGTCGCCCCGAAGAAGAGGAGATTAGTCGCCCCGAAGAAGAGGAGATTAGTCGCCCCGAAGAAGAGGAGATTAGTCGCCCCGAAGAAGAGCAGATTAGTCGCCCCGAAGAAGAGCAGATTAGTCGCCACAAAGAAGAGATTTGTCGTATGGCGACTAAACTCCCCGAATTGCAGCGTATCGCTGCCCTAAAGGGACATATACTCATGCACTTAAGCAATGTACATTTTTGTTTATGTTTTCATGGTAACAGCACACTAAACTCACAGCTACTATCCTGACTGTGTAAGAGGAGCACCCCCTGCTGTTTCGAACAGATGCAAAGATCTTAAATTACCAATCCCGGAAGCGTCTCCTGGCGTTTCTCAGATCATAGTGAAAGGAGCTACAGAACTGCACGAGCAACTTCAGTTTTGCAGCCGTGGGCGCTCCCCACAGTTACGATATCATGAAAACAAACAAAGAAAAGTAATTTAAATAACAAAAGTGCTCAGAAGAGCAATGTGACATGAAGTTGAAGTATATGTCGCCCTTGTACTTAGGGATTTATTCACTGTAATATGTTTGTACTGTTTGTCTTTTGTCAGATGCTGATTTAGAGTAAAGCAGGTCCCTCTCATCTACTTTATGGCCATTGGTGGTGCCATAGTCACTCACTAGACTAGTATTGTATTCAGCGACCCCCCACGGCACAACCTGTAGCCCCCGGGCTGCCTTCCCTCATCCAAACTCTGTATATTTCATATGTGAAAAATAAATAAAGGTTTGTGTTTTGAAAATCAATTTTTGTTTGATTTTTGTTTTTATTTGCTATGTTGGAGATGAATTCCTGCCTTAACGTGAAACAGTGTTTAAAGAGCATGTAAAGGCAAAAAAATAAAATCCCATTTTACTTTCTTTAATGAAAAAGAAATCTATCTCCAATATACTTTAATTAAAAAAATGCGTACCATTTTTATAAGAAACCTGACTGTATGCAGTGAAATTCTCCCTTCATTTACTGCTGTGGATAGGAATTGTCAGATGGTCCCTAACTGCTGAGCAGGGAAACAATCATACTTATGAACAGCAGGGGGAGCCCCCGCCTTACTTCCCAGCCATGCAGAACTCAAGCAGCTTTGTTTATGATGATCCCTAAGCAGCCCAGATCACACTGAGCATGTGCACAGTCTTAGTCTTGCAAAGATGTATAACAAAGTTACAAGATGGTGACCCCCTGTAGCCAACTTTGAAAGCATAAATCATTTGTTTGATTAGGCTTGTGGTGCAGTCAGTTCATGTTTATGTTTAGTATACAAAATACAGCATTTCTAGTCTTATTCTATTTTAGACTTTACATGCCCTTTAATGTAAAACGAGCCAGGAATGGTCGGTATGAACCATAAAATGTTGCTATAACCAACGGAACATTTGGGACACATCTCCTCTTCTTCGTGGCGACTAATCTCCCCAAACTGCCTCCCCACTGGCTAGAATGAAAATCGCTGACGGGATGGCACCCGGAGTGCTTCGTTTTCCAATGTCGCCCAAAGTTTCCTCGTGAGGCAACTTCGGGCGACTTCAGTAAACAAAACACTCAGAGTGCCATCAAAGGGCGAAAAGCGACCAATCGAAATCTATTAAAAAAATAGATTTTTAAAAAATGGGTGAATGGATTGAAACAAATTTGATTCATTTTTTTCAAAAGTCCACCAAACAACTCCAAATTAATTGTAGGGGGTCCCCCGTAGCCTAAAACACACATTCTGCAGGTTTTAGATGGCGAATAGTCGAATTCTTAAAGGGACAGATACATTTAAAAATTCAATTATTTTTTTTTAATTCGAATTGAACGTGGACTATTCCCTAGTCGAATTACACCAAAATAAACTCTAAATTGGAATTTTCAATTTGACCCTTGATAAATCTGCCCCATAACGTAGGAACAGTTAATTACAGCAGCAGACACTGACTAAACTTCAGGTTTTCTTCTCCTTTAAAGTGCAAGTCCCGGTCCTGCCGCTATGGGATTAGCTCGGCTGCAGGAAGCTTCAAATTTCTTCCACCAGTCTAGCCAATCCTCTTGAGGCTGTACCGGGACTTACATTTTGAGGGGGGGTAAGGAAGTAAAGATTTTTTTTTTCGATTTCTTTTCTTGAATCTTCATTATCAGCCAGGTTTTTGAAGGCTTAGCCTCCCCTAGCCTTGGTGAAAATCTGCCCAAGTGTTGGGGTGAAAACTGCCTGTCCGGATTTCCAAATTAGGAAATCCAGACAGGACATTGAAGTAAATGACATGGCGATCAGCCAATAGCTGATTGCCATGTCACAAGACCCACTCCTGCAGCACTGGTCCCACCTCCTACATCACCTGCCCCGCCCCCTTGCCGGATTTGGGAAAACAAAGTTGGCAACACTAGCTACAGCCATTGGAAGCTTGAGCTCCCTCCTCTGGGCAGCAGAAACCAAGTCACAATCCATAAGCAGAAAAAGCAGCAATACCCGTCAGTTTTGTAGTCGGTATAGGTTTGTGTTATACAGTCATTGAGGCAATATTGTATCCAGTATAAACACAATTTGACTCTAGGCCAATGTACTATATTGTACCCTGAGCCATTGGCTGGAGCACTAAACTACCCTGCTCACTTCTAACAAGCTTTGGCTCTTCTCTTTGGGTTAGAAGGTGCTCTTGTTGTTGATATTAGCAGTGTAAAACTGCTAAAGTCATAATCTAAAAAATAAAAAAAGTTAAATATAAAATTGAGAAGAGCACTCTAAGCACATGCACACTGTTATATAGAATATACATCCCCTTTAATACCAGAAATAACGGTGTTCCAAGTGTCAAGGATCGTTGGATGTTAATTACAGATATATGTTAAAGGGGAAGTAAAGTCTAAAATAGAATAAGGTGTATTTTGTATACTAAACATAAAACTTACTGCACCAGAATCATAATTAAACAAATGATTTATGCTTTCAAAGTTGGCCACATTTGGTCACTATCTTGTAACTTTGTTAAACATCTTTGCAAGACCAAGACTATGCACATGCTCAGTGTAATCTGGGCTTCAGTTGGGAGGTTAAGCTTAGGGATCGTCAAATCATGAAAACAGCACGTCAAATAATTTCTGCAATAATCAGAAAATACAGACTGCGTTGGGTCTACGGATACAAATCTCTACACGTTCGCCGGCTGCTCTACAGGGAAACAAACAAAGCTGCTTGAGGTCAAGGAAGAAAGATGGGGCTCCCCTTGCTGTTTAAAAGTATGATCGTTTCCCTGTAGAGCAGTTAGGGACCACAGTAGTCACAGGACTATCCACAGTAGTCAGAGCAAGTAAAACAAAGGGGGAATTTCACTGCATACAGCCAGATTTATTTTAATAACGGTACACTTTTTTTAAAATTAAAGTATATTAATAGATTTTTTTCATTAATGAAAGTAAAAATGGGATTTTTTTTGCCTTTAAATTCCCTTTAAGGATCTATTGCATGATCAGAAGCTGCACATTTTAAATCTCACCCTGGTTTGATTGTATTGCTGCCTGCACCTCCCATGCTTTACTGTAGTAAGTGAAGGGCAGAAAAGCTGCCATCTTTTTAACCCTCTGGTGGCAAGAAAGAAGGCTCACTTTAAAAATTTAGTTTTTTTCTAGGACACCATCTACAGTCTCAGTGAGGAAGTATAAAGCTGTACTGTGGCAGGGAACATAGCAAGGTTTATACTCACAGATCATGAACCTGCAAACTGCATAGGGGTAGGCAAAAAAAATAAAATAAAACCGTTTGCCTTCACCAAAGGGCAGTTTTATCAAGGGTCGAATTTTGAGTTTATGGGACTTTCTAAAAACTCCCATCAACTCAAAAAAAACCAATCGAAATGTATTTTTAATAAATATTTTTTTTAAAAAAAAACGGGTGAACTGCAAATTTAACCACCCCCAAAAAAAACACCAATTCAGTAGGTTTTAGATGAATAGTCTAATTCTTAAAAAGTACAGTACATGATAAATTTCAAAATTCAGATTTTTTTTCAAATTCAAATCGAATGTGGACTATTCCCTAGTTGAAGTACACAAAAATAACTCAAAATTTATCGACTTTTGATAATCTGCCCCTTAGAGGCCCATTTATCAAAGTCCGAATTTCTCATTTTCTGAAAAATACATCCGCACGGGCTTTCCCCCCTTACTTTTCAATAATTTGGGAAAAAAACCCGAAAAAAATTGTTAAAAAATACCAAATCGTACAAATTTTTCTTAAAACTCAGATTTTTCCCCGAAAACCTTGAAATCTTTGGATTATTACAAGAAACCCAACGCAGATCATGATATCTTCAGGATTTATCCCATTGACTTATACGCAACCTCTGCAGATCTGAGATGCCGGATTTTCTGATTCGTCCTTTTTTCCATCCTCGGGGTATGATAAATCCCGAAAAATTCATGTTTTTTTTCCCCCACTAAAAATTCGGATTTTATAGTAAAAAAAAAAAAAAAAAACCTCCAAAAAACAAATTTTTCTGGTTTTTGGCATTCGGAGTTTAATAAATAACCCCCTTAGCAAATAACACACTTCCAAGTCAGGTAAACATTTAAAATTTATTAAACTTTTTGGTCAAAATAATTGAACAAATATATACAATCCCGTTCGTTAGCTCTGTTTCTTACCCCCCGGTTTTTTCACCTCTATGAATGTGGTCAGATTTTCTGTCTTTTTTGTTTTTTAATGGCCAAAAAGTTCCACATCTGGAAATAGTGTCACAACCCATATACAGTATATTCAGATATTCTTCTCTTTTGTAGAAACGTAAATGATTGTGATTCTATTTGAAGCTGGGCCTAACGAGAGCGAGGGTGGCGCACTATATCGACATAAATTAGGGACGAGGTACAGATTTTGTTCTTGCATATTAACTGTCGGAATTATAATTGACCATCGAGTTGTAGTTAAAAGAGGAGCGGAGGGAGGTCGCCCTGTGTTAGGTTTCCACTCGGCACAAGGTCTCAAGGTTTAGGAAACCGGACTTTTAGGGGCAGATTTATCAAGTGTCGAATCTTGACGCAATGGGAGTTTTTTAATCTCCCATAACTTCAAAATTCGAATAAAAAAGACCAACCGAAATTTATAAAAAAAAAAAAATCAAGTTTTTTTCTGTGGGTGAATATTTGATAATTCGAATCGAAGTAAGATTGTATTTGATCGAATTCGTATTTTCAAAAAAAAAAAAACCCTCGATTTTTCCAAGTCCACCAATTGACTCCAAATAGGTTCTTGGAGGTCCCCCAAAGAGACAGTACATGATAAATTTCAATATTCTAATTTTTTTCAAATTCGAATCAAATTCGGACTATTCCCTAGCTCGAAATTCAATTTTTTTTTTTTACTTTGAATTTTCACTTTGACCCTTGATAAATCTGCCCCTTAGTGTCAATCGAATGCATGATAAGTTAAACCGATTTGTTCATTGTACATTCTTACAACTCTAAGGGGCAGATTTATCAAAGGTTGAAAAGTGAAAATTTGAATTAAAACAAATTTGAATTTTGAGCTAATTTTTGTGTTCTTCAAACTAGGGAATAATCCAAATTCGATTTGAATATCAAAATTTATCATGTACTGTCTCTTTAAAAATTTGACTTTGACCATTCGCCATCTAATACCTGTTAAATTGCTGTTTTAGCCTATGGGGGACCTCCTAAAACCTATTTGGAGATTTGGAGTCAATTGGTGGACTTTCAAAGTTTATTTTTGGAAAAACTTTGAATCTAATTTGATCGAATGCGCGGTTGATTCGATTCGTACGATTTGAATTCGATTGAAAACTGACCTATTTGCCCAAAAAAAATAAAAAATTTTAAATTTCGATCTGTCTTTTTTAATTCAAATTTTGAAGTTATGGGAGTTCAAAAAACACCCATTACTTCGAAGTTCGACCCTTGATAAATCTGCCCCTAAGAGTTTTGGCATAATGTAATTTTAAAGATTGACCTGGGGGGGTTGAAGTGCAATGGTAGATCGCATGCAAAATGGAGGGGGGGAAACTTTAATAGTAAAAAAAATATATAATGCACATAAGGTATAGTCCAGTCCGTAAATTATCCAGCTAAAATATCCCATAATACTGTGCAAAATCCCTGTAGTTTTTTTTTAAAAAAACTTCCTATTTTAAAGAACCGTTGCGACTCTCCGAAAAATATCCAATTTCATTTTGGACAACGAAAGTAAGATTTGATCTTGGTTATTGTTTTTAATAGAATTGCTCAAATAACATGCAATAAGATCATTTGGGGGAAATTCCAATGCATTTTTGGTCAGATCTAAAAAACACTTTTTTTTTAAGGGTTTATTTATTTTTTTGTTTTACTTAGTGGTTCCACCGGGTGGCACGGTCATCAGTACAGCCAGTAAATATACATGGGAAAAAAAAGGTCAACTGAACCGGCTTGAGTTTTTAGCCAAGTGCTCGGATTATATAAATAAAAAACAAAACAAAAAACACTGCCCAAATAAAGGCCAGGAGGAGGAATGTTACAGGCAGTGATGGGCGAATTTGTCCCGTTTCGCTTTGCCATGAAATTTGCAGATTTTGATGCCGGCGTCAATTTAATTGTCGCCAGTATCAAAAAAAAACAAAAAACGACGCAGGCGAATTTTCCGGATTTGAAACGCTGAAATACGCCGCAAATTTGTGCCTGCTGAATAAATTCGCCCATCACTAGTTACAGGCATTACCAAGTATGTTCTCAAAGGCCCAAACAGAACAGCGGAAAAAAAATGTGTCAAATTAAATAAAAAAAATAAAATAAAAACATTTCCAATTTTTTGTTCCTGTTTTTTATTTTTTTTTTGGTCAATGGTGTGGAAAGGAAGGCTCAGATTTCAATGGTGAGCGCAGGCTTTTTAGGAGATGTCCGTCACTTCTGTTTCTGGTGGGAGTGTTTTTGGGAAGCCTTGTGCTCTTCCCTCCCCCCCCTTTCCTTTACTGGAGGACAAACGTTTTCCGTGAAATCCAGGTCGGCTTCCATCTTTGCGAGTTTCTAATAAGGGAAGGGCATCCATGTTGTTTCCGGGAGGAGGCCTGAACTCTTACAGATAAACAACTAGGCTTAACTATGCAAGAACAAGACTTTGTCCTCAAAAACAAAAGAAAAAAAAACTCCCCAAAAAGTAATATTTTTTTTTTAGTTAACTTTGTCCTGGAATATATACAAATTATTGGTGGCGGCGACAGCGATGATGTTGTCTGTAGGGTGCCACGCTGTATGGAGGATCTTTTTGTTGAAGTCTAAGCTGTCCACGTTGATCTCGTCTTTCTTTCTCTTGCCGCCTGTACAGACTTTGCGCGGCTTTAAGGTGGCGCGGGGTTTGCTGCTTTCCCTCGAAGCTTCCAGTGTGATGTCCCGACGCGTGTTGCGGTCGAACATCCTGAAGAAGTTGTTGTAGGAACCGGTCATGATTGAGCTGCCGAGAAACCAAATCAAATGTAAAGGTTTATTATATTAACGTGCATTTAAAGGACCAGTGACATCAAATAAAATTCGTTAGCAAACCACCAAAAAAATCAAAAAAACACCAAGACTAATTAAACTTTAAAATTGGATCAGGGACGAATCTGAAAATATTGGGCAAAAATCCAAATCATGCGATTTTTTTCCCTCAAATCGCGAGATTTTTCTGATTTTTGCCTGAAATGTCCGAAATAGTCGGATTTTCTGGCCAATTCCAGTACAGACCACAGAAACATCCAAATAGGATAGGGACCTCTCCCATTGACTTTTATACAACCTCGGAAGATCTGAGACGCCGGATTTTCGGAATCTGACCTTTTCCATGTTTCTAATATAGTTAGTTAGGCAAAAATGTAATGTATAAAGGCTGGAGTGACTGGATGTCTAACATAATGGTCAGAACACTACTTCCTGCTTTGCAGCTCTCTAACTCGGGAGTTAGTCAGTGACTATAAGGAGGGCCACATGGGACACGACTGCACCAATATTTGAAAAGCAGGAAGTAGTGTTCTGGCTATTATGTTACACATCCAGTCACTCCAGCCTTTATATATTACATTTTTGGCTAACTTACTATAATAGAAACATTTTTTATTTTGCACAGCTAATCTATTTACCCAGTTTTTATTTTTACACAATTTTGAACAAATACTTTAAAGGGATACTGTCATGGGGGAATTTTTTTTTCAAAATGAATCAGTTAATAGTGCTGCTCCAGCAGAATTCTGCACTGAAATCCATTTCTCAAAAGAGCAAACAGATTTTTTTATATTCAATTTTGAAATCTGACATGGGGCTAGACATATTGTCAATTTCCCAGCTGCCCCTGGTCATGTGCCTGCACTTTAGGAGGGAAATGCTTTCTGGCAGGCTGCTGTTTTTCCTTCTCAATGTAACTGAATGTGTCTCAGTGGGACATGGGTTTTTACTATTGAGTGTTGTTCTTAGATCTACCAGGCAGCTGTTATCTTGTGTTAGGGAGCTGTTATCTGGTTACCTTCCCATTGTTCTTTTGTTTGGCTGCTGGGGGGAAAAGGGAGGGGGTGATATCACTCCAACTTGCAGTACAGCAGTAAAGAGTGATCGAAGTTTATCAGAGCACAAGTCACATGACTTGGAGCAGCTGGGAAATTGACAATATGTCTAGCCCCATGTCAGATTTCAAAATTGAATATAAAATAATGTTTGCTCTTTTGAGAAATGGATTTCAGTGCAGAATTCTGCTGGAGCAGCACTATTAACTGATTCATTTTGAAAAAAAAAATTTTTATTCCCATGACAGTATCCCTTTAAGTTTCCATAGCATAAAGTAACCTAATCAGATGTTTGGTCATGAATAACTCTTACCTGTCTGATCCATTCCAACAGCATTCAAACTTGTCAAAAATGCAGTCGTTTTCATACAGTGAGCACAGCTTGCTTCGTAAGTACTCATGAACCTGGAGTCACAACAAAAGGGGGAAAAAAGAAAGTGTCAAAACTCAGAATAAGCAGATTTTTTTTTTAAAGATTAAAGGGGAACTGTCGCGATAATAAAAATTTTATATTAGCTTCATCATACTGAAATAAGAAACTTTCTAAATATAATCAGTTATTCTGCAATGTTTCTGAAATAATCACGTTATCTCGGCATCTGTTTCTCTTCATTCTGTCTTCATACAGCAGTTGGGTGTCAGATATTCATTGACAGTTAGATCCAATATATCTTATAGGGGGGCTCCTTTCCTAGCAGATGAATTAGAGCTCATTCAAATAACGGATTCCAGTACAAACAAAATCTAACAAAATAACTGCCTTTTGTACAAATCCTGCATGTAGAGAGACACTAAGGGGCAGATTTATCAAAGGTTGAAGTGAATTTTCCAATTAAAAAAATTCGACCTTAATTAGGGAATAGTCCAAATTTGATTTGATTTTTAAAAAAATGAAATATCGAATTTATCATGTACTGTCTCTCTCTAAAAATTCGACCATTCACCATCTAGAACCTGGCAAATTGCTGTTTTAGCCTGTGGGGGACCTCCTAGAACCCATTCGTAGTCAATTGGAGGGCTTTTTTGGCAAAAACGTTGTTTCTACTTCGAATGCGCAATTACTTCGATTCGTACAATTCAAATTCAGCCCGAATATGGACATATTCGGCCAAAAAAACTTTGACTTAATTTCGGTTGGTGTTTTTGAATTCAAAGTTTTTCAAATTCGACCCTTGATAAATATGCCCCTTAGTCTGGTGATTTTAATAGAGTGAGCTCTAATACATCTTCTAGGCAAAAGGAGCCCCCCATAAGATATATTGGATCTAACAGTCAATCAATATCTGACACCCAACTGCTGCATGAAGACAGAATGATGAGAAACAGGTGCTGAGAGAGGAATAGTGAAGATAAACTTGATTATTTCAGAAACAATGCAGAATATTTAATTGATTGTATTTAGAACGTTTCTTATTTCAGTATGCTGAAGTTAATATTAAATTTTCATTTTTGCAATAGTTCCCCTTTAAGAAGAAACGACAGATAACTTACTGACCTGATAGGTTTCTACTGGCCGGCTTTCCATGTTGAGGTCCCACACCTTTACAGACAAGTAATCTCTAGTCATCATGTAACGGCCGCTATGGCTGAACTTGACGTCTGATATTGAGGAGATTATTTCGGAGAAAAACGACCTGCTGCTGGGGTCTTCTGGTTCTTCGAAAACTAAAGAGAACATTTATTTTGTTTGTGCAGGAAAGCGCAGCAAAAATAGGCCATTAATGGGTTCTGCAGCATTAAAGGGGTGGTTCACCTTTAAGATAACGGTTATTATGTGGTAGAATGGCCATTTCTAAGCAACTTTTCAATTGGTTTTCATTATTTATTTTTAATAGTTTTTCTTTTTTTTGTTTTTTTTAATTATTTGCCTTCTTATTCTGAATCTTTCCAGCTTTCAAATGGGGGTCACTGACCCCATCTAAAAACAAACGCTCTTATTGCTAATTTTTGTTACTCATCTTTCAATTCAGGCCTCTCCTATTAATATTCCGGTGTCTAAAGCTGCCACTAACCATTCAGATCAAATAAAGTAGTAAAAGAACAGATCAGCAATGTTCTGCCCCTGACAGCAATCGTACGATAGTTATGTCCGACAAAAGCTGGTGACAGTCTCCCACTGAAAATCGTACGATCAGCAATACACGCAGAGATATTACCCACAGCCGACAGAAATTTTTTAACCTGTCCCATCGACCGATCTCCGACGGACGAAAAATGTCGGGACTCTCCACACACGGTCCGAAAATCGTACGAATCCTCGATTCGTACGATCAGATCTTTGCGTCTATGGCCAGCTTTATTCACATCAATGCATGGTTGCTAGGGTAATTTGGACCATAGCAACTAGACTGCTGAAATTGCAAACTGAAGAGCTGCTGTTTAAAAAGCTAAATAACTCAAAAAACACAAATAATAAAAACCAATAGCAAATTGTCTCAGAATATCACTCTCTACATCATACTAAAAGTTAACTCTTAAAGGAGTTGTTCACCTTTGAGATAACGTTAGTATGCTATAGAGAGTGATATTCTGAGACAAATTGCAATTGGTTTCCATTTTTTAAGGTTTGGGAGTTATTTCGCTCTTTATTCAGCAGCACTTCAATTTGCATTGGAAGCAATATGGTTGCTAGGGTCCAAATTACTCTGGCAACTATGCACGGATTTGAATTAAGAGACTGGAATATTAATAGAAGGGCTGAATAGAAAGAGGAGTAATAAAAAGTAACAATAATACATGTGTAGACTTGCAGAGCATTTGTTTTTAGAAGGGGTCAGCGACGTCCATTTGAAAGCTGCAAATAGTCAGAAGAAAAAGGCAAATAACTAAAAATATAAAAAACAATGCAAACCAATTGAAAAGTTGCTTAGAATTGACCATTTTATAACATACTAAAAGTTATACCACCCTTTTAAGGTATGAAGATCCAAATTAGGGCAAAATCCGTTATCCGGAAAGCCCCAGGTCCCCAGCATTCTGGATAACAGGTCCCAAACCTGTACTATAATAAAGGCACTTCTTCACCTTGGCAATAAGTGCGCTGCAGCATTGTATGTCTAGATTAAGATGGAAATCAGATATCAAGCTGTAAATGGCCACAAACATGCGTGCACAACACTAGTGATGGACGAATTTCTCCCATTTCGCCGAAAAATTTGCAAATTTCCCTGCAAAATTCGCAAAAAATCTTGAAATTGGTAAGGTCACAAAAAAATCGTGAAATTTTAAAATCAAGCAATTCAAACGTTTTCACAAAAAACCCCCAAAAAACTAGCAATTCTAAAGTTTTCACGGAAAAATCGGAAAGCAAATTTTCACCAGCAAATTTTCGCAGATTTGTGAATTTATTCGCCAGCAGCGAAACGTCGAAATTCAACGCAAATTTGTGCCAGCCGAATTTATTCGCCTATCTCTTCACAGCACAATATACAAGTGTATACACACCCACGTTAGCACAGCAAACATGTAACAAACAAAGGGGGGGAACAAAAGGACCTCATGAATCCCGGAACTTACATTTTGAATGTCTATCACAAAGTGCAGCATCGCGCATATCACACAGTCTAATTGTTCCTTTGCTACTGCTGTAGACAAACATATGACAATGATGAGGGTGGAATTCTGCTGCCGTTATGACTTCGGTCAACTCCTCCATGTTAGCCGGCTTAATATCTACAATGTCTGAAAGTTCAATTAAGGGGTTTCTAACAATCAGAGAGAATTAGACACAAAGACCAAGAGTTGCACCTCACAGCCAAAGGGCTTTACTTCTCAGTTACACTATATATTATAAAAGAAGAGAGAAAAGTATCCCCTATTTACCAATCACGTTACTTTAACACGGTTTCTATAAGACAACTGGATACTTGTTGATAACAATTAAAGTAAAATTGTGAATAAAGTTAATTAAAAGGATGCTGATATACTAATATTGTGATATAATTAATATCTTTATTAGCACCTAAAGTGCATGGGTGCCATAAAAAATTTTTTTTATAAATAAAGTGACTTGTTGCTCAATCAATCCATACAAATTTTTTTGAATTGATTAGAAATTAATTCTATCTATTGCATTCAATTGTGCAAAAAATTAATTAATAATAACTATAAAGTTATATAGTGCTTTATAAAATACCAATTAATCCAGAAAATTCATATATCTGCTCAGATTGCTTGATTAGTAAGAAAAGAAAATTAATAGTAGGTGGAGAAGTCCCATTAGGCTATCTGATATTATTCTGTCTCAGGGACAGAGGTGAGAAAGTCAGGGTTTCAGGGACTGTGGTCTCGATATTATTTTATCTTTCTTGTATAAGAACTAACTGTTCTATAAAACCACAGATCCCCCTGGCCCTTAATAAAGAAAACAGTATTTAGGTTAGATGAAGGAATTTCTGAGCAGAATAGAAAGAAACCGTTTTAAAAAGGTTTTCACTAAAACACCCCCCAAGAATTCAATAAAATGGTATGAACTGTCTATACAAGGAAGCTGCCGACGCGCGTTTCGCTAGTTAGCTTTCTCAGCTTTAAGCAGATCTATGCATTTTCTGGATTAATTGGGATTTTATAAAGCACTATATCACTTTATAGTTATTATTAATTAATTTTTAACTTTGCCACGAACCCCACTACAAACTCTGCTCCGCCAGCCAACACTCCTTCACATGCTGTCACTTGAATAGCCAGGGAGGAGAAATCAAGCACTGCAGGATGGATGGTCGCCCTGTCGCCTTTTTTGAAGAGGTTATTTCTTAATAAAGGCTTTGCAATTTAAAAGTTTCATTTGTCTTGTTGTTATTTTTTCGTTGTATACCAACAAATTAAAAACATTTTTTTTTTGATGTTACTGTTCCTTTAATCAGGAGCATCAACTTTAAAATATTCAATTTTCTCCTTTAATGATATATTTATTTATCTGAGGGGCCCCTCCAAATACTGTGCTTTGTTTTTATGGTATAGGGCATGTTAACATGAGCGGTGTATTGATAAAATCTGTATTACATCTTATGGTTTTGGAGCGCATAGTCAGTCACTATGTTGAGACCTTCAAGAGGGGAGTTCTAGTTCACCTTCAGTGTTGGCTTAGAGTTATGACGCAAAGGATACTAAAACTTCTATCTGTAATTTCTAAATGCCATAAATTAACTCTCAGGTCATCTGCTGAAAGGTAAGTTTGGTGGTCGCTATTTACGGAAATTGAGTTTATATGATATGTGTGTGCGTTTGCAAATATCCTTCGTGGACTTGCTTCAACCATTAGGTCCATGGGTTTCAATATTGGTACCTGAAATGAGAAAGAAACGCAAAGTGATTAAAGGGGTTGTTCACTATATTAACTTTTAGTGTGATGTAGAGAGTTGGTTTGGAATTGGTTTTCATTTTATTATAATTTGTGGTTTTTGAGTTATTTAGCTTTTTATTCATCTTTGCAATTTCAGCAATCTGGTTGCTAGGGTGCAAATTACCATAGCAACCATGCATCAATTTGAACGAGAGACTGGAATATGAATAGGAGAGGGCCTGAATAGAAAGAAGAGTAATAAAAAGTAGCAGTAACAATAAATTTGTAGTTTTTAGGAATGCACTGAATCCAGGATTAGGTTCGGGATTCGGCCTTTTTCAGCAGGATTAGATTCCGATTTGGCCAAATCCTTCTGCCCAGCCAAACCGAATCATAATTTGCATATTCAAATTAGGGACAGGGAGGGGAATCGCAAGACTTTTTGTCGCAAAGCAAGGAAGTAAAAAATGTTTTCCCCTTCCCACCCCTAATTTACATATGCAAATTATGATTCAGTTCGGTATTCGGCCAAATCTTTCTCAAACGATTCAAGGGTTTGGCCGAATCCAAAATAGAGGATTCTGTGCATCCCTAGGAGTTTTACAGAGCTTTTATTTTACATGGAGCCAGTGACCCCCATTTTAAAGGTGACGAGGTCAGAAGCATATAGAAGGCCAATTGAAAAGTTGCATAGGATTGTATAAGATACTAAAAATGGCCACACACAGAGAGCCGCTCACTTGGCAACGTCGCCAAACGAGCGGATCTTTCCCCGAAGTGGATCTTTCCCAGATATGTCCACCTTGAGGTGGGCGATATTGGGCTGATCCAATCTTGGGACTGTATCACGAACAGATGACGCCCGCAATCCGAAGGGATTTAGCCCTGTCTGATTGACATCTGGCCGACTTTTAAACAGGTATCAATTGGGGAAGCGCATCAGAGGGCCAATAAGCTGCTGACTCGTTCTGTCGGCAGATTTTCCCGGCCTGTGTATGGCCACCTTAACAGTTAACGTAAAGGCGAACCGACCCCTTGGAAGTAATGCATAAAATACCACATCTTGTAGCGATCACCAGGGTTTGTATTGGTAAAAGCTCCAGATGTCCATATTTTGGTCACTACACCGAATCATTCTGCCCGGCTGAACTGAATCTGCATATGCAAATAAGGGGTGGGGAGGGAAATTGCGTGACTTTTTGTCAAAAAACAAGGAAGTACATCTTTCCCCCCTTCCCACCCCTAATTTGCATATGCAAATTGGGATTCAGTATTCAGCCGAATCGTTCACAAAGGATTCAGGGGTTCGGCCGAATCCAAAATAGTGGCTTAGGTGCATCCCTAACAACGACCTTCCACTTCAGAGTGTGTGCAGTGCTTCCCCAGAATATCTTATGCCCAACAACAAGGTAACGGCTATTCCTTTCTAATGAGAAGTACCCTCCTTCATATCGGAACACTTTACCCAAAATGTGATTTAGCAGGGGCAGAAAAAGGAACATACCCGTAAAGAAGTGATTCTAAATGGATCCCGCAGTCTGCCATCATCATCCTTTAAATTGTAGCCTTCAACTCGTTTGTCGCGCTCACTTATTTTCCACAATTTTATAGTTTTGTCTGCAGGGAAGATACTTTCCATTTAGCACATTCAAAGGAGAAGGATAGGCTAATACTTAGTAAGCTTTATCAGAAAGGTCTATATAAATACATTAGTAAACCCTCAAAGTAATGCTGCTCTGTGTCCTCGGTGAAAAGAAACACAGCATTTCTTTCCTTCTATTGTGTACACATGGGCTTCTGTATCAGACTTCCTGTTTTCAGCTTAAACCTCCAGGGCTAGGGCTTGAGCATGCTCAGTTTGCTCCTCTCCCCCTTCCTTTTCCCCCTCCCACAAAGGCACCTCTTTCAGGGACGCAAGAAAATAAGATGCAGAATTCTCTCATCCCTCGGCAGTGACTAATTTGTCTGTTTAGTAAGTGAAACCTAGGGGGTTATTTACTAAGGTCCGAATGCCTGAAATTCCCCGAAATCCTTGTGATTTTTTGTGTTATAATATGCTTTAAAAAAATCACGAATTTTTCAGAATTTATTAAACCCTGAGGGCTAAAAAGCCCGAATATAAAACCACGGCATCTCAAACCTGTCGAGGTTGCATAAAAGTCAATGGGAACAGTTCCATTGATTTTTGGTTGTGTCGGGTTTCGGGCAATTCACAAAAAACCTTAAATTTGGAGCTTTTCCCGCAAAGGTAATTTTCGGGAAAATGTAATAATAAATAAGCGTGGAAAACCCGAGCGGGTTAGATCGGAGTTTGTAGCAGCTGATATTGAGCTAAATTTGGACTCTGATAAATAACCCCCCAAATGTTGGAGAATAAAAAACTGTCAGGGCCATCAGAAATCAACATCAGGGCCATCAGAAAGCACCTTGCGAGGAATTTCTATGTCTCTCTCCACCTGCCAATGGTGCTTATTAGGTGTTTCAGTTAGTGGAAATCTGTGCTCAAAAACATGCCCCTAAACCTACTGGGAATGCCATGCAGAACTGCTTTCATTTTATTCTGTTTGCAAAGAAAGCCTCAGGGAGCTAAAATACGGCATACAGAGTACTCTCTCTATCAAGGTGCAACCAGATGGATTTTCAGCTGCTCTGTTATCCAGGTTTTCCAGATCTGTTGTTATCTGGAAAACCTTTATCCAGAAAGCTCTGAATTACGGAAAAGCCGTTTCCCATTGAATCAATTTTATCCAAATAATCAAAATTTTTAAAAATGATTTCATTTATCTCTGTAATAATACAACAGTAGTTTGTACTTGATCCAAATTAAGATATAATTAATCAGTATTGGAAGCAGAATCAGCCTATTGGGTTTATTTAATGTTTACATGATTTTCTAGTAGACTTATGGTAAGACGATCCAAATTACAGAAAGATCCGTTATCCGGAAAGACCCAGGTCCTGAGCATTCTGGATAACAGGTCCCATACCTGTACTGTGTAGTCAAACAGGACTATTTTCACATAAGTTGAGTTGTCTGATATCCTTGAACTCTACATAGGTGTGGCTAATGTAATAAATCAGTGCACAAATTGCTGTGATCAGGAAAAGCATTTCACACTTAAAAGGGGTTGTTCATCTTTAAACAAATTTTTCAGGATAAAATAAAAACAGGGTAAATAGATAGTATGTGCAAAATAAAAAATGTTTTTAACATAGTTAGCCAATGTAATGTATAAAGTCTGACTGTATGTCTAATATAACAGAACAGAACACTACTTCCTGCTTCTCAGCTCACTTGGTTTCCACTGATTGGATACCAGGCAGTGACCAATCAGTGACTTGAGGGGGGACACATGGGCCATAACTGTTGCTTTTGAATCTGAGCTGAATGCTGAGGATCAATTACAAACTCACTGAACAGTTATGACCCATGTGGCCCCCCTTCAAGTCGCTGACTAACTCCGAGTTAGAGAGCTGAAAAGCAGGAAGTAGTGTTCTGTTATACATCCAAGCACTCCAGCCTTTATACATTACATTTTTGCCTATAACTATATTAGAAACATTTTTTATTTTGCATATACAATCTATTTACCCAGTTTGTTATTTGAACACTGAACTGTTCCTTTAAACTTACTTTTAGTATGATGTAGAGAGTGATATTCCGAGACATCTTGCAATTGTTTTTTTATTATTTGTGGTTTTTGAGTTATTTAGCTTTTTATTCAGCAGCTCTCCAGTTTGTAATTTCAGCAATCTGGTTGCAAAGGTCCAAATTACCATAACAACAATGCATGGATTGGAATAAGACTAGAATATGATTATGATTCAAGAGCCTTAATAGAAAGAGGTGTAATAAATAGTAGTAGTAGTAACAAATTCATAGCCTTAGTGAAAAAATGAAGACCATGTTGCTTAGAATTGCCTACTCTATGACATACTAAAAGTTAACTTAAAGGTGAACCACAAGTCAAAACTATGTACTTACCATTGGTAGACAGTAAAAAATTAGCAGCATTCTGCTGTGGCAACCACCTAATTTTGTTAATTTTTTCTTCGATTTCTAGACTTTTCAAGTAATCAAATTCAGGCTCATGGCTTTGAAAAGTGCTGTAAACGTTATATTCACCCCTCGAATGAGGACGACTTTTATTCTAGGAAATAAAAGCAAAAATGTTCAATGATGAAGTGAAACAAGACATTTGCAAACTTTTAGGGCAGAGATACGCTGTCAGATTCGGGGGAGATTCTCATTCTAGCCGACAGGAAGGCAGTTCGGGCAGATAAGTCGCCCCGAAGAATAAGAGATTTGTCGACTCATCTCCCCGAATCTGACATTGTGTCTCTACCCTTAGGAAAAAAAGTGATAAGAAAAGTTGATAAATAGAGCTACTATTAAAGGAACAGTTACACCAAAAAATTGAAGCATTTTAAAGTAAAGCCAATATAATGTAGTGTTGCCCTCCATTGACAAAACTGGTGTGTTTACTTCAGAAAAACGTATTTATATAAATTAGCTGCTGTGTAGCCATGGGGGCAGCCATTCAAGCACAGGATACACAGTAGATAACAGATAAGTACTACTATAGTTTATATAAACAAGCTGCTGTGTAGCCATGGGGGCAGCCATTCAAGCACAGGATACACAGTAGATATCAGATAAGTACTACTATAGTTTATATAAACTAGCTTCTGTGTAGCCATGGGGGCAGCCATTCAAGCACAGGATACACAGTAGATAACAGATAAGTACTACTATAGTTTATATAAACAAGCTGCTGTGTAGCCATGGGGGCAGCCATTCAAGCACAGGATACACAGTAGATAACAGATAAGTACTACTATAGTTTATATAAACAAGCTGCTGTGTAGCCATGGGGGCAGCCATTCAAGCACAGGATACACCGTAGATAACAGATAAGTACTACTATAGTTTATATAAACAAGCTGCTGTGTAGCCATGGGGGCAGTCTCTCTAGCACAGGATACACAGTAAATAACCGATAAGTTCTTATGAATACCATTGTATACTACAGAGCTTATCTGTTATCTGCTGTGTATCCTGTTCCTTTTCTCCTTTTTCAGTTTTAAATGGCTGCCCCCATGGCTACACAGCAGCTTCTTTATATAAACTATAGTTGCGTTTCTGAATCCAAACACCAGTTTTACCAGTCTAGCACAACAGTATATTATATTTTCATTACTTTAGGACACTTCCATTTTTTGGCGTTACTGCTCCTTTAAGTTTGTTGTTTGTATGCCTCTTGTCGCATGTGAAAAAAAAAATGCAATCAAAATGCATCTGTAATGACCATAACCCCCTTCAAGGCATTCATCAATAAAAACAATCCCAGCTTGGTCAGCCATTCTTTTTGTATCAGAGACCTTCTCCATGTCAACAATGTCCCTTCTAAGTAGTAATTCCCAAATTATGGGACCCCCCCTAGGAGTCCCAGAGCAGTTCTTAGTGCCCCCCCCCCAGACAATGCTCAATTCAAGGACCATTCTGCAGCCATCTGCTCCCAAAATGACCTGCGGTGTAACACAAAGTGTAAAACATGCAGCCTTTTTTTTTTTTTTTTGCACACTGCACAGGCATTGTAGACGATCTCTAATATAATTCTGGGCCTTAAAGCTGTAGTTGCTACTTGTAGCCTGCTAAAATAGATTTCACTGTTTCCTACCTGTAAAGGTTTATATAGGATGTTTGCTACACTTGAAACAATGTAATGGAATAGGAGCCAACTACATAGAGCAGCCAAAAGTCTCCATTCATTTCAACTTAGCAGGGCGGATAACAGAGCCCGGGCTCCAGTAATAGATCAATACTTTCTCTAAATCCAATACTGACCTCTTGTTCCCTTTGGAATATAACAACTCTCCCGCCTTTGTCGCCTGTAGCTAGCAACTCTCCGGAACAATTGAATTCGACAGTTGAAATAATATCAGCTGTAGAAAAAAAAAAAAAAACACAGAACATCGATTGTGATATAATTTAACATGTATCTAAGACTATGTATAAATCAAGTAGGGAAGAAATGTTGTACATTATGTTTTGTGCTTCTGTACCAGCCCAAGGCAACCACAGCCCTTTAGCAGTAAAGATCTGTGTCTCCAAAGATGCCCCAGTAGCTCCCCATCTTCTTTGCTGCTGTCACTTACTGAGCCTAGGGACCCACTCACAATATACAGTACACATAGAATAGAAATGTCACAATATATGGCTGATTAGTAATTAATACACATAATTACTACATGGCAGCACAGAAACCAGTACAATTAGCATCAGAAGTCAATAATCAGCCCTGTATACACAGGATACACAGTAGATAAAAGATAAGTACTACTATAGTTTATATAAACAAGCTGCTGTGTAGTCATGGGGGCAGCCATTCAACCACAGGATACACAGTAGAGAACAGATAAGTATTACTTTAGTTTATACAAAAAAGCGGTTGTGTAGCCATGGGGGCAGCCATTCAAGAAAAGGATACACAGTATATAACAGATAAGTACTACTATAGTTTATATAAACAAGCCGCTGTGTAGCCATGGGGGCAGCCATTCAAGCACAGGATACACAGTAGATAACAGATAAGTACTACTATAGTTTATATAAACAAGCTGCTATGTAGCCATGGGGACAGCCTAAGTACTACTATAGTTTATATAAACAAGCTGCTGTGTAGCCATGGGGGCAGTCATTCAAGCACAGGATACATAGTAGATAATAGATAAGTACTACTATAGTTTATATAAACAAGCTGCTGTGTAGCCATGGGGGCAGCCATTCAAGCACAGGATACACAGTAGATAACAGATAAGTACTACTATAGTTTATATAAACAAGCTCTAGACACTAAAAAAAAGAAAAAAAGTCAACCATAGTGGTTAAGAGAGAAATGTAATGAATATTTGAACCGTATGACTTAAGAGGGTAGCATTGCAAACCCATACCTCTCTCTTCTGAGGAAAAATGCAAGTCTCTTTCCAACAGAGACTAATGTGAACGTCATTGGTGTTCAAGGGAGAAAGCTTTGCCTAAAATAAATGATTGTAACTGTTTTTCATGTGCACTTCATCCAGCACTTCACTGCCTTCCTGTAAGAAAACATCTTTGTCCTACAAGCTTGAACTTTTTTTTTAGTAAGCGGGACCCCTGAGCACTCAACAAAATTCTTATGCTTTATAACTTAATCTGGATCAATAGAAACCCACTTTTTATATAATCTATAAAATATCCCCAATGCTTAGAAAACCAACAAGGCAGATTTTAAATATTTAAAATTAAAAACATTCGGTCGCAATGCACAACATCTCTGTGTGCAATGTAGGTAAAATAAGTCTAAATTAAAGGGGAACTATCGCGAGAATGAAAATTTAATATAAGCTTCATCATACTGAAATAAGAAACTTTCTAAATACAATAAAAATTCTGCATTGTTTCTGAAATAATCACGTTTATATTCACTATTCCTCTCTCAGCATCTGTTTCTCTTTTTTCCTGTCTTCATGCAGGAGTTGGGTGTCGGATGAATGATCCAATATATCTTATAGGGGGGCTTGTTTTCCTGGCAGATGTATTAGAGTTCACCTTAAAGGGGTTGTTCACTTTCAAAACACTTTTTTCAATTCAGTTGTTTTTAGATTGTTCCCCAGAAATAAAGACTTTTTTCAATTACTTTCCATTTTTTACTGTTTTTCCCAAAATCTAAGTGTAAAGTTGCATGTTCGTGTCTCTGATGTTTTGAGTCTGGCAGCTCAGTAATTTAGGTGCAGACTCTGAACTGTTACAATTTTGCAACATTTAGTTGATCCATTTGTAAGCAGCTTCTCTGGAGTATTAGCGACTATTGTATCAATTCTAACAGCTGCCTGTAATGAAACTCAGAGATTTTACCCAGTAGGGACAAAGATAAGAAATCTATTAACTATGGGGCCCATTCACTAAGCTCAAGTGAAGGAATAAAGGAAAAATAATTCAAATTTCAATTTTTTTTTGGCTACTTCGACCATCAAATTTGCTACTTCGACCTTCAAATCGAACGATTCGAACTAAAAATCGTTTGAATATTTGACCATTCGATAATCGAAGTACTGTCTCTTTAAAAAAAAAAAAACTTCGACTCCCTAGTTCGCCACCTAAAACCTACCGAGGCCAATGTTAGCCTATGGGGAAGGTCCCCATAGGCTTTACAAGGTTTTTCTGATCGAAGGATAATGCTTCCATCGATGGATTATTCGATTTAATCGTTCAATCGAAGGATTATTCCTTCGATCGAAGGAATTGCAGTAAATCCTTCGACTTCGATATTCGAAGTCGAAGGATTTCAATTCGGCAGTCGAATATCGAGGGTTAATTAACCCTCGATATTCGACCCTAGGTAAATGTGCCCTTAAGTGTATCCTATTAGAACAGTTTACAGGGTCGGCGACCCCCCTCCCAGAGCTGCTTCAGAAGGTGAAAAATTACACTTTACACTTCAATATTAGAAAAACGGTCACACATAAATAGAAAGTCATTGGAAAAAGTCGTTTATTTCTGGTGATCGGAAAACAAATTGTAGTTTGAAGGCTAATTCCAGTACAAACAAAATCTAACAAAAGAACTGCCTTTTGCGCAAATCCTGCATCTAGAGAGACACAAAGTCTGGTGATTTTAATAGAATGAGCTTTAATACATATTCCTCTAGGCAAAAGGAGCCCCCCTATAAGATATATTGGATCTAACTGTCAATGAATATCTGACACCCAACTCCTGAATGAAGACAGAATGAAGAGAAACAGATGCTGAGAGAGGAATATTGAAGATAAACTTGATTATTTCAGAAACATTACAGAATTTTTAATTGATTATATTTAGAAAACGTATTATTTCAGTATGCTGAAGCTTATTTTAAATTGTAATTTTCGCGATAGTTCGCCTTTAAAGATTTTTTTACAGCCATTAGCATCTGTGAACTGTGCCAATATCATAGCACAACTAGAAAAGTGGAGGCACGAGGCTCTCCTGGGACAATACACAATCCAGGGTAACATTTTAGCATCCCTTGTGTCTAACAAACAGGCAGACTTGACCTTTACTTCCCCTTTAAAACCTACTACATTATAAAGGTTGTGCAAATGCAGCAGAAATTTACCTTGTTCAACAACATTCATCAACACAGAACTAACCGTCTAAAAGCCGTCAAACTTGATCCGCCTCTGAACTCAGTCTAGCACCGAAGGCAATTATAAGGCGAGTCTGACAATAAGATACAATCCTAGACATGCTTAGTGCAATTATAAAAAATCCCAAGCTTGGGTTTGCCATGATAGGATATGCTGGCATCAGTTAATAGTGCTACTCCAGCAGAATTCTGCACTGAAATTCAATTCTCAAAAGAGTAAACTTTTTTTTATATTCAATTTTGAAATCGGAGATGGGGCTAGACATATTGTCAGTTTCCCAGCTGCCCCCAGTCATGTGAATTGTGCCTGCACATTAGTATGGAACTACTTTCTGGCAGGCTGTTATTTCTCCTACTTAATGTAACTGAATCAGTCTCAGTGGGACTTGGTTTTTACTATTGAGTGTTGTTTTTATATCTACCAGGCAGCTGTTATCTTGTGTTAGGGAGCTGCTATCAGATTACCTTTCCATTGTTCTGTTGTTAGGCTGCTGGGGGGGGGGGGGGTGATATCACTCCTACTTGCAGTACAGCAGTAAAGAGTGACTGAAGTTAATCAGAGCAAAGTCACATGACTGGGGGCAGCTGGGAAACTGACAATATGTCTAGCCCCATGTCAGATTTCAAAATTAAATATAAAAAAATCTGTTTGCTCTTTTGAAAAATGGATTTCAGTGCAGAAGTTTGCTGGAGCAGCACTGCGTTTTGAAAAAAACAAACAAAAAACATGTTTTCCCATGACAGAATCCCTTTAACATGACATAATTCATTGAAACAATATCCTATATAGAAGTCTATGGACCACTTGGGCATTCTGCAAGTCTACAAGTCATGTACAGGGCTACAGCTTCACTATTCCAAATACTTCACTGTTCATTTACTTTATGAATGTAAAAGTGATGCTGCTGTCAAAACAGAAGCCTGTGGACTACATGTGCCCCATTGGATATTTGTGTCATACCCCTTATATCTAAGGTTCTATAGAGAAGCTGCATCACATCATTTTGCTCTACAGACTCAACAACTGCTTTACTACATTTCTGGCCCACTGCAAAAAAAATTCTGGACAGAACCTTTCTACCAGATAGCGGACTACAAGTTTCACAGTTGCCAATTCAGCCTTTTTCAGCAGGATTTGGATTCGGCCGAATGCTTCTGCCTGGCCAATCCGAATCCTAATTGCATATGCCAATTAGGGGTGGAGAGGGAAATCACGTGACTTTTTGTCACAAAACAAGGAAGTAAAAAAAAAAATGTTTTCCCCTTCCCACCCCTAATTTGCATATGCAAATTAGGATTCGGATTTGGTTCAGCATTCGGCCGAATCTTTCGCAAAGGATTCGGCCGAATACAAAATAGTGGATTTAGTGCATCCCTCGCTGGCACTGGTGGGGGGCAATTTAGAAAAAAAAAACTACCATTACACCACAACCAGAGTGTGGGCTCTATTAGCTCGTACCTTGGGTCGGGGATAATATTTTTTCCCAACAGGTGCCCTTTAAACTTGTTTGTTACAGAGACATTTATAAATATCAGCAATTTGATTATCAACACAATTACAAGCTGCTGAAGAAAAAAAATTGTTCAAATACTTCAATTGATTCAGTCAAAATTATCGGTTTCGCAAATTTACGGCGAAACGGGTCAGATTCGCCCATCACTAATTACCTTATAGATGGCAGATGAGTTTAACCCTTTCAGTGCCATCAGACTGACATATCCTTTGTTCAGAGATTATTAGCTTGTAAATCAGACCATATTTTTTCTTGGTGACTGCAAGATATTGTGTTATCAGAGACTTAAGATGAAGAAGCTTCATCAGAGCAATCATGGCTGCTCCCAAACGGAAGTAACAAATAAATTCTTATACCTCTACTTTGCCAATATGGTCTAAAATTAAAAGGAGAAGACGGTAAATGAGAGCTATAACTAGAAAAAGATAATGGAATACTTTTAACCATTTTCCTGTCAGTAACATAGATTTTATGTTGCTGGCAAGAAAATCCCAGCAATGTAGATTCTTTATTTTGGGGTAATATTCAAATAATTTGGGAAAAGTGTGTTGCTATGCTCTGGAGCATTCCCTACAGCAGGAGGAAAGAGATAACGTATTTTATAATAATCTATATGGTCTCAAAAACAGCCTTATCTACTTATCTCAACGTATTTCAAAGTTCCATATAATATATCTCTGTTTGACAAATAATCCTTTTTTTTATTGTTCTTTATTATTTAGATATTTGTGAGCTCTTCAACCTAACATTTGAGGGCAGATTTATTAAAGGAGAACTAAAGCCTAAAAATTATTATGGCTAAAAATGCCATGTTTTATATACTGACCTTATTGTAACAACCTAAAGTTTCAGCTTGTCAATAGCAGCAATGATCCAGGACTTCAAACTTGTCAGAGGGGGGTCACCATCTTGGAAAGTGTCTGTGACACTCACATGCTCAGTGGGCTCTGATTGGCTGTTGAGAAGCTAAACTTAGGGCTCGTCACTAATTATCCAGCAGAAAATGAGCTTCCCATGTAATATAAGCTGATGCTACAGGTTTGCTGATTATTAAATTCTGATGCTAATTGCACTGGTTTCTGTGCTGCCATGTAGTAATTATCTGTATTAATGACTAATCAGCCTTATATTGTGACATTTCTATTCTATGTGTACTGTATATTGTGAGTGGGTCCCTAAGCTCAGTAAGTGACAGCAGCACAGAGCATGTGCAGTGAATCAGCAGAAAAGAAGATGGGGAGCTATTGGGGCATCTTTGGAGACACAGATCTTTACTGCTAAAGGGCTGTGGTTGCCTTGGGCTGGTACAGAAGCACAAAACATAATGTACAACATTTCTAGCTACTTCTTTAGTTTAACTTTCCTTGTCCTTTAAGGTTTAACTGTAAATATGAATTAAAGCAATGCTGTCCAACTGGAAGCCCATAGGCCGGATATGACTTTCCAATAGACCTTTACAGCCCAAGGGCTCCATAAAGTTTTGTATGACATGAACAATGTAATATATATATCCAGTCCCTAAACAGATGACAAATAATCAGCCCACCACATAGACAAATCACTGCCCTCAGTTAATTAATGAGTATCTACAATACAAGACTATACTCTCTATAAGGATATCCTCTAGCAGTTGTTGAACTATAAATATTACAGAGAGTCCTTGTGCAACTAAAGCTGGGGCACGGTGAACATATACAGCACTGTTATTGCGAATAGTTCTGTGTAAAGGAAGGGGAATATAATTTCCCGCGCAGCTCATGATGAATTTTTAGCAATGTTGCCCTGTCCAAGTTGCGACTCGCGACATCTTTAACCATTTGTGCTGTACAAACCTTCCGCCACATCCTCGTCGATGGCACCTTTTACTTGAGAGAAACACCACTGGAAATCATTCCCTCCGCCCACTCCTGTAAGAGAAAGAGAGAAGCCAAAGAGTGAGAAATGCCCCTTCTGCTCATTTACCAACCTTGGCATTACCAGTGGCAAACCAAACCTGTGCCCCATCCCCAGCTTGTTGGTCATAGAGGCTGGGAGTGTAATATGTAGGGATGCACCGAATCTAGGATTCGGTTCGGGATTTGGCCTTTTTCAGCAGGATTTGGCTGAATCCTTCTGCCCGGACGAACCGAATCCGCATATGCAAATTAGGGGCAAGGAGGGAAATCCCGTTACTTTTTGTTACAAAACAAGTAAGTAAAAAATGTTTTCCCCTTCCCGCCCGTAATTTTCATATGCAAATTAGGATACGGTATGCGGCCGGATCTTTCGAAAAGGATTCGGCCAAATCCAAAATAATAAATTTGGTGCATCCTTAGTTATATGCAGTGATGCACCAATCCAGTTTCGGGATTCAGCCCAATCCTTCTGCATGGCTGAACGGAATCCTAATTTGCATATGCAAATGAGGGTCAGGGAGGAAAATCACGTGACTTTTTATCACAAAAGAAGTAAAATATTTTCCCCCTTACCACCCCTAATTTGTATATGAAAATTAGGATTCGACCAAATCTTTTGCTAAGGATTCGGGGGTTCGGTCAAATCCAAAATAGTGGATTCGGTGCAGCCCTAGTTATATGCACCAAACCCAGGTTCTGCCTTTTTCAGCAGGATTCGGCCGAATCCTTCTGCATGGCTGAACCGAATCCTAATTTCCACATGCAAATTACGAGCAGGGAGGGAAATCACGTGACTTTTTATCACAAAACAAGTATCAAAAATGTTTCACCTTCTAGTTAACTTTTAGTATGTTATAGAACGGCCAATTCGAAGCAACTTTTCAATCGGTCTTCATTGTTTATTTTTTTTTATAGATTGTGAATTATTTGCCTTTTACTTCTGATTCTTTCGGTCACTGACCGCATCCAAAAACAAAAGCCGCGTAAGGCTACGCATGTGTTCTTATCGCTTCTTTTTATTGCTCATCTTTCTATTCACGCCTCTCCTGTTCATATTCCAGTCTCTTATTCAAATCAGTGCATGGTTGCCAAGGTAATCTGGACCCTAGCGACCAGACTGCTGAAACCGCAGAGCTGCTGAACGGAACGCTAAATAACTCAAGACACAAATAATAAAAAATGAAGACCAATTGCAAATTGTCTCAGAAGGTCAGTCTCTACATCGCGCTAAAAGTTAATTTAAAGGTCATTTAGGAACACCCAGCCTGTAACCCTTGTAGGTAAGTTGCCAGCCAGTAGATACTGTGCCCTTTGTCCATTTAGATCACCCCAAAAGGCCCAACCCCGCACCCCCAATAGAAAAGCATCAATAATGTCTGACATTCAACATGGAATAGCAAAGCTTTCAACACCTGACAGGCAACACAGTTCTGCAAAGCATTCTGGGAGGTTTGGTTGCACTACAGCTGCCATCATGCACTAACAGGTAACACAGTGAAGCAGCAGAGCGAGGCAATATTCTCTAGGCCATAATGAATGGCAGCTACAGGGAATTGTGGGAGAAGCATGCTGATGCACAACTAGCACTGAGTGTCCCTGAGCCCACAGGAGGGATGTCCAGGCCCAGCTGATCCCGCCCCTTTCGTCTCTCTGGTATTTACCTGCCATGGCTGCCCTCTAGGACCAGGCCTTTCCCGAGCCTCCCGCGGACGGGAGGGAGTTTCCGCCCTTCAGACTCTCGCTGCCCTCCCTCCCCCGGTGGCGCGGCTGCTCGGATAGGCGCGTGTACGAGTCCCTGCCTGTGAGGGAGGGGACTGGGGGAAGGAAGGAAAGAGACGGGAAGCGCTTCGGGGAAAAAAAGGGGACACAGCGCTCAGTAGCCGCCACTCTTGGCTTCGCCGGGACGGGGTTTTCAAAATGGCGCCCACGGCCCGTCGACATGATTCGGTGACGTCATTTAACCCTGCAGGCGCCGGGCGCGGCACTGAGGCAAAAAGAGTGAGAGTGAACGATGCGGGCGCCCCTCCCACTTCTGACCGGCACCAATAGTTGGGGGCGTGGCGTTTGAGGCTGGCCCCGTGCGATTGGTCGGCAGAGGCTGCGCGTAGATACATAGGTGTATTTATACATCGCCAGGGATATTTATAGAGACCACTGGCTGCTGTTATAGCTCCGGGCTGCGTGTGTTTGTGTTCCGACTTCTGAGGGACACGCGGTTGGACGGACAGATGTTTCTAGTGTAGGGAAGGAAAAGCATTTGTCCTGTGTAACTGCCGGTGTTTCCCATTCAGATCAGTCATGTGACTCGTGTGGAACCTGCTGGGGCCCCTCAGCTGTAACATCAGCAGCATCACTGGTTCCTATGGCTTCTGGGCTGGAGAGTGAGACTGAGGAGGAGGAGGGGCAAAATAAAAAGAATCCAGGGCTGCCATCAGCACAGGCCCATAATACTAAGCATGGCCTTTAGCATACCTCCCAACATTTTGGAAGTAAAAAGAGGAACATTTTTTTTCCCGCACGTAGCGTAACAATTTTATGACCACACCCTTTCTGTGGCCACACCCCCTAATTACCATGTTTGTTTTACAAAATTTGGCAGGTTATGAAAGTTTGAAAATATTTCTCCTTATCGAAACTGTGTTTTTGTCTCAAAATTGTTACAAAGTATCTTATTTGCACCTGTTAGCTGTTCTGGGCTCTCTGCTAAAAGCCAATTAAGTGAGAAACTTTGTTTCTTTTTCTGGCTGTTCAGTGCAGAGAAAAGAGGGACTTTCCAGTACAAATGAGGGACTGCGGGTTGAGCTGACAAAAGAGGGACTGTCCCTCCGAAAAAGGGACAGTTGGGAGGTATGCCTTTAGGGCAAGACCAGATGTGACGTTTTCACGTTGCGTTTTAAAAAAAAAGCTCAGTCGGGTGTAAATATGCATAAACGTTACTACCACTGAAACGAATGGAAAACGCACTAGGGCAATTCTCACAGGGCGCTTGCAAGCCGAAATCCGCCACGGGGCGCCAGTATTGGCGTTTTTCAGCAGAAACGCCAATACGTCAAGAAACTACCAATGGATTCAATGGGATCTGAAAACCTTACGTAAATACACAGCGTATATTAAATATGGCTTCCGAATTCTCGTAAGATAAATGACGCATATACATTTTTACGGCGTATTAGGCCGTGAAGTAATTACGTTGCATATTGACGATCATTCTGGCTCAGTTTTGCATGTAAATAGCTTTTCTACTTGCCTTAAATTCTTCCGAGATGTCTTCCTCCAAAGCCAGCGCAATTATGGGGAATGAGAACAATGAGAAGTGCATGTTGGGAAAAGAAACCTACGTGTTGAAAAACGCATGTTGACGGTCGCGTGTGGTTTCAGTGGCATATTATGCCCGACTGAGCTTTTTTTAAAACGCAACGTAAAAACGCCACGTCTGGCCTTGCCCTTAGGAGCCTCCAATTATTAACTCATGGGTCCCCTGGGCAATGGGCCCTGCTAAAAAGTATAATGGGGCCCCCATAAAAAATAACCGGTGTATACCTGATCACACCCTTTATGTGCCTTGGCCTGGCTATTATTCTAAAATCTGCCCACTATCTACCCAAACCAGGCCAGCTCTCTAGTCTGTCCCCATTGTGACCTTCAGTGCTGTAACTGCAGGGGATGCGATTGCACATGGGCCTACACCCCTTGAGGCCCCAATTAGGGTTGCCACCTATTCCGGAAAAAAAAAATATTAATAACATCGGGATCAACCATCATTTTAAAATACCGGCCAGGTGGCAACCCTAGCGACGATAAGCATATTGCAGGCACCAGGCCAGTAGGAGTTTTCAGAAGTGCAGGCAGCGGTCATAAGTTTGGAGGTTGGGTGTACATCCCTCACACTCCTCAGCTAGTTACACCACTGCACAACACCGTATCAGGTCCAGTCTGAGATTTAAAATAGGTGATTCGGGTACAAAGAGGCCCAAACAGCCTCCCACATGCCCAATAAATAGCAATTGACTATAGCATCTTACACAGTAGCCTTTCTGGCATTAGCCAGAATCTACTGCTTACAGATTGCCAGCTTAGCATCTCTTCACCCAGCACCCCCCGCATACCCCTGGGTGCAGCCCTGCACAAACAGGACAGATAAACCAAATAACAGACAAAACAGGCAGGTTGGCACTGGTTGCAGGCAAAGCAGAGTTGAAGCAAGATAAAAATAGACAATGATTAGAATAGAGGCAAGAGTCAAGCATCAGTGATCCAGTATCAGCAGAACGCACACATACTTATTCTCAGGCAAAAAATGCATCACTATGTGCCGGAATTGGCACCGACATCCATCTACTTCCCCCACACCATCACCAGCCTGCTGGAGGCACAACCTCACACCCAGTCACATATATACAGTATACCAGTTGAGATAATCATGGCAAATGTAAATATAAAGTTTGTATACTCTCAGTCCAACCTGACTTATCAGCCAGACAGTACATGGATATTGGTTGGGAACCGGGGTTCCATGGGTTATACAGAATTTAACCAGTCAGCGCACGTGACAGTAAATGAGCTATCCCCAAAACTGGCCCATGTATGGTTAGCTTTAATGGGCCATTATACAGTTCCATCTTGCAGAAACCTTGGAGAACTGGAGAGTTCCATCTTCTCATTAGTTCCAGTTGCCCATGACCCAGTGATGAGCTCAGTGTCCTACCCAGGTCATGCCTGTCTGCAAACTTCTTGTTAAAGGGGTCCTGTCACCCAGACATAAAAAGCTGTATAATAAAAGTCCTTTTCAAATTAAACATGAAAACCATATTATTTTTATTATCAAAATATCCATACCTGTTATAAACCAATTGACAGTCTCAACTGTCAATCATATATTGTGTGCCCCACCTCTACGCCTTAGGCATAGGGGCAGGGCAGGCAATTACGTTCACTTTCCATTCTGTCCTTCCTAGATTTCACTGCACTCCCCACATTCTCCCTACCACCTCTCCATCTAATTGTGCAGCGAGTGCATGGGCAGGGGTGTCAGGTCCCCCATTCAGGTACATAAACAAGTTTTTGGCATGAGTCAAAGCTTGCCTTAATAACAGTGTCAACAAAATGGCAGCTGCCGTCTTGCAGTGATTGTGAATTCCAACACTACACAAAACTAAGATTTAAATCATTTTTATAGTATAAGTGAAGTTCATTTTGCTTGGCTAACAGCGTAAAATAGGATTTGGAATTATTTCTTACGGTGACAGGTCCACTTTAAGGGTTTGCAAAGGAAAGGAAGGCTAGGGGCTAGTCAGACTGAGATAATGGCATCCTAGGCACAAGCTGAGCCAACAAGAGCTTTATAGACACAAGAGGAACAATATAACGACTGATTCATCTCTTAAAGGGGACCTGTCACCCAAACATAAAAAGCTGTAAATAAAAGTCCTATTCAAATTAAACATGAAGTTCAAACATCCATACCGGTGATAAGTTGGTTTAAATGTCTCAACTGCCAGTCATGTCCCTCTTTAGACATAGAGGTGGGGTAGGCAATTACTTTCACTTTCCATTGAGCACTTCTTGATTAGTGATGTGCGGGTTCAGGCCCGACTGCCGCATCAAGTCTTTGGGTCGCGGGCAGGTTTGGGTTGAGCAGTTCCTTCCATTCACCCCGCCCACAACCTAACACTTCCGGCTCCCCCATTTATAGATTTGCGTTTGCCCAGCCTCTTTCGTGACGGGTACAGGTCTTTAAATGGAGGGGCCGGGTGCGGGTCTAGATTCCTGTTCTAGATTCCACTGCCGTTCCCACATTCCCCCTCCCTCCTCACCAAATGAACTTGGGCATCAGGTGCCCCATTCTGGTGCATAAACACAGTTTTTTGCATGATGCAAAACTTGCCTTAATAACAGTGTCCTCAAAAGGGCGCCTGTCTGCTTGCTGTGGCTATGAATTCCACATCATAAAACAAGATTGGGGTAATTTAAACAGTGTAAGTGAAGTTTATTTTGCTCGACTATCATAAAATAGTATTCGGAATTATTTTTAGGGTGACAGGTGCCCTTTAATGTTTCAATTAAAGGGATCCTGTCATCAGAAAACATGTTTTTTTCAAAATGCATCAGTTAATAGTGCTACTCCAGCAGACTTCTGCACTGAAATCAATTTCTCAAAAGATCAAACAGATTTTTTTATATTCAATTTTGAAATCTGACATGGGGCTAGACATTTTGTCAATTTCCCAGCTGCCCCTGGTCATGTGACTTGTGCGTGCACTTTAGGAGAGAAATGCTTTCTGGCAGGCTGCTGTTTTTCCTTCTCAATGTAACTGAATGTGTCTCAGTGAGACATGGGTTTTTACTATTGAGTGTTGTTCTTAGATCTACCAGGCAGCTGTTATCTTGTGTTAGGGAGCTGTTATCTGGTTACCTTCCCATTGTTCTTTTGTTTGGCTGCTGGGGGGGGGGAAAGGGAGGGGGTGATATCACTCCAACTTGCAGTACAGCAGTAAAGAGTGATTGAAGTTTATCAGAGCACAAGTCGCATGACTTGGGGCAGCTGGGAAATTGACAATATGTCTAGCCCCATGTCAGATTTCAAAATTGAATATAAAAAAATCTGTTTGCTCTTTTGAGAAATGGATTTAAGTGCAGAATTCTGCTGGAGCAGCACTATTAAATGATTCATTTTGAAAAATATTTTTTTCCCCATGACAGTATCCCTTTAAGAAACAAAGCAAATAAAAAAAATGGTGTAGTTGCCCTTTAGGACAATGGCAGAGGCTGTTGCCAGCATTTTGACTCCTTTGCTACCCCCTAAATTGCAACAATCCCCCCCCTTTGCCATGACACTTTTAGGCCGATGATTTATGCTTTGCTTTTTTGGTTCCTTGTTATCATTTTTGGTGTAATTTCATTTTACGGTTTTGAATTCTAGCCAGAGAAGAGGAACAGATGCGCCAGTGATAGAATTTGCAACAGCTGATCTTTCAATAAAATGTGCTGCTATTCCCATAAATAGCTCCCACTTATTCCTTTTTTTTTTCAGATGAATAACACACTTTTCCTTATTTATATTCACTTACTTGCCAAAGGCTGCCGCTTATTTCTAGAGGAAAAGAGAAACTATGACAACAGGATGAGATGTCCAAATTATGTACACACAGAACAGAGTGTAGAGACATGGAATTACATCGATGTCATTTTAAGCGTTACAAGAAAGCTGTGAATGGATCAGCCGTACCTGTCGGCTCCACAAAGCAGCGCGGGACCAAATAGGGAAGGCACTTTAATATAAGCTTTATATATAAGCATTTATGTCCCTTTAAAAGATAATATTAGGACATTTAAGACCAGACCTTCTCTGCATATTGTATTTATACCTATAGGGGTCATTTACGTTGTGAGCAAAATGCATATACTGTATTTTTCACAGCAGTTGCAGGTATATAGTATTGATGTTCGGTGTATTTGTTCACTTCTAATTTCACACAGTTAGATAAATTGTTTCCTTGGAATAGGCCCTCTAAGTAGTGATGAGAGAGTCAGGGAAACCCTATCCTGCATCCAGCCCTAACCTGCAAATGTTTCCATTGTAGGACCTGCACCCTATCCTAACCCCCAACATTTTGCCATTTTAGGACCTGCAAAATGTTGCTATCGTAGGACCTGCAACTGACCCTAACACTCAAAATGTTGCCATCGTATGACCTGCACCTGGCCCTATCCTGCAAAATGTTGCAGTTTTAGGACCTGCACCCGACCCTAACTTGCAAAATATTGCCATCCTAGGACCTGCCCTCGACCCTAACCCGCAGAATGTTGCTTTCCTAGAACCTGCACCCTACCCTAACTCGCAAAATATCGCCATAATAGTAAATGCACCCAACCCTAATCTGCAGAATGTTGCCACCCTAGAACCTGCACCCTACCCTAACTCGCAAAATATCGCCATAATAGTAAATGCACCCAAACCTTACCTGCAGAATGTTGCCATCCTAGAACCTGCACCCTACCCTAACTCGCAAAATATAGCCATCATAGTAAATGCACCCAACCCTAACCTGCAGAATGTTGCCATCCTAGAACCTGAAAATCCGGCATCTCAGACCCGTCGAAGTTGCATATAAGTCAATGGGAGAAGTCCCAATGATTTTTTAATGTGTGCTAGGTTTTTGGCAATACCCTGAATTTTTTGAGTTTTCAGGCAAAATTCTGAATTTTTGGGTGAAAAATCCAAAAAAATTGTCAAAATCGGATGAAAAATCCAAAAAAATCGCGAAAATCTGATTTTTCAAGATTTTTCCCCGCAAATAAAATTTTTGGGAAAGTGTATTCATAAATAAGCCCAAAAAACCCGTGCAATAAATGGTGTTGCAGAAGCAGTAGACTTGAATTTAGTAATGGAATGTGTTTATACCAGTGAATATTTCCTATACCAAACCTAAATCGGAAGACTTCGATGTGTGTCACTAGAGTACTAATTCATTGCTGGAGCCCTACTGTACTTGTCTTATCTAGTGCTGCTCCTGCATATATTTTAGTTCCACTAGCCTTAACACACAGGGTGTGAGGCTCTCCTAAATTCTGGCTTGTCAACTAACAGATAGCACTTACTCCTACCAACATACTACAAGGGCTTGACTGGCTCCTGTCTGTCACATGGGGCTACCTTAAGCCCACCCATACTAGTTAACAAGAGTTATCACTATGCATCATGTATGATTTTTAAACACTGAAATGTATCAATAGGCAAAACAGTCAAATATCTACTGGTGAATAAAAAACTGGTTTTAAAGGAGAACTTAAACCTAAAAATGAATATGATTAAAAATGTCATTTTATATATCTTGTGCGAATTGCACCATCCTAAAGTTTCATCTTCTCAATAGCGCTCGTTTCTGTGCTGCCATGTAGTAATTATCTGTATTAATGACTAATCAGCCTTATATTGTGACATTTCTATTCTATGTGTACTGTATATTGTGAGTGGGTCCCTAAGCTCAGTAAGTGACAGCAGCACAGAGCATGTGCAGTGAATCAGCAGAAAAGAAGATGGGGAGCTACTGGGGCATCTTTGGAGACGGAGATCTTTACTGCTAAAGGGCTGTGGTTGCCTTGGGCTGGTACAGAAGCCCAAGATTTCTAGCTACTTCTTTAGTTAGGTTTTAAAGCCACTTTGGTCAGAAAGCACTTTACTACCAGATTCCCTCTTCCTTAATTCCTGAAAGATTCCTGGGAATGTCAGCATTTTCCATAGGTAGCATGATTTCCGCTAAAACGATTGGGAAGCAGTTGCCAATTTCAGAGAATTTTGCCCTCCTCAATTCGTCTTCAGAAGGCCGTGAAGGTCAAAACATTCAATGCAACATTAGCCTATAGAATAATCTACTAGCGCATGGACTATTCTGCCAGTGTGTTCACAGCGAGGCTCTTTTTGTGCTACCAAATTAGGCAGGTAACCAATTCCATTGGGCTTCCAAAGAAGTAGCCTTTAAGATGTTTTTCTAGTGTTTGCACATTATAGAGTAGTTTGGTCCTTACCAGAACAAGTACTTGGCCAGAACAAGTCTATTGCTTGTTCCTGACAAGATCATGTTACCATTAGCTAACTATGCCATGCACCATCATTTGGAATTCCACTAACTGACCAGTAGCTTCTTAGAAAGTGTTCTGCCAAAATTTATTTCAACAGGGCAAGATAACACTTAGGGGCTGATTCATTAAGGGTCGAATATCGAGGGTTAATTAACCCTCAATATTCGACTAGGAATTGAAATCCTTCGACTTCGAATATCGAAGTCGAAGGATTTAGCGCAAATTCTGCGATCGTACGATCGAAGGATTATTCCTTTGATCGAACGATTAAATCCTTCGATTCGAAGGATTTTAATCCAACGATCGAAGGAATAATCCTTCGATCAAAAAAACTTAGGAAAGCCCATGGGGACCTTCCCCATAGGCTAACATTGACTTCGGTAGCTTTTAGCTGCCGAACTAGGGGGTCGAAATTTTTTTTAAAGAGACAGTACTTCGACTATCGAATGGTCGAATAGTCGAACGATTTTTAGTTCGAATCCTTCGAAGTCGTAGTCGAAGGTCGAAGTAGCCCATTTGATGGTCGAAGTAGCCCAAAAAATACTTTGAGATTCGAAGTTTTTTTACTTCGAATCCTTCACTCGAATTTAGTGAATCAGCCCCTCACAGTGAAGAAAGTGAGCAGTCAGCTGTATACTGGACTAGGTGTGGAGAGCAAAGCCAAAGCTCCTATTGGCAGTCTTCCAAAAATAATAGAAGCATCAATTAATGCTGATGCAATGCTGCAGAACGTGTTTGTGCTCTGGAAACGCTCTCAATGCAGCAGTTAAATATTTTTCAAATAAGATCAGAAACGAGCTCATTGCTTTCATCTGTAAATAGATGCTTGGATGAATAAGTCTCAGACGTGTTTTGAAGAAATGTTGGCAAACGGCATGAATTAAATTGTTGCCTCTATGACTTCTCTGCTTTGCTCATAAATGAGTTGTTATCTGCCAATATTTTCCTGGCTACCCATAATGTGCCAAAGCATTGGAATAAAAACTCATTTAAACCTCAGTCCAAAATCCCATGATTCATTGAGTGAATGTTAAAAATCATTTTTGTCATTTGTGAAGCATCACGTAGAGATCCACATAAGCACGTTGTATCTTGTATACCTTATGGAGGCACATCCAGAAAACACATTAGGAAATGACAAACCCTTATTGAGCTATGAGACCTGTTATCCAGAATGCTTGGGACCTGGGAGTTTCCAGATAACGGATCTTTATGACATTTTCTGCTGCTCAATCTCTGTTTTGTACAAATAGAAGTCTTGTGACAGATAGGGGAATGGTATTATATTGGTCAAGACTGCACACCTTCAATCCCCAAGGTCCTATTGGGGATAAAAAACAAAGTACAAAGGATCAAGGAGTGGTAGTACCTAAATCTACTTTTACGATTCATTTAAGTGTACAATATATCTCACAAAAAAGGTGCCAGTTCAAATCTGCTATTTAATCCTTTAGGATGTAGAGTGTTCATATCAAATATCCACTTCTGTTCCTTACACTTTAAAAATCTATGTTTTGCTTTGTCTTACTTTTTTAATATCGTTCACCTTCCCAATATTGCAGGTGTTGCCCTGTGGTAACTGTTCCCCTCAGGCCCGGACTGGCAATCTGTGGGTTCTGGCAAATGCCAGAGGGGCTGCTGGAAGATGCCATAGACAGTCACTATTTAGTGGGCTGGTGGGGGGCTGTTTGGGCCTCTGTGTGGCCTGTTGGGGTCTGGGTACCTGAAATGCCAGGGTCTATTTTGATTCTCAGACCAGACCTGGTTCCCCTCATATCCAACAGGGCCTAATTCCATGATCCTCCAATCAATATACTGCCCCTGGTTTCAATTCAAATGACCTGCAGTGATCCCCAAACAATGACTCATGTTGCTCCCCATTCCCACTGATGTTGCCCCCAGTGGCCTTTTAACAAGTCTTCACTTTGAAATTCCAGTTTTTTTGAAATTCCTGTTATTCAAGCTTTGGAGCAGTGAAGACACAGGTTTTCTCCAACAGAGTCTCACGCGGGCTAGCAGTCCACATGGTGCTATCAATTTGCCATCAATATCAATTAGCCATCAATTTTGCAGCCCTTATTTGGCATTCCCCAAGAAGGTTAAGGACCCCTGACATTCAGAATCTAGCTCTATAGGATATATTTATATGGACAGGTTTGGAAAGAAAAGTTATCTAAAACATGCCCCTAAATGCCCTGACATGCCCATGCCACACCACAAACCTCATGTGCCTCTTTTATGTTCAGTCTCTTTTCATCTCCTTGCATTGGGATGACCCTTCTTATTCAAAGACATTTCAGAGGTATGGAACAATAACCAGAAAATGTTTACCCTTTAGATCAGTTGTCAGACTTTTCATACCCACTGATGGATCTCAAAGGAGGCTTCAACTAGAAAAGTTGTGGGTTAGGATCCCTGTTAGCAGATCGCTCAATTACAGATATATATAACATGATTGCTGAACTACTCATTCAGAAACAGCTTTTAAGATTATCTACGCACCCTACTGGTATAGTTGTCCCATCAAAATCTGTAAGTTGCGCCGGGGGGTTGGCATATGCCCAATTCCCAAACCCCTGTTATGTGCAAGAAGACAAATAATTTGTGGCTGTAAATTTGAAGTAAAGGCTTTCCTTTTATCCACTGTAAGGGCAGAGACACACTGTCAGATTCGGGAAGATTAGTCGCCCGGCGACAAATCTCCTTTCCAATGGGACGACTAATCTCCCCGAACCGCCTTCTCCTGCCTTCCAGCCGGCTAGAATAAAAATTGCCGGCGTGATGGCACTTGGATAGCTTCGTTTTCTGAATTTGGCTCAAGTTGCCTAACGAGAAAAAGTGTTTTGAGTGCCATCCTGCAGGTGATTTTTATTCTAGCTAGCGGGAAGGCAGTTCGGGGAGATGAGTCGCCCCCGTTGAAAAGGAGATTTGTCGCCGGGCGACTAATCTCCCCGAATCTGACCGTGTGTCTCTGCCCTAAGAGTTCCTATCTACAATGAAGAGAACATTGCTTCATTTAAGAAAGAACGAGAGCCAAAGTAAAGAGTCGGGCTGAGATGAGGGAGAATGGATTCGTGCTGAGCCTTGCCAACATACCTTTGCCAAGGGATTAGTCCTGACATTTTATCTGAGCTCATTCTATTGTGTGGCTGTTTCCATTCCACTAATGTATTCCTCCCTAATACACTTTTCTATTTACCGCCTTTCCTCGACGGCTTAATTGCTCAGGCTTTCACACAATTTGTGTTTCTGTTGACGCACGAAGCTTTGAAGGATTGCTGCAGGTTAATGTGACTGTTTGGTACAGCGGCAGCGTGAATTAATGCCGGGACTTATATGCAATCTCGGCAGGTCTGAGATGCCGGATTTTCGGATTCTAACTTTTTCCATACTTGGGGTATAATAAATTCAGAAAAAATTCATGATTTTTTGTTTTCACTAAAAATTCGGATTTTATACTAAAAAAACACAATTTTTTCGGGTTTTTGGCATTCAGAATTTAGTAAATAACCTCTTGGGTGTAGTGATGCAGCCAAGTCACCATAGAAATAGAGGTTATGGCATGGGGCTCCTGATTTGGCAGGTGGGCCCCTGACACCCCAGTTCAACATTAGCCTCAACCTCACTTATTTGTTAAATGGTCAACCACCTGTTTTTCCATAAAACACAAGTTTGCTTAAAAATAACTTTGAAATCAGCTAACTCACTATCAAGGTGAACAGCTCCTGGGTATCCCTCTCACTATCATGTGCCGTCATAAACAGAACAAGCCAGTTTGCTGCACCTGGGAAATGACTGATGAGCTGTGCTTCCATTGCAAACCATTCCCTAGACAGAAGTAACAAGGTCTTCATCAGCTAAACAATTTTTCATCAGCTACAATTCCTGAGGATACAAATGTAGCCGCAAGTATAGCAGAGCTAAAATGAACCCAAATGTTATTTATTTGACACCATCAAGGGCTCTTACACACGGGCGGTTTTACCTGCATTGCGCTTTCTTCCATTCAGTCGCAGTGAAAGCACAGTAGTAGACGCAGTCAATTATTTTGAAGGGGGCTGTACTCACACAGACGCATGTAAGCGCCAAATGCAGGTTGGGACGCAGCATGTTGCATTTCACCTGTGTTTGGCGCATACATGCGTCTGTGTGAGTACAGCCCCCTTCAAAATAATTGACTGCGTCTACTCCTGCGCTCCCCTGCGGTTGAACGGAAGAAAGCTCAACATCGGAGAGCGCAGGTAAAACCGGCCGTTTGTAAGAGCCCTAAAGATACTTGCATCCAAACATGTTCCCTGCAGCAGCCTTGATGCATTGGGGATAAAAGGTCAAATTCCAAACCAAATCCAGAAAATCTCAAGCCTGCAAGCCTGAAACCAGATAATTGCACATAAGTAAGGGGTTATTTACAAAGTGCAAGGAGGGGTGCAAAGTACAAAACACTTGTGCACACACCATTTGCACAATGCTCTTTAGAGTCCAGAGACCTTCATATGTCCCATTAATACAGTTTTGTATTCAAGAGGGGCATTCTGGGAGAGTGCCAATTGGTGCAGGTCACACCTGAGCCTGGATGCAAAAACTAAGATGCATATTTTTGTGCCTTTAAAGGGGTTGTTCACCTTTGAGTTAACTTTTAGAGAGTGATATTCTGAGACAATTTGCAATTGATTTCCTTTTTTTATTATTTGTGTTTTTTGAGTTATTTCGCTTTTTATTCAGCAGCTCTCCAGTTTGCAATTTCAGCCATCTGGTTGCTAGGGTCCAAATTCCCCTAGCAACCACGCACTGATTTGAATAAAAGACTGGAATATGAACAGGAGAGGCTTGAATGGAAAAACAAGCAATAAAAAGTAGCAATATCAATAAATGTGTAGCCTTACAGAGCATTTGTTTTTCGATTTGGGTCAGTATTTGAATGCTGGAAAGATTTAGAAGAAGAAGGCAAATCATTCAAAAACTATAACAAATAAATAATGAAGGCTAATGGAAAAGGTGCTTAGAATTAGCCATTCTATAACATACTAAAAGTTAATTTAAAGGTGAACTACCCCCTACTAACACTTTCTTCTAATGTAACAACAGCCACAGCAATTTGGTGCCACGTGTACTAACCCATAACAACCAATCAGATGTTTGCATTCAGAGAAGTGAGTTGTAAATAATTTCTACTGGTAGGTTTGCAAGTTTTATTATATTAGCCTCTAAGTCAGCGATCCCCAACCAGTGGCTCTTGAGCAACATGTCGATCTCCGACCCCTTGGCTGTTGCTCCCAGTGGCCTCCAAGCAGGTGCTTATTTTTGAATTCCTAGCATAAAGGCAAGCTTTAGTTGCAGAAAAACCAGGTGTATTGCTAAACAGACCTTCCTATAAGCTGCCAGTGAGGCTGCAATGTGAGTAGAGTATCAGTGCTTTTGAAGTTGGAAGTATTTGAAGCTGTCCTGATTTCAGCAGGATGGGGGGATACAGACTTTCATGTCTGAGATTATGCAGGTTTCAGTAGTGCCAGGGAATTTCATAAAAATTCAGATTCCGGTGGTTTTAGGTATTTTAGTTTATATGAAGCTGTCAGGGGAACCACTACAAACATTATGCCTTACACTGACCTGTCCTGGCTCCAAACATTCTTAAAATTCTTAAAAGGGCCCTGCAATCTAGAGTTTGTGCTTGGTTATAGGCCCAGCTATCTGGCCTGGTGTTCCTGGCTATTCTATTACAGCCAGAATGCTCGGGACCTGGGGTCTAGAGTTTGTGCTTGGTTATAGGCCCAGCTATCTGGCCTGGTGTTCCTGGCTATTCTATTACAGCCAGAATGCTCGGGACCTGGGGTTTTCCGGATAATGGCTCTTTCCGTAATTTGGGTCTTCATGTCTTAAGTCTACTAGAAAATCATGTAAACATTAAATAAACCTAATAGGCTGGTTTTGCTTCCAATAAGGATAAATTATATCTTAGTTTCGATCAAGTACAAGCTACTGTTTTATTATTATGGAGAAAAAGGAAATCATTTTTAAAAAATTTGGATTATTTGGATAAAATGGAGTCTATGGGAGACAGCCATTCCATAATTCGGAGCTTTCTGGATATCGGGTTTCCGTATAAGGGATCCTATACCTGTACTGATCTTCTGACGCTGTCTCTTGGCCCATCTTCTGTATTTGTCTTGCTGGCTGCTATCATAACCCTTTCTTGTTTACTGCTCCCGAACTCTGCCTGCTCCATGGCTTGCCTCTCGCCCTCCTGATTCTCTCCCACTTCTCTCAGTTCTATTTCTCTTCAGTCACTGAAGTGTTTGCAGTGAGAAGCAGCACACATGATTCTCCTACATTGAGCTCCAGTGAATAAATCCTGAGACATTGGACAATAACTTGATGACCAATAACTTGGCCAGACATATTGCTGACAATCAGAGATGTGGAAATGGTGGAATTTTCTGCACTTTTAGCATGAGAACGTGAGTTCAGGTCTTGTTGCATGGCCATCACACTAACTGGCATTTGAAAGCTCTCTAGATAGACAGCAGTTGTGGCTTGTTGGTTTCATATTTTGTGTCAGAGCTTTCAAGTTTTAGGGAATAAAGTAATGCAGAATGTGAACCATTGTCTTCTGTGTTCATAGTTTTTAATCCTCTTCCTGAGGAAGTTGAGCTGAAACCATAGAATATGTCAAGGATACATGTTTCTCTAAACAAAAGGGCATAGTTGCATTTGTGACTTCTGCTGCCCCTATGAAATTGTGCTGGGATTTTAATTCCTTTGGATTTGGCAAATGTGATATCTCACAGGAAGGCCTTGGTTTGATGTTCTTGTTGTCTATTTTGAGAGTTATATATATAAGGTCTCAATAAAATGAGATGAGTAGTATTCAGCTCAATAGGTTCCAGCACTGATAGAACAGATTTACAGTGACACTGCACTTTTATATAAGTTGTTTGTAATAGGAGTAAACTCTTTCAGTGTGAAAGGAGCCTATGTAATGATGACAGATGGACTGGTACAGGGTTTTTGGTTTGATCATCTTGTCAGTCATCTTGGATTGACAACGGTAAAGACCTGGACTTAAAGGAGAACTAAAGCTCAGTGGAGAATTAGACTTGAAATGTTACACCTTATTATTAGGCCTCTGTACCAACTTAAGGTCCCCACAGCTGTTTAGAAGGGAAGATCTGTGCCCCTGAAGATGCCCTCAGCTATGTAGCATCACCTTTATGACAGGCAAACCTCATTTTATTGCTTGATGATTTCCGATGACCCCTAAGCTTAGCCCAGAGCACACTGAGCATTTGCAGTGTCATTGACACTCTAAAGATGGCCTAACAAGATCCAAGATAGGGAGCTGCTGTAGACAACTTTTAACGCCTGCTGAACCTCTAGATTGGTGAGTTCAATAAAGTCAATACAGCATTTCTAGCCATAATCTTTTTAAGACTTTAATTCTCCCTCTCCTAAGGGGTGTTCCCTTCAAGGGTGGTCCGATTATAAATCCCATAGGAATTTCCTGGTTTCAGGGAATTGTGTTAAATGACATTTGGCCATCGCATTGTCAAAATGAAAGTACTGTAATATCTGTAAAGTAATATAAAGTACTCATTGATATATTAGGTCTGGTGTATTGATTCCTGATCGTTAGCCCCCAATGCAGTTTTCAATTGTAGCAATTCACTTTGATTAGCTTGCTGCTCCAAATGCCCCATTCTGAATGACGGCCAAGTAGGGTCCCCATGTTTTTCCATGAGCATCTTTGACCTCCAGAGTTGTTTTTACCACCAAGTCCCATCAAATCCCCAACCAGGTGACAACACTTCAGTCCAGAGCCAAAACAGTTAATCCATCCCATACACTGAATGGAAACAAGGAGCCAAAATCTCATCTTGAAAAGGAATAGAGGGAGGGGAGAAGGCATTCTCAGAACATTCTCCTGGTGCTATAAATAAACACTCCCATTATCTGTGTACTCAGCATTTGGGAGAGCTGTGTGAGAAACTTGTAAACCAGCTTTAAAAGTCATGAAATTCAGACATGCAACATCACGCCCAGGCAATACACATATAATGTTTTCTCTGTTCTTTCTTATTAACATTGCATTAGGGTCTATATATTAGCAGGTATGACTCAGTAACTCCTGAAATGCCTTTAAAAGAAGATAAGTTCAATGTGGATTTACCGAATACATACAACAATATTTGGATTTGGACGAATATTGAATTTGTCTCCAGACCTTTGCCTGAATCAAGAACTCAACGTGAGCAAAATCTTCCCAAACTTTATCAGAACCCATTTTGAGCTGTCAGGTCATTTAGTATCAGACTTGGGTCGACACACACTCAAAGCATGACATAAGAAGGGTTGGTATAGATCCATTTCTATATTTTTCATGTGTTTGACAGAACTATTAACTATTACATTCTCTTTGTTTATCTAATTAAAGGTGAGGGGGTTATCTTATGGGTGTCAGTGTGATCCCTTCACTGGGAACCCATTATCTGAATATATCCTGGTAATCTTGTCTTGTCGCTGCCTTGTTCCTGTTCCCTAGTATCCCTCCATGCTCTGTTTTTGGACTTCCCGGGTTTGACCTCAGCCTGATATTTGACTTTGCACGAACTCTGCCCGACCTTTTTGCCTATACCTCATTCTATTCTGTCTGCCGCCTGCCCTTGAATTTCAGCCTGATTCTGGACTTGAGTTTTTTGCTGCCTTATATCGCTCTGCAAAGGTCTGTGATTATTTTTTGTTAAATAAATACCTTTAAGTTACCCAGCACCTTAGCTCCTGTCTGTGAATCCTAACAGTCATCTTAACAGCCATAGACTCCATTTGGACTTGATCCTGACGTGAATCCATATTGGTGGGGAAACTATCCTACTGAGTTTAAGCAGACTTAAAATCTGGAGATCCACATAAAAAAATCCATTAACCAGAAAATCCCAGGTCCCAAGCATTCCATATTTAGGATCCCATACCTGGACCTGATTACTTGGCATGTACTTTGAGTATTTATCAGCAGAGGGCACTATTACTATATTTTTTGGAGTTGTCTGACTAATGTAATTTTTGCATGTGTATAGAAATTGAGAAAGGTTTGAATTTTCAGGATTCCTACAGGATTTTCTATATAGGTTAAATAACTTAGTGCTTATATTATTTAGTGTTTTACTTTTTCAGGCACCCAAGCAGGCAGAATCAGCCTATTGGGTTTATTTAATTTTTACCTGATTTTCTAGTAGACTTAGGTTATGAAGATCCAAATTATGGAAAGATCTATTATCTGGAAAACCCCTGAGCATTCACAGCAATTTTCCACTCTTTGCCACCGGCAAATAAATTCTCTGTTAAAAAATCTACTGCGTCAAAAAATTTGGGCGCGTGTCCGAATAGTCGTGCGCATAAATATTGTCAAAATTATTTGGACACCCATTGACTTTAATGCATTTGGCCAAAATAGGCGCGTCAAAATTGACACCCATTGACTTGAATGCCTTTTGCAAATTTTTCGCCGTTTTGCAAATTTCGCTGGAAATTCACAAATATTTTGGCAAGGAGAAAAGGGACAAAATCACCCATTACTACAGGTAAATAACATAAATGTGAAATGTTTTTTATTTTAGTAGAGACAGAAAGGCATTAATTACCTAATCAAGACCCAAGAAGTCAATGTTACTGTTGGATTTTACAGGGGCCTTTAATTCCCACTCTAATTATCCAACAAAGCAAAGAGATCCCACTAATATGACGCGCTTTGTGCTGACATATTAGTGGTATCTATCAAGTTGCTTATACCAGTGAGTGATAAGAAAAGAAAACGTATGTTGTTAGAATTCATGTATTCCATTCGGGATGGAAGCGCGGGAGAGCTGTGCTCTCACGTTAACAGCACGAGGGACAAGCAAGCGACCTCGAAACCAGCCACGTGCTTGGGCTGCAAAAACGCCAATGCTAAAAGATCAGCGAATATCCGGGAGAGTGTCGTGTTTTCTAATGAGAGCAGGGCTCTCGGACGCAAGCAGTACGTGGCGCTTATGAAATGCCAATTTCTGGCAAAAATATCATTTCAAGTAAACGAGCAAAATACTTAATGATCAAGGCTTCTCCTCTGTCATTACTCTCTATGGGGAACAGGATTTTTTTTCCTCTCCGCATTCCCGTTACTGCAAAATAATGGTTATAATGAGGCTTTTGTTGGCAGTAGATAAAGCCGACATTTATCACAGGACGTGAGGGTTTTGCGATATTGCGGGTGATTTTGAGCTACTGATCCCTTGCACTGGAACGCCGTCTGCCTTCTCAGATACTTTAATCTCTTCAGGGGCTGCACGGAGCTGCCGAATCTCGACGCTGGGAGAGAATAAATATCGGCAATAATCGTAGCCTTATGTCTCTTCAGGAATAACAAAGAAAAACAAATGGTAGAGAAGATGTATTTACAATAGACGTACGGCGCTGCCAGGGCTTCAGCTTTTTATCTTAGTAATTACGCACGCGTCTAACGGGGGAAGATGACTTCATGACTACAATTTAGTGGGTTGTGGAATCGATGGGAATGGCTTGTTCTTTTGGTGTAACGTACGGAAGATTAGACAGGTTTTGTCTGGAGTTATCATTGTACTTGCTTGCGTTACATCTAAAGGGAATTAAATGTCTAGGGCACGCAAATAAAATCCATAACTAGTCTAAACTAAGAAGCATATGTACAGGGCCGTGTGATTCGCTGTAAGTTCAAAAACTTTACAAGGCTTTATATATACTGCATAGGACACTCTTTGGCAGTGTTGTATTGGAGACTATTGAGCCCAGTGAAGGACCTGACCTCCAGGGGCCCACCTCCACCCCTGCCAAATCACTACAGTTGACCACCCCTGCCTGCAGCTACTGATAACACCCACCGACACAAACCCATGCCTTGTCCACTAGGGCCCGGGGCCAACTGGATTTCTTCCAATTCCCTGGTGGGACAGTCCAATGCTGCTCTTTGGTCATCTTCTGTTTGTGCAAGTTACATGGGAAGCGATGACCCTAACATGGAAACCTATTTGGCATACTTCCTAACATTTAAGATATTAGTTCAGGGACACCATAAACCACAAACCATTCCGGCCAACCATGGCAAGTTAACCACAAAAACAACCCCAATCTGCCTAAGTCCCAACCATTTGGGGTCCACAGTATGGGAATGTCCTGCAAAAAAATATGCTTTAAGGCCCCTATACATGGGCCGATAAAAGCTGCCGACAGACCGAGTTGAAAGCTTATTGGTCCGTGCGTGGGGCCATCTGACGGGCGCCCCTGATCGATGTCTCGCTGAAAGTCGGCCGGATGCCGATCAGGCAGGGTAATAAATCTAGTTGCGGCTGTTTGTTGGTGCGGTCCCGAGATCCGACCGTCCGTATCGCCTCCATTCTGATCCGATTGTTGGGCACCAGAGCCCACGATCAGTCCGATATTGCCCACCTCAATGTGGGCATATCGGGGAGAGATCCGCTTTTTTGGCGAAAATGAGCAGATCTCCCTGTGTATGGCCACCTTAAGTTACAGTAAAGTCTCCTACTATTGAACCCTTGTGCTCTTGGAAAGGGGGAAGAGCTCTTAGGTTGGAACTGTGTGATAATAGATAAAAATTATAGCCACAGAGCAACAAAGTGTTTTCTACTGCTGGGGTCATTGCCCATTTGAAAACCAGAAATAGGCAGACGAGGTAGGTAAATATTAAAAAAAAAACTGGAAAAAATAAATATGGAAGACCAGTTGAAAAGTTACTAAGGATAGGACTTTTTTAAAACCCTAAATGTTGACTTAACAAAGGTATCTTTAGTTATCTTTAATATCCTGAGTTAGCAAATCATTTTACTTTACTTTAATCACTACTCCTTGAGTAGCCAACCTGTCAAGTTAGAGAAGTTCCTGATATCAGCCTTGTCTGTTACGTTAAACATCTGTATCCATGGCAGGAATTGCGCCTGGCTTGGTAACTCATTGAATAAAGCAGAATAACACTTCCCATGACACCTCCATCCCTGCCTTGCACAAACAGGCTAATGCCCTGCCATCTGTGAACTTCTGTCTGTCTGTATTAGCTGGGACATGAGGAGTTGAAGACAGATGCCAATACGTGAATTGCTACTGGCTATGTGCCAACTGCAGATGTTCCTAAAACTATTATAATTTTCTGTGCCATGCTTATCATCCCCTCTGTAGCATGGTAAATATCCAGCCTTAAGCCAGGATTTTGTCAGATGATTATCTGGAAGCAGATGCTAATTTAAATAAATATTTTTCAGTTTCTCGCAGTGGGGCTAATGGCAGTATTTAAAGGAAAACTAAACCCTAAAAATGAACCTGGCTGCAAATGGCATATTTTATATACTGAACGTATTGCACCAGTCCAAAGTTTCAGCTTGTCAATAGCAGCAATGATCCAGGACTTCAAATTGTCACAGGGGGTCACCATCTTGGAAAGTGTCTGTGACACTCACATGCTCAGTGGGCTCTGATTGGCTGTTGAGAAGCTAAGCTTAGGGCTCGTCACTAATTATCCATCAGAAAATGAGCTTCCCCTGTAATATAAGCTGATGCTACAGGTTTGCTGATTATTAAATTCTGATGCTAATTGCACTGGTTTCTGTGCTGCCGTGTAGTAATTATCTGTATTAATTACTAATCAGCCTTATAGTGTGACATTTCTATTCTATGTGTACTGTATATTGTGAGTGGGTCCCTAAGCTCAGTAAGTGACAGCAGCACAGAGCATGTGCAGTGAATCAGCAGAAAAGAAGATGGGGAGCTACTGGGGCATCTTTGGAGACACAGATTTTTACTGCTAAATGGCTGTGGGTGCCTTGGGCCCAAAACATAATGTACAACATTTCTAGCTGATTCTTTAGTTACGCTTTAGTTCTCATTTAAGGACAGAACTATGATTTATCTACATTCTATTTTATTTACATCCCCCATCTCCACCCCAGAAAAGACCAACAAATATATGACACTTAAGGTAGTGGTTTTTTAGCTAAAGATTGCCACTCAACCGATATTATAGTAATATTACTAGCTACTGATTAAAGAGTCTCTGAGCCTTCTAAAAAGCTCTGCCATTGTATAAGCAAGCCCTGCAAGGTAGACATGCCAAGCTTAATTATAGATTCATTACCACCCACCAATGAGAGTCCACCCTACAAGCATTTCCAGTCATCTGACAGAGTTAAAGTTTTCTGTTATTACTCAGCAATGGTGAATATAGAGTATAGAGGTTTAGATATTCCAGCTATGATTTCAATGAACGAAGAACCAGGTACTGGATGTACCATAACCAATCAGATTCTATCTGAAGTGACTTCTTGCAGTTAGGGAGCCATCAGCCTTGGAGAATGAACATGTTTAGAGGATTGTGTGGCTTTATTTCTACAGTGAGGATATTGCTGCGCATTATCAAGAATATGTAGATATTTGGGGTAGGTGAAACAGTTGGCTTTGCTGGAAATTGTCATTAAAGCAGCTCAGATTTTATACTGAATATATACAAAATGTTATCATTTATTAGGTAGCATCATTAAAAAGTTTTTTGCCTATTCAACTAGTCACAAGCTATGCATCAGTTAATTTAGAGCTAATGCTGAGGCAACCAGACCACCTGGGTTTTCAGCCTGGGGTAACTATGACTGGAGAGTTAATATATGGGGCTTTTCACTAGATTTAGTTAGAACATGCCATGAGTCAAACTGTTGATCATGGGTTAGTCGGTATGTCCTGCATTTCTTGTCTTTTTCACTAGTTTGATGGGAACTTCTCTAGATATCAATCTGTCTCAGTGGGGATCATTGACGGTGGACCTTATTGGTCCAAGAATGTGTTCTACAACTAATGGCTCTACATGGGATCCCGTTGTGATCAGACTGCGGGTTCTGTGGTTGGATCAGCCCATTTGGTCCATCATTAGGGTTGCCATAACAGGCAAAGATCAGCTCATTTTGCAACCTGGTCGAAATGAGTGGTTCTTTTCTTCGTATGGTCAGCCTAAGCTTTGAATCAGTTGTGTGTCCTTCTGAGACTGAAGACCCAATGCCACCCTTTTTAAACCTATATTAAACTCTCTTGTACTTGAAAGGTGCAACGGTAAAGTTAATGCAGCTAAACTTTCAACATTAAAGCTAAATTTCTAGTTAAAAAAGAAAAGGAGAAATTTGGCCCCTACCGTTACCAGTGGCAACTTTTAGCCATGTAACTACATATGGTAAAGTGACACCTGAAGCACGGGTCTCGCCTTTCCACATTAGATAATCAACCCTAAAAATTAAACTGCATAGTTATTTTATTCCAGCTACCACCAGTTTTTTTTAATACAGCGATGCGCAATATGTTGGCGCTATAAAAATACATGTTAATAATAAAAACAGTGATTAAGAAAACTTTTCCTGGGTGACCTTCTTGCATAAAGTGCTATATGCATGGTGAAATTATAAAAAATACTCATCGAACATTACGGAGACATTGGAAACCATTTACCAGCAGAGGCCAGTAACAGCCTGTATAATGTTCACCTTCAGCACACAGGCAGCAGTATAGACCAAGAGGCAGATGTGCCTTAATATTACTGCTACGGGATTCCTGATCACACTGTGCTGGGAGACCTCATTATTATTAATTTCATGATGGAGGCTGAGGGCTGTGTAAATTTGAAAACAGGCCGTAATTGGCCCCTGGGCCGCACTTTGGACATGCCTGTCCTAAACCCATAGGGGATAGGGGTGGGCACTATAAATTAGGATTAGCATATAAAAAGCAGGATCTGATGTTGAGTTGAGTTGCTCAAGGATCATTATTCAGTGCATAAACTCACAAAGGATGGTTTGAGGGATTAGCAACTCAAAAGTGACCCCAAGTATGTAGGGATAGAACTAGAGGCGACTGCTAGATTAGAACAACTGCTATTCCCATATTGTATAAAATTAAGAACGACCAGCAGCACAAGAAGGAAAAAGTAACTACTTGAGAGGCACCAAGCACTACTTCTTTAGATGAAATGTAACCCTTCTAGTAGAGGCCTGCGTGGAACCAATTTTTGAGACCCACACCCGACCCGGACCTGCAACCCGAAACCCAGACCACAACCCACATATTTACCAACTTGGATCCGCTACCCAACTCAATCTGCTACTGCTTTATCTGCAACCCGATCGCAACCTGACAACTATCATCAAACAGAAAGTGCTGTTGCTGCAAACTGGAAATTACATCATCAGTAGTGGGCGGGGACACAAAAATTTGTGCAAAAGGAGTAAAAGATAAATAATATAAGATATGAAATATAGGTGAGATCAGTAACCCAACCCGCAACCCACAGACCCATGACCTGCATCTCTACCAACCAAAAATCCTACCCGCCTCCTGCAGGATACCTGTTTTTTGGATGTCTCACATATAGGGGTTTATTTCTATGAGATTTTGTAAGGCATATTTATCAAAGGGTGAATTTTCACTTTCACCCATTGATAAATACTCTTTTAAAAATCTCATAGGAATGAATTGAGAGTGGCGGAAATTCACTCGGCGGACTGCAGCCATCTCTAACTTCACTGTTTGGGGCAGATTTACTAACCGGCAAGAATTCACCAGCGTCCGCATCGCACCCAACGCAACAGTTCTCCAGACGAAAATTCTCTCAGACACCACTAATTTACTAAAATGCGGAGTTTCGTCCTGGGTGCCGGACGCTGGTGAATTTTCACTACAAATTCAAAGTGAAGATGCGATAAGAAGATGCGATGCCTAGCGCAAATTCGCTAGAGGTCTTGCACTCAGGTTAATTTGCATACAGTGGGAAATTTAAAGTTGAATGGACGTCTTTATGTTATATGTTGCAGCGAATATATTGCATTTCCACTGTTAATTACACAAGTCCAGGGAACCTTAATAAAGACAATAAAGTTGTTATAAAGCCCTACACATGAGCCCAGTGTATAGTTTATGTTCCATATGTTAGAAAATGTAGGGGGGAAGCCGGTTACCCAAAAAAAAATAATTATTTTAGGACTTTTGCAGGATATCACTCTGAAAAAAGGAAAAGACGCCGGCGTTTTTTGAACTTTGATGCTTTTTCCACTCACATAATATGATCTAAGTAACAGAAGATTAAGGAAGATCTATCAGCTTCATTGCACTGTGTCTGGTCTGAGCTGGCGAAGGCAAGTCTGGTGAAAGAGGTAATGTTCAGTAAAATCCGCATTTTAGTGAATTTGCGGAGTAAAGTCCATTCTCCAGAGCGAATTGTCCCCTGGCAATAGAGTGCGAATGAGCGCTAGCGCCTATCTCTTTCGCTAGCGAATTGGTGCCTATGCCCATTAGTAAATTGCCGATGTTCCTGTGGGCGGTAATGCTGACGAACTGTCGCCAGAGTTTGCCACTTCACCCTTTAGTAAATCTACCCCCATGATAAATCTACCCCATAATGTTCTTTGATACATGCCTGAATCTAATCTTATCAGCATTGAGGATCAATCTACTATGACATCATGAACAGACTGACTCTCCAGGATGCATGAATTTCACCTAATCGTGTCCCCTTTAGCAACCAGTCTGATTTTTTTTTGTCAGTATTCTGCACTAAAGTATTAAATATATGTTGAGTGGTGACTACAATTTACTGTTCTGAGAATATTTTCTCTGTATTTCTGCATAGGTCATTCTGTGTCCTTTCTTTCCTATCTCTGATCTAGCTCACTATAATCACAGCAGCTGACCAAATCAATGCTGATTTTCGCCCACGTGCTCCTTTCCCTCAGATTAATGAGGTATGAAGCTGTTGTGAAGCGAACAAGCATAGCATGACCTCAGAAGCTGACCCCAGGAAGGCGTTTTATTACAAAAATTTTTTTTATATTGAGCTTCATTATCTTTGCACGGTACATAATTAGTGGAACTGAGTGTGTTATAATGCACATCAAACAGAGCCATTAATCAATATGCAGGATGTGTTCTATTAATAACATTTGATGTGAAAAAGATGCAACTGAATCAGACTCAAATGTTAGAAATTAAAGGGATACTGTCATGGGAAAAAACATTTTTTTCAAAGTAAATCAGTTAATAGTGCTGCTACAGCAGAATTCTGCACTGATATATATATATTACATTTTTAAATCTGACATGGGGCAAGACATTTTGTCAATTTCCCAGCTGCCCCTGGTCATGTGACTTGTGCCTGCACTTTAGGAGAGAAACGCTTTCTGGCAGGCTGCTGTTTTTCCTTCTCAATGTAACTGAATGTGTCTCAGTGAGACATGGGTTTTTACTATTGAGTGTTGTTCTTAGATCTACCAGGCAGCTGTTATCTTGTGTTAGGGAGCTGTTATCTGGTTACCTTCCCATTGTTCTTTTGTTTGACTGCTGGGGGGAAAAGGGAGGGGGTGATATCACTCCAACTTGCAGTACAGCAGTAAAGAGTGATTGAAGTTTATCAGAGCACAAGTCACATGACTTGGGGCAGCTGGGAAATTGACAAAATGTCTAGCCCCATGTCAGATTTCAAAATTGAATATAAAAAAATCTGTTTGCTCTTTTGAGAAATGGATTTCAGTGCAGAATTCTGCTGGAGCAGCACTATTAAATGATTCATTTTGAAAAAAAATTTTTTCCCATGACAGCATCCCTTTAAGCTAAGTGGTACCTTCCTCACATATCCACAACAAACACATGCAGCAAAATAACATTATTTGCCCCTATCCCTTAACAGAGGACATTTATGTTATTTGCTGTAGATCTGCCAGTGGATTTTTAGTGGTAGAGCATTGACTTGATAATGTAATTAAAGGTAGATTCCATAGGGGAAATGTAATAAAAGGTATAAAGTTCACTACAGACATAGTTACCTATAGCAACCAATTAGCAGGTAGTATCTATTGGTTGCTATGAGTTACTGCATCCTATGTCTTGTTGGCCCATTTTTTGAGTGTCAGTGGCACTGCACATGCTCAGTGTGTTCTGGGCTGCTGTTGAAAAGCTAAGATTGTAAGAAACCCTCAAAACAAATGCATAACCGAGATTAGATCTGGCATAGAAGCTGAAGCTTTAGGGATGAATATTAATCAATTGTGATAAAGAATTCACTGCTTTCTGAACTGTCGAGTAACATGAAAATCAACAGAGAACCTTGAATCATGAATATTATTTTATATACAGTATATACAGTATATTGTGACTGAAATAATTGACAGCAGCCCAAAACCTGTGCTGGGAATTAGTAGAAAAGAAGATGGGGAGCTACTGGGAGGACATCTTTGGAGGCACAGATCTGTACTGCTAAATACCTGATACAGAAGCCCAAATTATAAGGGGTAGCATTTCTAGCCTTATTTCTACTGTACAAAGGTATTTCCTCTTACTGGCTGCAAGAAACTAGGTTGTCATGGGGTGAAAATGCTGAGGTGGTGACGCCTATTGAACTGTAAATAAAATACACAAGTTATAGGATGCACTGTCACTTCAGTGAACAAGAAACTATGCTCAGGCCAGGACATGATGAAACAAAGTCCTTTAATAAAGAGGACTGAGCTCTTATTGGCTAACTCTAAACACCCAATAAGGTTTCTGGTATATTGAAGACATTTTAAGGGAAGGCAGGGGATAATTTACCAGTAGCTTTCTGACTGCCTTCTTGGCCCATTGGTTAGGGACAGTGAGCTAGTAAGAAGGAGGTTCTTGCTTCCAATTTCAGCTTGGCCTTCTTGGTCTTATACAGATACATGCATCTGACAGCCCTGGGTCTAGGTCAAAAACACTCTGTACAGAGGATTCTGAAGAAAGCTACTTATATGGATCTGACAAAAGGTTTGCCCATGGGAGCAATTATACTTTTTATTGATGACTTTAGTGCATGCTGGACTTCATGCAGCTTTTTGCAATTTAACGATGCATAACAAAACTGTACTAGACTTTTGCTCTTTGCACGCAGAGCTGCTTTGCTAAATGAGCCCTTGGTTGAGTTACCTTCGTTCTTTGCCATGAGCAAGTTTAATTGGCCTTCAATTTATTTCTAAGGATTTTCAGCTGATTTTGAAGCATGACTCTTTTGCTACTCTCTCATGTGGCACATTTCATAAAGGTCCTTTGATTAACTGGCTAATGCTAGGTCCAACTGCCCAAGTGCTAGTGAGATAGTTCTCAGAGTGCTAATCCCTGGACAATGAGAAAGGGACGTTGGTTTAAGATGGGCAAAACATCCTGACCCTTGCACTTCTTTTCAGTGTCGGACTGGGACACTGAAAAAAAAAACCTTAGACAGGGGTCCTCTCTCAGTACTTTTATTCTTCCTCTCCTCACTCAGCCTCTATTCTCTTG